>NC_056750.1:678128298-678435798 GCF_019279795.1 Protopterus annectens | reverse complement strand
CCAAGAAAAAATGTTTTTTTCATAACCCATCTTTTGCAGTTTAGTTTTTAGTGAACACCATAATTTAAAGACTGTTTTGCAATTCCAAAAAATGTGTAGTATATCAGCATTTTCTTGAGGACAGAAGGGGTGAGTTTTTTTGTAGCCAAAGTTTTTAAGAACTGCTGGAGTATAATACACATTATTATTGATCATGAGCTGCGTGTAGATTAACTTTTTGAAAGGAGTTAAGTCTAATGTGTTTTGGAGCACTTGGTATTTCTGTTCAATAGTTATACAATTGTTCTTCTCATTCCAATATTTGGAGAAGAGAACTGAGGACTGGAATTTTACTGAGGATATCAGTTTGTATGCCTTTGATAGCATTTTTGCTTTGTAGGTTAGAATTTTGATGATTTGTTTGGTGAGTTCCAAGTTATGTTAATTTGTTTTGATGTTTGAGAATTTAATATTTGCGATTAATTTGTCTAAGTATAGGGTCATATTGTTTAGTTACTCCAAGATTGGTTCTTAAGTATGTATTTTTATGGTTTTTCAAATTTAGTATTTGCCATATGGTTATGTCTTTAATCTGGGGATAATTTTTGAGATCAATCGTTTTATTTAATTTCAAGTTTGGGTTGAGATCTATTGGTTGTAGTAGTTCTAGAGTATTTTCAAGGTGAAGTGATGTTATTAAGTTTTGAAAAATTATTTTATTTTTAATCATGGAATGGATTTTAGGAGGATTTTTGTTCTTTAGATTTATAAAAGGAAGGGGGTTGTGGTTTACTTTAATTGATTTTATTTGACTGAAAGAGATGTTCTTCTATACTGGAGACCATTTCTGGCTATTTGGGTCATGGTTTGCAATTTGGATTAGTCTACTTGCATCGATGATGTTGTAGAATAGTTTGAAATCAGGTAGACATAAGCCCCCTTTATCCTTTGGCAGTGTTAATTTGTCATTCTAGTAGTTTTCGGATGCCAAATACATTTTTAAAGGACTGATTTCATTTTAGCAAAGAATGTTTAAGTTGATGGAGTTAAACTGGTATAGTATTCTTGGTAAGATATTCATTTTAATGATAACAGCTTTAGACAAGGGTGATAAATTTATATTTTTCCATCTGATTATGTCCTGACAAATTTTTTCCCACACTTTCTGTATATTTTCTTTCATCAATTCATTTTGGGTATGTACAAAACTGATACCTACATATTTTATTTGGCAATGAGTTTTGTTTATAAATAATGTGGTTGATGCATTTTTGTAGATTATTTTAATTATATTGATGAAGGACTTAGGAATATTGAAATATGGCATGACCTTACAAAGGAAATTTAGATCCACTCTGTCAAAGGCTTTGCTTGTGACCATTACATCTAGGAAATTTGTCTTTTGTTAATAGTAGTATTATAGTATCAAGAGTTAAAGTATTATCCCAGACTTGTCAACTTTGCATGAGGACTATTTACTCAGGTGAGATTATGTATGATATTTACTTTTTGTAGTCTATGTGATAAGAGTGAGGTAAATATTTTATGTCTAAGTTAATGAGGGTAATAGGTCTATAGTTATTTGGATTTGTTGCATCCGAGTTTGGTTTAGGAATCAGAATCAGTTTAGAATTATTTATATAGAGGTCTGATATTCCATTTTGTATAATATGGTTGTAGACTAAGTAAGATGTCAGAGAGCTGCATGTTGAATTTTTTGTAAAATTCAGCTGTGAAGCTGTCTGGGCCAGGAGCTTTATGAATTTATAATTTTTTATGACAAGTTGAATTTCTTCTGATGTGAGTGGGTTTGTTAACAGCTTTACTTGTTCTTTTTTTAATAATGGAAATTTTAGGTCTTTTATGATTTTGCCATCTGATTCAGGATGATTTTGTACCTGGGGATTATAAAGGTTGTTATATAGCTCGATAAATATCTCTATTATGTCTGAGTTTTTATTTAATACTTTACTATTATATTTAATTCAGTTATTTTAGGAGGGTCTTTTTTGATATTTATTAGTCTGGCCAATGTTTTTGAGGGTATTTATGCCAATTTGTTATAGCTGTAGAGGAGTCTAAGCTCAATGAGGGATTTTTTTAACTGTAAATTATATATTTTTTTGTAGGTTTAGCATTTTTTTCAGTCTCATGTGAGTATTTCTTTTGGAGGAGTTGTTCTGTGTTTTTTCGTCTTTTAAGTTTTTTTTTTCCATTTTCTCTTGTTGTTTGAGAATTGAGTATTTTAGTATCAGTATCCCACAGATTACTGCCTTTGTGGCAGCCCATTGTATATCTTAGGGTATTTCACTACCTATGAAGTCCTGTTCCAGTTTTGTTAATATGAGATTAATTTCTTGTATTACATCGGCGTTGTTAATTAAGTTTGCATTGAATGACTAGTGTGTATTGCTATAGGTTATGTTTTTTGTGTTGGTAGTGTTAATATTGATTGAGATTTTCAAATGATTAGAGATTGATCTGACAGCAACATGATATTCGGTGATAACATTTATTAGGACATTGGATATTAGCAAAAAGTCTATTCTCGACCGTGTTTTATGAGTTGAGGAGAAATATGTGTATTTATTTGCTGAGTTATCATGTTGATATAGTGTGTAGGGATCTATTAGCTCATAATTATTTATTAGTTCTTCCAGTGCTAGAGTACTTAGGGGTGATTCCTTCCTTTTTATGGGATCCATCCTTATGAGGATTTATGAGAGTATTCCAATCCCCCCTATTATACAGTAATTATTTGAAAATTTCATTAAATTATATATGTTGTAAATAAAGTGATGTTGGTTTGAGCATGGCGCATACACATTTAGGAAGAATGTTTTTTTTTTTTTTTAGTGTGCGGGTGAGTACTGGTAAAGTAACACCATCTGCCATTTGTATCAGAGTTATATTTTATAATTTCCCCTGATATGATTTCTTGATTATGGTTGCAGTTCCTTTAGCAGCTGTTGTTTCCTACAGTTATTTGCTTGATCCAGTATTTTTTTTCTATTGTTATCCCATTGACTATCTGTCATATGTGTTTACTGAAGATAAATAATGTTTGATTTGTTTTGATAGGTAAGATGCATAAGCAAGTTCTGTTTTTTTTGTCCTAAAGGCCATTTACATTCCATGAGTCAATCATAGTGTTAAGATTTTTTTTAAGCTGTTTTATTTTATTTTTGGTTTCTGAAGGTTTAGAGTAATGCTTAGATGTGAACATACTGGGTCAGGTTTGTTTATGTGAGTGGCATCAATTTCTATCCCCATGACCTTAGTGTCTAACCACCTATCCCCCTGTGATGGTATAGGTGAATATTTTGAGCTAGCGTGAAATTTATACTTTTTCCTTTATAGTGATTGTGGTGAGTTGCAAGAGGATATGTATCAATATTTTTTACTTAACCAAGCGTCTACAGTCATTACAAACATCACAATCTGAAACATCTCCTAAAAAAAAAGATATTTAAATGTTGTTTATATCCAACAAAAACAGAGCATACAAGATGAAAACTAGTAGTGTTTAACCCTGATCAAACTTAAATGATTGTTGACAAAATAAGTTGAATTCTGGAACTACATAACCTATTACTTGCACATATAATATATTCCTATATTTATTTAACAATGTCGAGTTTCATTTAAACTTTAAAATGAGGCATAGTGAGTTTAGATGTTTTTTTTTGCAAATTCTGTACAGTAGTGACAATATCAGATGACAGTTTGCTCTATGTCCGTATATTAACATCTGTTTGCTACTAAGGAATTCAATTGCAACAGTGTAAAAACATTGCATTAACATAAATTTTAGATCATCATAACATTTACATCTTTGTATGACTACTACATTATTTACTTGATAGGATTATTTAAGTTTAATTTCAACAGGTGTCACTTCTCATATACCAGAAAATCATCAGTCTCGGTAGTGATCTGACGTTCCTATTGATCTCTTTTCATAGTCTAAAGATACTTTGGGCTAAATTGGTCTATCTGAAATATAATTCACATCACGTGTGAGCAATATTCTGACATATTTTACATTACTTTGAAACCACATGTAAAGTATTTTCTTATACCTAGATGATCTTACCATTTTTAGTACAAGAGCCTTTTACTCAATTGAGTTTGATGCATTTATATCAGTAAGCTGTCATTTCTGCAGTAGTGACTAAAAGCAATTCGAGCAGTCAGAGTTTAAAACAAAGACATGGTAGCTGGCATTTTCCCTTTTTTTTTCTTTTTCCCTTTCTCTCTCCTTTCTTCTTTCTTTTTTATGGGAATATTTTTTTTTAAACGCACTTACATGTAGGAGGACCCTCCAGATATCTGTTGGTATGACCGTTTCCTCCTTGGGATTAGTCCAGTTTGTTTATTTTGCCGACCGCATGAAGATGAAGCTCCCGTTGTTGTAGGAGCAATCAGTTGTGTGTTTTAGTTCAACGATCCGTTATTTTGATATTTTCCTCCTCCTTTATATCCAATTATTGCTTTTAATTCTTGTATTCCCTTTACATTTGTCTCCGGCATTGATTCTCACTTTAAGAAGAAAAACAGGAAGTGTACCTAACTTTATACCTGGAAACATAATAGCTCTTCTTGAGGCAGTGGAATTTTGCAACAGCAAACAACCTCATAGATCCGAAACTGCATAAGCTTTCCTTTTGTTTTTCTCAGGTAATTTCGAAAGAAACTGAGTTTTTTATTTAGACATTTGAAGTAATTTTCATAGTCTGGTGCTGGGGGCTTTGTTGTTAGGTTAAAAATAAAGTGGTCATTTATTTTGGTGTTTTGCTGAATGCTTTTAGGAATGCTACCTTTGCTTCTTCTACATTTACAGCATGGTAAGTGTCGTTTTTATATTAGAAGGATAGCACCGCTGGATATTTCATCTGAAATCGGAGCTTTCTGTTGATTAAGTAGGTGCAGTAGCTTGACAGCGCCTGTCGCTGTTTTATAGTGTATGGAGGGTCTTGCAATATTTGGATACGGTGACTTGTCTATGTAATGTTTTGTTTTGCAGCCATTAATATTTCCGAGACCTGTGTATAGTTTAATATTTTTACATAGACTTGCCTTGGAGTTGCAGGGTCTTGAGTTTTATGGCAGAATCTGTGCACTCCTTCTATGGTGATTTGTCATACAATGTTTTTGTTGTCGAGTAAAGTGTCAAGAATTTCTTTTAATATAGTAAGTAGTTGGGAGTGACCAAATTTCTCTGGGATCCCGCTAATTAGTACATTTCTCCTGCTGCATGCTTTTAGATCTATTAGTTTCTGTTGCATATCAGCTATGGTTGTACTGTTGTCTTTCACTTTATTTTGTATTTCACTAATTTTTAGCTCATTGTCCATTATTTTTGCTTCATTTTTCTCAATTCTTGTTATTATTTCTTCTAGGTTGATACCAAATGTAGAAAGTTTGGTTGAAAAGTTTTGAATTTCAGTTTGGATAGGTTGCAAGGTTGTGTTTAGGTCATCCATGGTAAATGAAGATTCTGCTTTTGATCTTAAGGCCAGTTTAGTAGTATTTTGCTGAGTTTTTGAATTTTTTTGCCTTTTGCTAGTCATGTCCTTTTCTGGGGAGGCAATGACAGATAGCTTGGTTTTAACTGTCTGAGCCTCCATTTATTCAGGATGATTAGATTGGCTAGACGTTGCTGCTATTTATTTTGTTAATCTTTCTATTTTTAGGCCTCTATTCTACAGGAAGGTCAGAAAACCATGCAGCTGTATTGTCTATTCAGGTAAGATTATTTAAAGTCAGTTATTTGCTGTTTGTTGCAGAAGATGGTGCTGTTTTACAGTTTATTGTAGCATTAGACTCTTTTCCTGCAATTTCTGCATATTTTTGCTGTTTGATTTTAGCTCTGTTTAGTACAAAGTGGGTTAGGAGTTAGGAGCTGTACTGTTTGCTTGCTCAATGACCGGCATCCATCTTGATTCATGAACACTGAAGTCTTGAGGAAAGAATACAAACTAGGTAGGTGGCATCCTCTCAAGTACATCACCACTGATAATATGGATCATAAAACATTTACCAGTGGAAGTGTTTAAAAAAAAACTAAATACACTAATGGGAGGTGCATGCTAACTTCTCTTTAGTATGGAACATCTTTGTTAAAGGAAATGTACATGTACATATATACATACTGAAATGAATATCATGAGAATAAATGTATGAGAAAGAAGGAACTGTCTGAGGTCAAGGATATAAGAATAATATAGCATACAGTAATGGCCCTGCTTTATAGGTTCATAGGTTGGTACTAGGCTATTGGCCCTAGGGCCTATACAAGCCTAGCCATAACAATTCCCTGGCTATTTCTTCCCACACTATTTACTTCCCTGGACCCCTGTCTATCAGGGTGACTGATGTGATCCCTGGGGTGAATTTCCTTCCTCCCATCCAGTCATCAAGGTTCCTTTTGAAGAGGGCCAAAGAAATGCTCTTCTTGACATGTATGGGCAGTCTATTCCAGAGTCTGAGGAGTCTCTGGGTCTGGTACCTATCGCTCCAGCATGTTTTGTTTATTGTGATGACAAGGTTTAGATCCCTGGAGCGTGTGGCTCTGAGGGGATTGGGATTTCTTTAAGTGTAACATGTCCAATAGCTCTGGGTTTGACATGGCCTTGTATGTTAAGCAGAGATTGCCTCGGAGTAGACGATATGCGACAGAAATATAGCTGGAGTGTTTTTAAGGTGGTCAGCATAGGGCATCTGCTTTAGGCCTGTGATTCTTTTAGTGAGGTATTTCTGCAGCATTTCCAGTTGTTGCAAATGTCTTGAGAGGTACATACCAAATGGGGCGTTGTATTCTATAATGGGTCTAATGAGGGATGAGTACAGTGGGACAATGACCTCCTTTTTTCTGGATGAAAAGCCCTTAGTGATGAGGTATGCCACATAGAAGGATTTCATGACTGTTGTGGTGATGTGGGTATTGAAGGTGAGACCACTGTTCACCTGTGTCCCTAAGTCTCTTATCACACTTTCGGTGTTTAGTGTACTGCCACCTATGTGGTAATTCACAGGTACATGTTTTTTACCAAAGGGGATAACTATACATTTCTTGGCATTGAGCTTGAGCCCATGGCTCTGGCACCAAGCATCTGTTTCTGTAAGGCCCTTTTGTAGAGTATCAACATCATTTGGGGATTCAATAATGGCTCCCAGTTTGCAGTCATCTGTGAACTTTTTTAGCCAGAGTCCCTTAGTATTGGCCTGTACTTCAGAGAAGTAGATGCCAAACAAGAGAGATCCCAGGACTGAACTCTGAGGTACTCCACTTGTCACTTGTCTGGAGCTGGATTTGGAGTCAGCTACTTTTACAGTGTGGGTTCTGTCAGTAAGCCAGTTAGCAACCCATTGAGTGATGTAGGGATTAATGCCCAGCTTAGTAAGTTTATCTATGATTCCAGAGTGGGGGATGGTGTCAAAGGCCTTGGCGAGGTCCAGATAGGCTGTGTGGACTGCCTTACCCCCGTCCATGGCTCTGGAGACTGATTTGAAGAAGTCAATCAGGTTCAGGAGACAAGATCGGCCCTTCATAAACCCAAACTGGGTGGGTTCCAGTGTTTTAAGGTTGCCAATGTCTTTGTTTATAAGTTCCATGATAATACGTTCCATGGCCTTGCAGATCAGGCTCGTCAGACTGATGGGGCGGTAGTTCCCTGGATCCAAGGTGGATTCCCCCTTGTGGAGTGGGATAACTGTAGCTGTGCACCACTCAGTGGGCATGAAGCCTGAGGTGAGGGTATGATTAAACATGACACTTAGGTGAGGTGTCAGTTCATTTTGTAGTTCATGTAGTACACAGCCCAGGATGTCATCTGGTTCCATGGATGCTGTATTCTTAGGTTTGGAGAGTGCATTTTTTTACCTGTGTGGCTATTACCGGAATTTGGCAATCTTCCGGTATTGAGATGGGCCATTTAGGGGGTGAGAGGGGGGTGAAGTTGGCACTGAATCGATCTGCCAGGATATTGGCAATATCCTTGGGATCAGTATATTTAATGCTATTCTGTTGTAGCTCAGAGCAGATCTGAGCATTTAGATTCTTGACATAGTTATAGAATGCCTTGTGGTTGTCTTTGGAATCTTTGGCAATTTTATTTTTGTACTAGCTTTGGAGGATTTTATGAGGGATCTCAGCTTCTTATTGAGGCTGGTAAGGGAGTTTTCTGCATCCTGGGATTTTCCTCATTTCTACAACAGTTTCTTCCTTTTGTTGTAAAGTTTGTTTATGGCATGGGACCACCAGATTGGCTTCCTTTTTTTTGGAGGAGAGCATCTTGGTTCTATTTGGGATGGCACGATTCATGCATGAGTGGATGTGCTCATACAGTGCCTTAGTGTAGGACTCAGCAGTCGAACTTTCAGTTCCCATCTGCATGGGTGTCATGAAGCTAGTAACTTCTGACTTGAGTAGCATGAAGTTGGCTTTGGGGAAGTTTTTTATGGAGGTTTCCTTACTGCGGGGTGGGGGTGGGATGTGGATGTTAAGGGTGATTAGCTTATGGTCTGACCTGACCAACGAGGGGGTGACCATAGGTGTGGAGCATTGATTTTTCATGTTGGTAACGACCAGGTCTAAGATACTGGAGCCCCTGGTGGGACCAGAGATTAGCTGATCCAGGGCATTGGAATTTATGAATTCCAAGAACTGCTGGGCAAAGGTGTTGGTACACGAGTAGTTTTCCCAGTTAATGGCAGGGTAGTTGAAATCACCCAGTATTAGGGTGTTTGATTGTATATTAATATTTTCCAGTATGTTTAGAAAGGTGTAGTGAGAATCTTGGGGCATGGTGGGGGATCTGTAGCAAGCTACAATTTGTATTGCAGTCTTACCTAGTGTTAGTTGCACCTGGAGAATTTCAGGCACATTGTGTTGGGCAACTAACCTGGTGGTGTGAATATCCTTGGTGAATATGGACACTCCTCCACCTTTAGTGTTTCGATCCTGGTTTGGTGGCTGAAATGTGTGGTAAGAGTTGTAGACTGGTACTGCAGGGGTGCTCTCTGGAGCCTTGAACCAGGTCTCAGTTACTGCACAGATATCGATGTTCTCCATTTTTAGGAGTGCCTCGAGAGAGTGCATTTTGAGGTTTAGACTTCTAGCATTGAGTAGCATTACCTTCAGATTTTGCATGCTTGTACCTGTTACGGTGGTGGTTTTGTCCTTTGAACTTTGCCTAAAAAAGGCACTATAGGGGTGGCAAGAGCCTTTGCCAGTAACCTGAATCCCAGGGGTGACAGGTGCAGACCATCTCCGGCAAAGCATCGTGGTCTGTCGATCATGTCATCCCAGGCAGACAGATACTGGATCCCTTTTGAATGAAACCAGAAGCTTTTGTTGAAGTCAATCATTTTGTCCTTGTATTGTGGTATCATTCTGGGCGAAGGCAGGATGCTACTCAGGGCTAGGGTCATACCTGCCTGGGCCACATGATCCGAGAGCTCTTCCATGTCTCTTTTCATGTAGTCCAGGGAGGTACATCTCACGTTATTCACTCCGACATGGACAATGACAGAGTCATATTTGTACTTGTTTTGGAGTGACTTGAGTGCATGATTTATGTGGAGGATCCTGGCACTCGACAGGCAGCTCACTGTAATTTTCTCCTTGTTCAGCCTGGTGAATAGGACATCAGTGTGCCTGACTATAGCGTCACCTATGACTAAAGTGTTAGGTACATTGGCTTGCCTTAGGGGCTGTTGTTAGGTGGCACACTGGTGTTGTGAGCTATGTGACACTTTGGTTGCGATTGGTGTTTGTTTGCGTTTCAGCTTCGGAGGTCCTTGTTGCTTGAAAATGAACCAGCATAATATTTTTCAATGTAAAACTAAAAGGGAAGATGATTATACAGTGCTGTAATACTTTGTCAAGCATTCTTACAAACACATGCATACACACAATTGCATAAAGATATATATAAATAGACAATTTTTTCCCATACTATCCTAATACAAGCTGGATTATTTAGGTTGGATTTGCTATGTCTTGCATATTTCATTTCAGCTTACACTATAGTTCATAGTTATAAGCTACATGAGAAGACAAAAAAAGACATTTCTTGAAGTGCAGTGTTCACTAGGGTTGCGGGCATGGGGTTTGATGAAAACAACTGAGAGTAAAGTGATGCCAACATTCATAGGACAAAAGTGGATAGGCGATCCTCCGGCTGTAATGGTAGACAGGGAGTTGAGGATGACAAAACAGCCCACACACGACTTAGTGTTTTTCAGCTGCACTCCCCTTACTTAACTATACACTCACAGAAATGTGGCATAAGAATAAACACCATAAAAGATGGACGCACATTTGTGTACTGTGGTCTTATCACCCATGTCAAACTATGAACTATGCCCTTACCTAAATTAATGGAGGATCACAAGATACTAAATTTATTATAAATTCCAGAGGGCAAGACCGAACAGTAGATGAGGAAATGTAGTACAAGCAGGGACAACATTTGAAATTTCTGTTTTATTGCATTCATGGATGCTTAATGACACAACTACCTGGGAAATTATTTGGAATTATTAAAGGATTTCAGCTCTCACTGCCCTGGTTTCCAGTGATTTCTTTTTTCATGTTGAAATCCACTAGTGACTTGTCATTTTCTGGAGGTAGCTTCCACTATCTTGACTTCCTATGTCCTATCTGTGGGTCAGCTGGCAATCCAGTGAGGGACATAGTGATTCATCCCTAATTTAGTAAGCTTTTCTACAATGTTTGAGTAGAGTATTATGTCAAAAGCTTTTGCCAGGTCTAGGTAGGAGATGTGTACAATTTTGCCTTTGTCTTGCTTTAGTGACTCTTTTGAAAAAAGTCCAGTAGGATAAATAAGCATGACCTGTCTTTGGTGAAACCAAACTGGGATGGAATTGGTTCAGTGTTTGGATGTTTCCTATGACATTATCGGTTAATTCTATGATAAGTTTTTCCATGTTTATGATTAGTCTTTTCATGACTTTACAAATGAGGCTGGTCAGACTTATGGGTCTGCAGTTACCTTGATCAGTGGACGGCCCTCCCTTGTGTAGAGCTATGAATGCCACTGTCCTTCATTTGCTTGGTATGGAACCCATTTGGAATACAAGGTTGAAAAGTGTTGATAAGGGCATGGATAAGTCCTTGATACATCCAGGGATATTGTCAGGACCCATGCAAACATTATTTTTGCCTTTTGAGAGTTCTCCCTGGACTTGGCCCTGTGGGATACATGGGGGGGGGGTTATCAGATTTGTAAATTTCTTTTGAGATATTCTGGGATGAGAGGGGGTGAAGTTAGAGCTGATTTTATGGGTCAACAGGTTTGCTATATCTTCAGCTTCAGTATAGGTGGTGTAATTCACAATCAGCTCTGCTCACTGCTGGTTAGGGCTTTTGATATTATGGATATAGCTGAATAGGTCCTTGTGGTTGTCCCTGGCCTGAGTGACTATTTTTGCCTCAGATTCAACCTTGGCAGTTTAAATAAGACTCCTGAGTTGCTCATGTAATTTAATGAATGGGTTTCTAATATGCTGAGTGCTGTACTTATTTTGGCCATGCTTTTCTTTTTTTCTTTCATTATAAAGCTTACTTGATTTGTGGCGGCACCAGGGAGGTTTGCCTTTAGGGTTCACCTTATGCTTGTTTCTTCTTGGTACAGCTGCTTCTATGCAGTTGTTTACATGAAGATAGAAGTTAGTGGTGCACATTTCTGCATAAGAGTAGAATTTTTTGGATTGGGGGAAACTGAAACTTGCCAGCGTATCACTTATAAGTAGAAAGTTTGACTTCTAGAAATTTCTAAAAGTTCCAGATACAGTGAAGATCTTAGGTTTTAATTTTATTTCAAAGGAGACTATTTTATGGTCGAACCTGATGAGTGAGGATGTTATGCAAGGGAAGGAGCTTAATTAGAAATTTAATAAGAAAAAGCACCGGCATCAATTTAAACAGCTGGCATTTAGCAAAATTTCCTTTACTTCATTTTTATTCCATGATTTTTCTCATTTTTTCAGGTATAATTTGCATAGCTCTAAAAAAGACACTTAGGATGAACCAGGGGGTGTAACCTGTCTGCCACAAAGCAGGTCATCTGATGAGTCAAATTACACCAGGCTGACACAGCAGCAAGCCCTTAGCAAGAAACAAAGTGGCTAATATAAGAAAATTTAGAATCTCACCAGAAATATACTGTTTAGTTTGTCAGTGGGAATACTAGATAATTTACACATATCCTTTTGCAAATCGGTCTGTGATCACCTTCTCATACTATCTAACCTCCCCCCAATAAACTATGGTCATGTTAGAAAAGTTATGTACTCACATTAGCCTGCTACCTGTTATCTCTTATTTTGCCCACATTTAGCAGGTTAGTCACTTGTTCCTGAGGTGCAGACATCTTTAGTGAAGGTTTAAATTGACAGAGCTCAAGAACCTCAATTTATGTTCTTGTATGTGTGTTGACATGTTCCCCTTCTGTGTTGTTTACAGAGTTTTGCTTCCAGTTTTAATGTAAATTTTAATTTTCATCAGATATTAATGTGTGCATGGGGATGGGCATGCAAAATCTACCGCCTCAAAATCGTGACAAGCAAAATCCTAAATTCACAATCACAAATGGTCACAATATTGACAGAAACAAATCCCAGAACTGTAATTTTTGATTCTGTATTAAATAGTGGCTGAAGGGTACTGTAGGACAGTAATTACTGATAACAGATAAAGTGATGTTGCAAAATCCTGGAGATTATTCATATCAAGCTCAGTATTGTACTTTATTTCCTGGGACTTGATGACCCTGGAGTAACGTAAGCTGCAGGGCACAGGTGCTGCAGGGGAGCTTGCAGTAATTACAATGGCAGCACTGTTGCAGCTTTATAAGATGCTGTTTGTAATCTTAAATTTATTGTTTCCTTTAGCCTTCTGCCTCAGGAAAATTCAATTAGGTGTAGTTCAGTTTTATATAGGTAATTGAAAAAGCAAAATATTCCCAGTAAATGTGTTGCATTTATTATATTACTTGAAGTATCCATCATCTATCAGATCTTTAACTATATGTTTGTGTAGGGCCTGCTTGCTGTTCCCTGTCCTTGTTTATTACACTGCCCACATTTTACACTCCTTATTTTTATTATGAGGTATAGGTTTGTATAACCACCTATAAAAAGAAAGTATAAAGTTTACAATAAAAATAAAAAAAATAAGTTAACTAGTAAATTCAATTGGAAATTTGAGAGAATTCAATTAGATTAGAATAACGTTTAGTCCCCCTTTGATTTTGAGGGCAACGTGCAATCTCCTTTTTTAAGTTTTTAGTCTTGCTTTGTGAACTTAACAAAATAATGATTTTGAGCTATGCCCTTGTCTAAATTAATGAGGATCACAACATTCTAAATTTCTTATAATTTCCAGGTGGCAAGATAGTAGAGTGGATGAGGAAATTTAGTGTTTTAGAATAAAAAAATAAAAGTTGTCTAGTATTGTCTTTCATTAATATAGGTAAGAGAGTTTATTTTTCATGTTAAAATACAATAAAAGATGTGCATTTAGTGTTTCCTCAAGTGCCCTGATGAGAAAAGATCATGCAGTTATGGACAGAGAAGGATTAAGCTTCATAGAGTTTCTTAGTTATATTATTCCTACATATGAAACTACTGCTTACTTGACATGCTACAGATAATAAAATTCTAGATGAAGCGAACACAAAAATTAACTGAGCACGACAATAAGGATTACCTTACATTAGCACAACACAACTTGGTTACATTTGTAATGTGTGTACTGTGTCTCACCAATTCCTTATGTCATTCTTTGCTGCTAGACTAGCCATATTGGACTCAGTACAGTGTAGTGAGTGGAAACATCAGTCCAGAGAGCTGGGTCTGAATCCTCATGACTATTACTCACTCTTTTTTTAAGTTGTGAAAATACCACTTACATCTGGTACTCTTCAAGGGCAGTCTTGGAAATAATTTGACCCACATTTCAATACCAGAAATGCAAAATAAAAGCAAACATTTTTACAAACATGATTCTGCTTCTATAATTTTGGAAACAAATGAAAATTGGAACTAATCTCTCCAAAGAATTGTACAGTGGTGCTTATAAAGTAGCAGTTTAACTATTCCAATAAACCATAACTCTCAACATACTGTATTCAGAATCAAAGTGACAAAAGCCATAAATCAGGAACACATTTTAAATATTACAACAACAAACTTAGAAAGTTGACAAATAAGAGAAGACAAAAATGCATGCATTTTTCTGAAGTAAAATAAGTACCTAACATTAATGATTCTACGTCATTACCTTTTTTATTTTTTTCCCCAGAAAAGAAAATCACCAGTTTTGGGAGAAAAAGAGGAAAATTTTGAGATAAAGCAGGATGCCCCTGAAAGTCAGGGACAGTTGAAAATTGTACAATAAACAGAACAAGAAGATAAAGCACATATTATAGTAAACGTACAAACAGAGCTTAGCAGATCAATTCTTATGAAAATTATTAATCATACTTGGATAACTGAAGTGCAAGTAGGGACAAAATTTGAAATGTCTTATTGACTTTATGGATGCTTAATGAAACAAGTACATAGTAAAGCAGACTGCACAGGCTTGACACAGTATCTATGAATACACAAGCATATATTAAAAATGTCATTGTGGCCTCACATTTTTGAAATAGCTACTCACCTCATTCCTTATTGCATCTGCTTGTACTGGGTCCTCTGCGGCCAATGCAACACTGCTCATTGCTATGACCAAAAGGATGACCATCTCAAAGTAGCGCAGGTTAACAATATAATGGCATAATCTACGAATGCTAAAATGCAAAGGTCAAGAAAGGAAAACACCAATGAAAGAAAAGTAGAAAATTTTAGGATAGAATTAGCAATACAACATTAAGGTACAATAACTGAACAATCAGACATGAAACAAAAAAAGTACCTAAAATAACTTAAAAATTAATAATACACCTTTTCCAAAACATACAAAAATAAAATACAAAATACAAATAAAAAATATTATTACAATATCTGAAGAAAAAATTGGTTACAGAAAGCATTCTCCTGGAAACCATCATCTTGACTGAAGCTATCCTCCAATGCATCAGAAAATCTATGCAGAATACAAAATCCAAGAATTTGATTCTTAACCTAATCCATGCCACCTCAGGAACTAAACTCCAAACTCCTCCAGTACTAAATATCCTCCCCTCAACTCTAAACATTGCATACCTAGCAAGATACCCAAATCCAGTGAAGTTACGTTAAACATAATACAACTAAAAGGAAACTTAAAAATGCAAAGGCAGATGCCCCAACTTATTAAAATAAAAAGTCTGAACTGCCAATCATATCTCAACTGAAAAAATTTTAATTGAAAGATAACCATTAAAAATCAGATACTATTATGTTTAACATGTAATAAACACTACCCCATCCAAAAATAAAAAGTTATCTTGAAAAACGATCAAAAAATTACAAGAGAGAAAATTACTGAAAAAAATCCAGTCAAAAAGGACAAACCTGCTATGTGAAGGGGCCCATTCAGAAATAAATGTTATGCCTGCAGAGATCTTCCATACACAAAATAATTATCATAACCATTGAAATGCATGAGGTTATATAGTCCTATTTCACCGTAATTCTTACTGGATGGGTTCGGAGCAAATATTCGGCTCCGACTCGGCCAATACTAAAGCTTGAGAGCTTTTACTGGCTCGAGGCTAACCCCTATCCCATGGTGTCTCATGGCAATTCCCCAGATCTCGTTTGTTGCGAAAGCTTTGAGGTTGTCTCCTTACTAGCTCGTTGGCTAAGTAGAAATTTTTTTACTAAATCTTGTTTTTTCACCACTTTTTTTTTCTTCAATCTTTTACTCCTTATAGTTAATAGCTTTTCTTGTGTGATTGTATTGAGTGTTTGATCTCTATTGTTCCCCCATAGGATTGTACAGCCCATTTCAGTTAGAGGGCCTTTCCTCCCTGAGTGTTACTTCTTTATATATATAAAAAAAAAATAATAATAAAATATATAAATAGAATCACTTCAGGTTTCTCGATGTTGGATCCTTCAGTTCCGAGAATTCTTCCTGTTTCCTCGGAACCAATAACTCTAGCCTCAGCGGCTCAGTCTGGAGCCATTAGATCTGGGAGCCGATGCTCTCAAGTTGACTCCGAAGGGGATAGTCACCCTAGATTTTATTTGGAACCAACCCTCCCTCTCGACGCTTTGGCTCGAATCAGCTCGGTTCCCACATCTGCTTCGGAGCCACTCCCCATTGCTTGGAGCCAACTATCTGTCTCCTCAAAGCAGAGGTCTTCTTTGGAGCAGGGGAAAAAAGGCCTTTGAAGCAATAGAGAAGGCTTTATCTTCTGCAAAAGCCATACCTTTGGAACCGATGTCCCACCAGCAGCCGGTTCCGAGACCTCCCCAGATTATTCCACTGGACAGCTCCCTTGGAAGGGACTTTGTAAGAGGAAGCATGTTGACTCACCTGAGTCTGTCATATCTGACACTGATTTGGAGGAATAAAAAGGGTCCCCTAGATCCCCCTCTGAGGATGTCTCATTTTCTGACATCCTGGAAATCCTCAGACAGAGGGGTGATGGGAAGACCTCTAACCCTACTGAGGATGAATCAGTGTATCTTGAGGCCTTTGTTTCCTGACCTTCCACCTCCTGGGTGACACGGCCTTATGACCAGCTCTTGGGGGTCATATCGCAGAAAGCCTAGACCTCCTCAGATACATTGGAACATGTCCTAAGGAGGCCAAAAAAATGTATGACTGCATCAGAAGATAAGTCTTTTCTTTCCAAAGGGGTTCCTGTTGATGCTATGGTGGTAGCAGTGGCCACCAAGAAGGAGTTGTCTGAGACATCTTCCAATGTCCATCCTCCTAACAAGGAGTCCAGGATGATGGATAGGTATGGAAAGCATACCTTCTCTTCAATGGCATTTACCTTAAGATCACTTAATTACCTTTCCCATTTTACTCATCTTCAGAGGAATCTCCTGAAGGAGTTGGGAGACACCCTTCAGGGTTCAGTAGTTATGTTTTCTGTGCAGCTCTCCACCCTTACATCAATAACTAACTCCTCCATGAGGCTGATTTCCTATGTGGTGGATGGAGTGAGAGGGGCAGCCGCAGCAGGAATCTCTCTTAGGAGACATTCTTGGATGAGTCATTGTAACTTCACAGAATCCTTTAAGTTTTCCTTCACCAATGTTCCCTTTGATAGTTCAACTCTTTTTGAACCTCAGATGAAAGAGACCTTGACCAGGTGCAAGCAGGAAAGGAAAACCTTATCTGCTGTTGGATTCCATTTCTCCCTTCCTTCTAGAATCCATCCCAAGGGTCAAACAGGAGGGAAAATGTAGTTCTGTAAATCCCAAAAAGGTTTCCCTCAGGCATAAGGTCAACCCTCCCCTAGGGGCAGAGGGTACGATATAACAGAAGATGCTGTCATTGAGGCAGAGGACGTCTGCAACACCAGGGAGATAGAGAAACCTTCTCCGATCATCCCTTCCATTGCCCCTGAGGGGTTGCCCGACTGTCCGTCTCTGGAGGCAGTCAGGGGTTGTCTATCGCTGTACCCAACTGCCTGGCTAAACATTTCACAAGATCATTGGGTACAAACCATAATATCCAGAGGCTACCCGATTCCCTTTGTTTCCGATCTCCCGGTAAACTGGTCTCTTCCAGACGTGCCACCCATTCAACTAGACCATGCAACATTAGAGGTCATTCTCATTGCTACAAAAAAGAGTCATCCAAGAAGTCCCCACAGAGCAAATAGGATCCGGAACTTACTCACGATTCTTTTTAGTTCCAAAAAAGACAGGGGACTGGAGATCAATTCTAGATCTCCGCAAATTCAACAAGTCTGTAAAGAAATTATAGTTCCAAATGATCACTCTGCAGTTGATATTTCCCTTTATCGGGGAAGACAATTGGATGTGCTCAACAGATCTTCAGGATGCGTACTACCACATCAAAATGGAAAGGCACTCCAGAAGACACTTGCACTTTCGGCTGGGAGCCAGTCATTTTCAGTTTCGAACACTGCCCTTTGGCTTCACTACAGCCCCCAGTGTTCACCAAATGTATGGCAGTGGTAACGGCTCACCTGAGGCTTCAAGGATTCCAGGAGTTTCCATACCTAGGAGACTGGCTCCTCACTGCTACCACCAAGCATCAACTGATCAGAACCAGGGACGAGACTCTATCCTTGTGCGCCAGATTAGACATCACAGTAAACCTAAAGAAAATCAGCCTTATCTCCATTGCAGCACATTGTATTCTTAGGCTCAGAAATAAAATCAATTACCATGACAGCAAGACTAACACCAGAAAGAGTAGAATCATTGCGTAACCAAGTCAGATCTTTGCTAAACAGTCACAAAGTTCAGGCCAGGGTAGTCCTTCAAGTCCTAGGGACTATAGCTTCCTCCATTCTTTTAGTTCCCCTAGCCCATCTGCACATACTTCAGTGGCTACTATTTGCCCAATGGTCAATGTAGGATCTTCCCCTGTCTCATCAGATTCTCATCACAAACACCTGCAAGAAGGATCTAACATGGTGGTTGCATACGGAACAACTTCTCTTAGGTCATCCACTTGTTTTTCCTCAAGGAAATGCAGTTTTGACCACGGATGCCTCCCAGATAGGGTGGTGGGGCATTATCTGGGAATGATGGTCCAAGGTACTTGGCAGAACCACGAGAACCACTTACACATAATTGTTCTGGAGATGAGAGTGGTGCTATATGCGTGGCAAGCACTTCACAGTTCTCTTCCCACCGTGACAACTGCAATTCTATCAGACATGTCTGTCGTGTGGTACATAAACAAGCAAGGGGGAACCAAATCTTACCCACTTTGTCGAGAGGCCTTAAGAGTTTGGAAATGGGTGATGGACGCTCAACACTTTCTAGTAGCAATGCACATCCCAGGGAAGTCCAATGTGATAGCAGACAAACTCAGTCGAGCAGTTCTCATGCCTCACGAGTGGTCCCTGAATTCAGAAGTTGCGAAAGAGATCTTTCACAGATGGGGCCAGTCTTGCTGCGACCTATTCGCCACACACCTGAACACCAAATGCAGCAGCTACTTTGCCCTAATTCCCCATCCGGGGATGATCTAGTCCACGATTGGCCCCTGGGACTCCTTTATGCCTTACCACCTTTTCCTCTCATTCCAAAAGTGATACAGAAAGCAAAACAGTTGAAGAGTACCCTGATCCTCATTGATCCGTACTGGCCTCGTCAAGTCTGGTTTCCCTTCCTGTGGCCCTACCTCTTGGAGGAACCATGGATTCTGGAATCATCTCCAGACCTCCTGATTCATCAATTGGGGCAGTTCCATCCACCATCCACACCCTAAAACTGACAGCATGGCTGCTCCAGTTCCATGAATAGCCAGGTGCGTTTCCCTCTCACCTTCAGTCAAACACATTCTGATTTCTTCCCACAAGCCTTCCACTAAGAAGTTATATTCCAGCAAATGGAAAAGGTTCTTTATTTGGGCTGTAAACCAAGGCTTAGATCCCTATACAGCTCCAATATAATCTATTTTGTTCTTCCTTGTGTCCATCTTTCATGAAGGAGCTGCGGCGGCTACGATTAGAGTTCAGTTAGCTGCCATCTCTAATTACCATTTTGGCTACATGGGAAATTCCATCATGTCCCACTCTTTGTGCAAAACCTTTTTGAAGGGAGTTCTCCTTCTCAAGCCTCCAATCAAACAGCCACCAGAACCCTGGGACCTAAACTTAGTTCTCACATCCTTAATTTCTTCCCCCTTTGAACCCTTTGAACCCTCTTCTTTATCGGATCTGAAATTATCATCTTGGAAAACGCTATTTTTAGTAGCTATAACTTCTGCTAGGAGAGTCTCAGAATTGCAAGCTCTTACTATTTGACCCCCTTATATTGTTTTCCACAAGGATAGAGTCTCACTTAGGACTAACCCTTCCTTTCCTCCAAAGGTATGTTCAGAACATAATCTTAACACTACTATTGAACTACCAGTGTTTTTTCCAAATCATTATAATAAATCTGAATACAGGCTACACTAGTTAGACATTTACCTGGACAGAACTAAACAATTTAGAAAATCTGATAAATTATTTTTTTCCTTTTCAGACAAAAATAAAGGCTTGCCTGTTTCTAAGGTTACCCTCTCAAAATGGCTTTCAGACTGCATTTCCTTTACTTATCAGACTGTTGGCAAACAGTTACCCAACAAAGTAAAAGGCCACTCTACAAGGGCAGTACCAACTTCATATGCCTTTGGATCTAGGCTCCCAATTGATTACCATTTGTGCAGCAGCTACTTGGGCAAGACCACATACCCTTCTCACTCATTACAGACTGGATTTGGCCACCCAGGACAGGTCATCCTTTGGGGTCCACAGTGCTGAAGAGTCTCTTCACTTGAGCCACCCGGGATAAAGGTGCTAGGGATGCTGTCTCATCCAGTAAGAATTACGGTGAGATAGGACTACATAACATAAAGAAGTTATTTACTTACCATAATGTTCCACATTTGTAGTCCATCTCGCCTACATTCTTGCATCCCTCCCTCCTGCCCCCTTCCTGTTCCTGGAGGATCTGGTGGACTATGCTTATGCTGTCTGACCTGGTTGTAGTTGTTGTCCACCTGGCATGGATAATGTTACACAATGTTCTGTCTGTATGTACACAGTTATTGACAGTTTCATAACTATTAGGTACTTATTGCTTCTTGCAAACAAAATCTGGGGAATTGCCGTGAGACACCATGGGATAGGGGTTAGCTTCAAACCAGTAAAAGCTCTCGAGCTTTAGTATCGGCCAAGTCGGAGCCGAATATCAGCTCCAAACCCATCCAGCAAGAATGTAGGTGAGATGGACTACAAACATGGAACATTACGGTAAGTACATAATTTCTTTTTATATAAAAACATGATAAAAATGCAATTAAAAAATCTGATATTTGGAATATGTGGGAGGAGATTGTAGATACAAATATTTGGCTGTGTAGAGTAAGGAACTCATAATGCGACATGTGATCATCTTATTTTACATCAGCGTAGCAGTACACATAACGTTTATCTCCCACCCTCACTCACATAGATTTTGTAGATGGCTGTGGGTGTTGTACCATATATATTTACATGCCTTGTAATTCATCTCAGGGTACTGCCTCAAATCCTGCAGGGAACAACATACTCTACTTAGGAGGTCACTGAAACAACAGAAATATCTTATTTCAAGTATTTTCTTTCTTTATTTTCTTTTTTTAACAAAATGTACTTTATCAAAGCCTGTAATGTGTGTCATGGAAAGGAGCACAGTACAACAATATTCCAGTTTTATATAACTATTAAACTCCTGCAAATTGTGAACCATGTGTGTCTTCTAAAAATTTTACCTATTTGTGAGTATTTAGTATTCCTTTATGATCCTGGGAAATTGGCATGTGAGAAATATGGCTAGTGTAATAATAATATATTTTTCAGATTATAGATAATATTCAGAAACAAATAATGCAATAAATTACACACAATAGCATAATGAGTGGTTAGACTCTGGGAAGGAGTGATTCAACGGCACATATAGTGCTACTGAGATACTGAAGAAAAAATACAGCATGCATCTTATGCAGATGACCACATAACATATAAATTAAGCAGTGATATGTTAAGGAGAGCTGTCACATATGCAAATGACAAAAATCAAACTTGGCAGGTAATTAAGAAATGTATAAAACCACAGTCCTACACCAGTTTTTTGAAGTGATGCTGCAGCACATGGAGGTGCATACTGGTTCCTACAGACGGCAGAGGACAGAGCTACCACTTCATGGAATTTCATACTGATTCCTGCAGATGGCATAGGACAAAGCTACCACTTCATAGAATTTCATGCTGGTTCCTGCAGATGGCATAGGACAGAGCTACCACTTCATGGAATTTCATATTGATTCCTGCAGATGGCACAGGACAGAGCTACCACTTCATGGAATTTCATACTGGTTCCTACAGACGGCAGAGGACAGAGCTACCACTTCATGGAATTTCATACTGGTTCCTGCAGATGGCATAGGACAGAGCTACCACTTCATGGAATTCCATACTGGTTCCTACAGATGGCAGAAGACAGAGCTACCACTTCATGGAAATTCATACCAGTTCCTACAGACGGTAGAGGACAGAGCTACCACTTCATGGAATTCCATACGGCTACCACTTCATGGAATTCCATACTGGTTCCTACAGACGGCAGAGGACAGAGTTACCACTTCATGGAATTTCATACTGGTTCCTACAGATGGCAGAGGACAGAGCTACCACTTCATGGAATTTCATACTGGTTCCTGCAGATGGCATAGGACAGAGCTACCACTTCATGGAATTTCATACTGGTTCCTACAGACGGCAGAGGACAGAGCTACCACTTCATGGAATTTAATACTGGTTCCTGCAGATGGCATAGGACAGAGCTACCACTTCATGGAATTTCATACTGGTTCCTACAGATGGCAGAGGACAGAGCTACCACTTCATGGAATTCCATACGGCTACCACTTCATGGAATTCCATACTGGTTCCTACAGACGGCAGAGGACAGAGCTACCACTTCATGGAATTTCATACTGGTTCCTACAGACAGCAGTGGACAGAGCTACCACTTCATGGAATTTCATAATGGTTCCTATAAACGGCAGAGGACAGAGCTACCACTTCATGGAATTTCATACTGGTTCCTACATATGGCAGAGCACAGACCCACCACTTCATGGAATTTCATACTGGTTCCTACAGATGGCAGAGGACAGAGCTACCACTTTATGGGAATTCATACTGGTTCCTACAGATGGCAGAGGACAGAGCTACCACTTCATGGAATTTCATACTGGTTCCTACAGATGGCAGAGGACAGAGCTACCACTTCATGGAATTTCATACTGGTTCCTACAGATGACAGAGGACAGACCTAACACTTCATGGAATTTCATACTGATTCCTACAGATGGCAGAGGACAGACCTACCACTTCATGGAATTTCATACTGGTTCCTACAGATGGCAGAGGACAGACCTATCACTTTATGGGAATTCATACTGGTTCCTACAGATGGCAGAGGACAGAGCTACTACTTCATGGAATTTCATATTGGTTCCTACAAACGGCAGAGGACAGAGCTACCACTTTATGGGAATTCATACTGGTTTCTACAGACAGCAGTGGACAGAGCTACCACTTCATGGGAATTTGACAACATAATGCATTTCCCTAAATTTTCAGACCCCACCCTGATGGACCTCTTGCATATTCGATAAACAAGCACTCCCAGAATTACCCTTTCTAGAGACTTAAACCTTGCCTGGGATATAAATAGGAATTGCTGGAGAAAGAGGTATGTATCCGAGACTACCCCTTCCCTGGAACAGGCCCCCCATCCATGTGAAGCTGAGATCCTCATTAACCCAATTCAAGAGTAACTTGGACAACTGGATGGGGAACAGGAAGTCATCACTGGTATGGCACCTATTTCTCTAATGGACACAGGCAGCCTGTAAATGTTTCATCTCCCAAGTCCCTGTTTACCCTTAACCAAGGGTACATGGACTTGTCAGAGATTTGGAATGTGCAGCTAAACTCTAAAAGGCTCCAGTGGTTGTCAGCCTATGAACACCAATAAACCCAAGAACCTAACAGAATATAAACAATGCATGCAATAACATACTCAGGCTATGCAATACAGTGCACTGACTGGGCATACTGGGCATCAGGCATTAACTTATCTACACAGGGTGGTGTGTGGACTAGGCACAGCCATCAGCATTGTGCAGATGGGGAGGGCACAGTGACAAGGGAGAGCAAGGTTAACATAAGCTGATATAGGTGGAACAAAACAGTAGGCATACATAAAGCTAGGAGATTACAGGGAATTAGGGATCACATCCTCTAGGGACAGTGTGGATCTTGCAGGAGGTGATTTTTTTTTTTTTGAGTGGAACCCTGATATATCAGGTCAGGAATCATCACAGCTAGTGGATGGCAGCAGCAATTGCAGAGCTATGGAAACATTGCAGTGGTTTCCCATGTAGAGCAGCCATAAAGTAGTGGGGGGGGGGTCCATGACTAAGAATGACCATACCTAGGAAGTGCACTCTACAGCTCAACTAAAAATAGGGATGGTGTAGAACTGTTAGACTCAATTGGGCTACCTCAGTGTGGAATGCTAGTGGTGAAGCCAGAACAACATCAACCACAGGTGTTGGACTGTCCACATCTAGGAGCAGAGGTAGTCATAGACACATGGAACAATGTGCGACAGCTATGTAAGCCTGGCCTATTTCCATGCACCACACATCCAGTCCCCTGTTTGGTCATGGCAGGCATTAGCCAGCATCATCAGGAATGTACCCACATATGCCAGCATAGCCACCCCTGACCATAGTAGCCAAGTCACTTTCCATGCACTGCAGGCTGTCACCTGTCATGACAGAATGGTTAGTGGCTGTCTGCACCTAGTTAACCAATTTGTATATCGGCTGTCTGATGCCAAGTCTGACAGCCAGTTCAAACAATGTCCTGGAGTCAATACAGTAACAGCCACCAACACCGTTCTCTGTTTCCATCTGTGTTGGTGACTTGTGTAGCTTGTGTTGAGGTCACATAGATGGGCTATCCAGCTCTAAATTTATGGATGCCAGAGGTTCACCCTGCCTCTCCGCCACCACCATAAGCTGTTGTTGGTGGTGGGACAGCATCTTCTAATGACAGAAATGCTGATAGTGCGACTGTGCCTTGGACTGTACCATGGTGCCATCAGCTTAGGAGTATAAATGTACTTTGTAGTGCAGATTGCAGGTACTGCAGACCTATTGTAATTGGAGGACAGACGTGGATATTTTCCAAAATGTAAAGCAGTTACACCAGTGAAGCAGTGTCCTACAGTACTGGCAGTTGTCATCAGAGCCACTCCCACATACAGGCCATCAAGTATCATTTTCCCTGGCCAGGGATACCCAGAATTCCTTCACCTTCATGAGACTCATCTGTGCTGGTAAACAACTCCTACGTCAACCTATCTCTGCAATTTCCTGTGCCTTGGTCTGTCATGCAGTATCATATCAGTCACCCTGTGATGCATCTAGAGTACTCTCCTATTATGGCCAGTATGTTTCTAAATTGTGCCCCCTACTCCCTTTCTGTACCCACTGCTCTGTGTGCTGCTGTGTTGTCATCATATTAACATTGTGCCACAGTGTGGCAACAATGTATGTATTCTATAGTGTGGCATATGTTGAAATTGTACTGACACTAGAGGCTGTGATCTATGTAATCCAGGTCTCATATCCCCCACAGCATATTTTCCATTTGGTGTGCAAATGGTACACTACTGCTATCCTACAGAGCAAGATAATTACTTAGGCTGACATTGTTTCCAGTTAATATTCCCCTCCAGACCTGTCAACTGCCCTTCTCTATACTCCATTCTCTGCTATAGTAATCTTCCCTACAAAGAGCTGCAACCTGTCCTGCCCTGTGCTCTCTATCAGGATGCCTCCTCAGCAGGAATGAAACTTGCCCTGCCTTTTCTATGAGCTTTGCTGTCTCATGTCCATGCTTTTCCGAGCATGTCAATCCTGACTCAAGCCTTGTGGTGAGTGACCCCTCACTTACTGATGGCTCCTACAAACTCATTGCCAGAATCCTCAGGTAGGTAAGTTAATTCTCATTGCAGTCCTGAAGCCAATCATTAGTCCTGTCTGCATACCTCTCAACTGTCTAGATTTTCACAAAATGTACATGTCTTTGGTCTGTTTCTCAAAAAATGATGGTTTTCGGTTAAATCATTGGCAACTTGTTGAGGACTTAAGTCAGAAAATAATTACAAAAATGTGAGACTTCATATCCTTTATAAAACTTATGCTAATGGGAAACATGTTATTCTATCAATTTTTTTAAGTTTGTAAGAGCAATATTTAAAAATTGTCCCTATTTATGGGACCCCCCATTATTTATGGTTTTTCCAAATTTCATGCTCCAAGAGGTTGAGAGGTATGCCTGTCATTCTCCAAACATGGCAGGAGACACTTTACTACTATTTATTAAGTCCCAGTAATAATGTAACCTTCAGGAATAATGTCACTGCATGTTTTTTGTTAAGATGGGCCATGTAGCATAGTAACTATGCTAATGGGGAGATTTAGTCCATCTGATCCTGAAAAACAGCTATAAACTTCCAGGTTGTCAGTCACAGTCAGTGTCGCCATCTCCATTTCAACCTATCCACACACTGGCAGGTGTTGCATATAGTGCCCATATACATAGGCATTGAGTTGCCTGTATCTTGGCCTGGCTACACTGCTGCTGTTTGGTATTCTGCAGTCATACTGCCAGTAGAGGCATGTCATGTGATGTCCCCTTTATGTGGCTGTGTGCACCAGGTTACCATATTTCTGCTTACTTCTTCCGGCAATAAGTTGTCATAGCTTCTTCAGATACTAAGTTGACAGTGGTTCTTGCATGATGCAGCCAAGACATCATCTTTCTCCTTTTCCTGCACAGGGACCATCATGAGCACCTACTGGGATTGTATGAGGACCCTCTATACAAAACTGATGCCTCGTACCAGCTTGCCATGGTAATGTCTCTGGCTTCACCCACTGTCATTAGAAGTGTAAGCATGAGTTTGGTGACCTATGGAATCACCATCCAGACATTTTGCTTCAGTAGGCGAATGAGATGCTTCATTGCTGTCTGCATTCTGTACTTTTGGTTATCACTGTAAATTTGGTATATTTGATGCTGCTGTAAGGCACATCCGTTTGTAAGACTTTGCTGTAATGATTATATTTTGTTTTATGTTTTGCAGTGGCAGAGGAGAAGCAAGTGAACTCAGCAGAGGTAGGATGGGCTTTGCAGGCAGTACGGCACATGAGATTTATTGCTAGTCATAATGTACAGTTTTAAAAGACTGTCATGTACTTTGTGTGTGTGTGTGTGTGTGTGTGTTTGTTTGAGTAGGGGGGATGTCATACCTCCACAATAAGCAAGTCCTCCAACACGGGGGGGGGGGGGCACTAGAGATAACTTGTGATCATCATGCCAAAATGGCAATCAACGGCCAAGATACGGGTAACACTAGACACCAGGGAAACTCTTCATTTCATGTGATAGAGGCAATTAATAAATGTAACAGAAAGACTGTGTGTGTGTGGGGGGGAATCAATACACAGCAGGGATACTCTATATAGTGTACCCTAAAGGCAATACAAAGATGATTAGTCCTCTGTTACACCAACACAACATTACTCGAATCTTAACAATATATATATTGATATGTATATCTATATATGGATCTACATTTCTTTGTCAAAATTTCATTATTCTGAAAAAGAAAAGTAGATGAATACTTAAGCGAAAGTGCACTTAAACGAAAGCGCACTTTCGCGAATATTGGTACAACAAACCGATAAAAAACACTCCACACCCCCACTACTTAAATGTACTAACTCCAAGACTGCACTACAGTGGGGAAACAAGTAAATTCCCTTTTCCCCCACTGTTGTGTGCTTTGGCGCTGCAGCGTTTCCTTTCTTATCAGTTTGTTGAACCAATAGTCACGAAAGTGCACTTTTGCGTAAGTGGTCCTCTACTTTTCTTTTTCGAAATAATAAAATTTTAACAAAAAAAAGTAGATCATATATATATATATATATATATATATATATATATATATATAGTTCCACTTCTAACCATCGAAATTTCAAAACATCAAACTTCTGATCATCGAGACCAGAACATCAAATTTTGAAACATCGAAGGTTACAAGTGTAACCAAAAAAAGAAAAATAAATTTTAACAATTGTATGCAGGGGGGGGGGCTTTAATATTCCAACTCCGAGACTGCACTACAGTGGAGTAAAGGGAAATCTCCCATTTAGCTCTATATACAGAAGTTGTGAAAGTTTCTAGTCTCGCTATAGGTAAAACACTGGGGTAGGCGAGGAAAAAGATAATACTTGATAAAACAGTCACAGACCCCAGTGTAAGCAGGTACAAATCCTTGGAAGAAAATCTATAATGACACAAGTCATAAATATATATACCTTCTGTGTCAAATTAATCATTAGCAATTAACAAACAGAGAAAGTTATTTAAAGGGACACCTACTATATGTTCTAAGGAAATCAAGGTGATGTCAATACACGTACTGAAGGTAGGGAGAATGAGTGGATATTGTTGTTGAAAGCTGATAAAGGGTTAGGCCTCAATGAGAGAGCTTCCCTGAAACCGAAGCTGAGACAGAGAAGGAATTTAAGATGAAATGTGATTTTTAGATGTCTAGTAGGCATGATATATACCTGGTAATATTCACACATTCCTTACAAGTTTTTTATACATTTTTATGGCGCATAATAAGTAATATAGATGTTTGACATGTTTTTTATATATGGTTATTTATAGGTTATAGGTCAGAACAATGTTATACTATTTTTTCACTCATGATAGATATATGTATGTAATTGATTACACAGTATATGCTACGATCTTTTGAGCTGAATTATAGATGTGGCTGCTGGTTCTATGCATTGAGGTACACATTTAGATTTTTTATGTATAGAGGAGTACATAGACTGTCATGACTGATAGAGGTCTTTAGTGACCAAGGTATATACTGTTTTGTATATGGTACCTAATGTATTAGTTTGTGGTTTTATGTTTTTGTATCTTCAGGGTTTTCTATACACATGTATTCATATTTATATAATTTTATATGTTTTTTACATGTTTTATATTTTTAGATCTCTATATGCTATGAAAGGTCTATATATATTTTATAGTGATTTCCTTAGAACATATAGTAGGTGTCCCTTTAAATAACTTTCTCTGTTTGTTAATTGCTAATGATTAATTTGACAAAGAAGGTATATATATTTATGACTTGTGAGAGATGTCATTATAGATCTGAAGAAGCTGTGAAGCGAAAGCGCTCATCTTTTATCCTAATAAACAGTTCATTGGAATTTCCTACCCAACTGTTTGGCATTTACGTTTTGGATTTTCTATATACAGAAGCACTAAACGGGAGATTTTCCATACCCTATCTGTAGTGCCTTCACACAGATGGCACATAGACACACACAGTATGTAGGGCACCTTGGTGCCGTGCAAAAACACAAACATTCTCCCACCTACACATACCTTTTTCTTCCTCTTCAAACCTTCAATGTTTTAAAACTTGATGTCTGGTCTCGATTATTTGAACTTCGATGTTTTAAATGTTCGATGGTTTGAAGGGGAACCATATCTATATATCTATATATGTATATCTATTTATCTATATATATCTATATATCTATATATATATATATATATATATATATATATATATATATATATACACACACACACACACACACACGTATAAAATATGAAATGTGGGGAAGTTTTCAAACCCTGCACCCTTTAAACACAACACAGCTTATTAACAGGCTATGCTAGCTAATCACTTAGTGCAGTCAGAGAGCTGGATTCTGAGACTGTGTGTACAGCGAGCATATAACAGCATGCCTATTTGTATTCAGTACATGGCTCTACATTAAGAGTAGAGCCATGCAAACCAAGTAAACATCATGGCATACTAATTAGTGCATAAGCAGCTGAATTATATGCTAACCAGCCAATTCAAGATGGTGGAGCTATTCAGCAACCTATAAAGGAACTGTTTACACTTCATCTAGCCATTTGCCCTGTATTCCAAAACCTATTGGAATAAAGCCACATAAACTACACTGTAAAGAAAGAACATTAACGGCTGCTGCTGCTCTTGTTCATGTGTTTGTGCAACAAAATAAAGTCTATGATGCTGCTGCTGATAGACCTCAGGCAAGGAGAATGAGAAGGGTATTTAGACCTTGTTTAACTATTAATGGTCTGCATAAAGTGAAAATAGCAGAGCGCTACAAGGTGAATACAGACACACTCTAGGAACTCTGTAACTTCTATCATCCTCACCTGAGACCAACAGCAAACTGAGTAGAACAATACCTGTGGAGACCAAGATACATATAGCACTTAGAATTTTAGCTACAGAACCTTTCAGATACCCTCGGGCAACATTCTGGAGTGTCACAGGCATCAGCATCCAAGATTCTACACCAGTTCCTGAATGCTATGCTACAGCATTCCAGTGACTATACACATTTCCCTTTATCCCTGAGGACAGAGCTAGAAATATGTAGGAGTTTTACCCCATAGCAGACTTTCCTGAAGTCTTGGGTGTGATAGACTGCACCCACACTGAGAATCAAGTCACCACCCAGGAAACAGGGAAGGGTCTACATCAACAGAAATGGGTTCCACTCCATTAACTGCCAGGTCATGTGTAATGCTAGGGGAATCATCCTGAATGTCTTGCTGGCTACCCTGGCAGTTACTGCAACTTCCATATCTGGCACACTTCACAATTCTGCCAGAGGTTTTCCAAGGATGATGTCTCACAAGGCCATTTTCAGGGGGAATGTATGGTATGCATTGGAACCATGGCTGATGGAACCCATCAGAAATGCACACATACACTTATGGAGGAATGCTATAATGAGGCACATGTTCAAACAACAACAATCATAGAACATGTGTCGGGGCTGCTGAAGTTAAAGTTTTGATGCCTAGATAAATAAGGAGGACCCTGCGATATGATCTCAATACTTGTGCCTTAGCAAAATATGTGCTTCTTTGCAGAAAAATTTTCTTCAAAGAAGTATGTCTCAATCTTATCTCTCTCAAAACAGTCTCCCCACCGTCAAGTTCCCTAGCTACCTTTTTATAGTGTAGATTTAGCCCTCTGAAGATGTAAATGAGGTGTGAGCTCATTAGAATTGCAGAATACCAAACTTCTGACTTCATGTAGCAGATGTAAACATAATGTAGCCTCTGCACCACTGTCATGTTCTAATGGCTTGAAACTGTGAATGATTAGTTTGACAGAAGCAAAATAGTAATTCACAGACACCCTTCCCTGAAGTGGGTGTGTCAGTGAGGATACACTTAAAAAGTGTGGAACTAACCGTAGTGAGCTTTTACACAAAACCAGACACCCCACATGTATATTTCTTTGGCATAATTTTGCTGAAAACTGTTGTTCAATGTCATGCATTTTGTAGGGTTGCCACCTATCCATTTTTTTCTGGACTATCTGGAAATCAAATTGATTGTCCAGTAGTCCAGGAAACAGTACAAACTCCAGTATTCTGTTTTAAAAAACAGACTATAGGAGTTTGTAAAATCTCTCCTTTATTTAACTCATTCCCTCCAGTACAACTCTTTTGAGTGTATACCTTTAGTTCCTAGTGGGTGTGGCCTGAGCTTTTAAAAATTAAGTTATCACCTTACAATTCTAACAAATAATCAATGACAGAGGTCAAATATCAATACAATTGTGTTTGCCATCATCTATGCTTCAAGATAAAATATTCTGGCACCTTGTATGTAGCATAGTTTTGGAATTATTAATGCAAGTATGAACAAGCAATATCTGACACCTAGAGGTGCAGTAGGAGGTAACTGCAGATGCACCTGGAGACGTCACTCAGATGTAATGAGTTAAGAGAAGCATCTCTAACATGATGCAACTGTGTGACAATCCACTAAAAGAGGATATTCCTCCTCTACCTGATGAACCTTTGAAGTCAGAAATGGACAGGGAGATGGGAGAAGATGGGCAAAGTTAGGTATGTGAAAGGGCAATTGCTTTGGACCAGTTGCAGCCACAATTAAAGGTAGCAACCTTATGTATTTGTATTACACCTTGAAAGAAAAATGAGGGGATATGAACTAGAGACTGCATGTCATAGTAAAGAAGAGATAAAGAATTCTCAGAATACAAAGAGAAGACAGAGCTGCTGTTTTGCAAACATATTCTGAAATGTTGTGTCATCACCCATTCCATTAAATATGTTATTTACACATGTACAGTCAACTGAAAATGTCCAACTTGTATGAACTGTTTAATATTGGACATAAAATGTAAATTGCTTGTATGAACATTATTTGATTGCTATTGCAAATCTATGTATGTGGCAAAGCGAGAAAACCCACTATAACTATGTTATGCAAGTGCAATAGTCTGATGGTTCAATTCCAGAGCGGTCTAATTATTTGAACTTTTCACCCTTTTTTAATCTTTTCATGTTTTGCCTTTATCATGTGGCATAGCACAATGCTTAAGGAAAAAGAAAAATTTAATTTGGTGAAACTTCTTCCAAACAAACAGGCTCAGCAGCGATGCATGTCTGTCAGCACTCTGATCAGTACTGAGTGGAGAAAATACACCTACTGCCTAGCTTTCCCTGTGACATGAAGTGCAAGTGTAGTGATTTCATGCTGAAAATACAGGTGACCCAGGATTCAAATCCAGAAGACTGCACATTTTAATAAGGCCATCACATTGTCATTGTCAATGCTCTCAAAACTTTGATTATAAAGATAATACTGCATAACAACTGCTACATATTGACTGACAAAGTATCAATACTGGCTATATACATGTACACTTGTGGGTATCATAGCCCATTAATGACCGACATATACACTCCAGTTGATTATTTAACTGGTTTAGCATGACAATAATTATGTAATAAAAAATGCAGTTGCATTTCCTCTGATAGACAACAGTTTACTGACAGACAATCATCTTGACCCCTAACATAACCCAATTATAACTATAAAACAGAATGCATTGTGAGGTATGTATCAGAACTCCAAACTGCATTACTAAAGTTATGCAAGTCTATCCATTTCCAGTATATTGACAGATATTAGTCCTGCATCACAGCTGAGAATGCATGAGCCAGGGCCCTTTCAATGTCACACACATACACGTCTAATTGAAGTATAGCACCTTTCACTCTTTAGTTGTACATCTTTAATTACCATAATTGACAAACACTTCTTTTGTGGCAATGACAAATAGTAATGTGTGGAAATTTAGGAATTCTCATTTACATAGGTTTGAATCCCACCTTGTACAAATTATTTTTAACTGTGTGCAAGTCCCAACAAAATGTGTGTCAAGTCATCCCATTGAGCTCTCCAAAGTCAAGACTTAATACCCAAACCACTGAGCATTTCAGTGTTGACCACTGGACAAAGTGAGACCAAGAAAAGTAACACATGCCAAAGACCACTGCCAAGTTTAGAATCAACACTGCTGTTTCATAAGCTCCCTTACTCTTTGTTTGACAATGTCTCTCTTTACTTACTGTCATGCAAATGTGGCTGGCATGGTTGTGTGCGTTTGTGCACTGGTCTTAAAATGCAAGATCACAATTTGGCAGCAAACCATTGCTACTGCTGTTAAAGGACCTCTGCAGACATGGCAGGCAATGGGGATGATGGTGCCAAATTCAGAGCACAGAAACGGGGTGTGGGGGAGTTCAAAATCTTTGTTGCACTCCTTGTGAAATGCTAAAGCTGGAGGCTGCTGCATGTGGGCTATTCTGGGTCTCAGTGCAAGGATGAGGCTTGGAACAGCCTAGAGGAGGCTATCTCCAGTGTGACTGGCATATCACAAATTGTGGAGCAGTGTAGACACCACTACACTGACCTTAAGTGGCACAAGCAGGCACAACTCGACCAGTGTCTGAATGAGTTTAGAAGTATACAGATCAAGCAACTCAAAATTATATGAAATGGTGCAGATAGCAAAGACTGGTGTTTGTCATGCTTTCATGTCTCTTCTTCTCTTTCTCCTCTCACAGGGAGTTGTATGCCGAGAGACTGGCAAGACTCAGAAAGTCAAGGGATATATCTGCAGTACAACTTATCCTGATTGTAGTAATTACTGTGATTCCATAGATCAGTAGCAACGTCAGCATACATACCTTAACTAACAGCAATCATGCATGCTTTCTCCTGTAGCTGCTGGTGATTTTATTAGTTAAGTGTAGTAGTGTATTTAGATTATGTGGGTTCAATTCCCACAAGTAACCTATAGATTCACTTTCAACAATTATTATGTTTACAGTTGAAATGCAGCAATACTGGCTTTGATGCCACGTTAACTTGCCCTGTAGAGTCTTTGAAAGCATCTATGGAATATGTGTTGAAAGCATCTATGGAATATGTGTATATTCCAAGGATTACTTGTAACAATTTATAATAATTTTTGGAAGAGTGAATGCTATACAGCTAGGATAATAGTAAATAGCTATTTATTGTAAAAAAAAATGAATGTGATATATTATGATTCTAATAATCTCTTTTCTTGTTTGTCCCAAGTGTCGCATGTCTCATGTATTCAAATGAGACACTGAGGGAGGAGCTGTAACTGGAACATATACTTCAAACTTTATATGCTTACTGACTGACTTACTACTTCAAACACACTTGCATGTGGATCTCCATTTAAACAAGCACTCACACTGACTGACTACACAAAATGGCACTGATCTCGCACGTGCTCTCCAACTACAGTGGCTGACTAGGTACAACATACACACTGATCTACATCCTCCCGCTTTAATTTTGTTCAGCATGCAAACAGGAAAACAAAGACATTTTGAGAGCTAGACAATTTATCGACATTTTAGCAAACAAAACTAAGCTCAAGTGCAAGTCGCTGTGTATTTAGGATTTGGTCTAGATATTCTACCCAATCTGGTAACACAGAAACTTTGACTGGGTTTAGCAACAGGGATATTATTACCTGGGGATTCTTTCACAACTGGAGCATCAGGGATTACATCAAAAATATTTGAAGGAAGCACACTGTCCTTTTGAATTCAAACGAGTGTAGAGTCACTCTTGGAATTAGAATCTACTGCGTCACTGGTTCGGAGACAGGTAACACATGTCTTAGATTCTGTCTGAAATCCATTCCTTCCGATTGTATGATGTAGGATCTTGGTTTCTCATAAATGTTCTTTGGGATTCCCACTCAGTCGTATCCTTTAGAGGTTTGCATTCCCACAACTTCTCCTAGTAGTAATGGTCTAAGGGATTTACTGGTCTTATCATAGTACAACTTCTGTGACTGACCTTTTCTCAAAGCTGACCCTTGACCACTCTATTGTTCTTTGCATTTGCTAGCAATTGTTTATTGATCGGTAGAGTTGTTCTAATCTGTCTGGACATTAATCTGTGAGCAGGTGTACCAAGCAAGTTATCTCGAGGAATGTTTCTGAGATTGAGCAAGTTAAGGAAAACATTGGTACCATCTGACTTGCATTTGTCTAACAAATATTTTGCACTCTGAACTGCACATTTAGTTAACCCATTGGATTGTGGATACTCAGGGCTACTGGTAATATGTACAAAGTCACGAGATTCAGCAAAGTTCTTAAACTGCTAATTTGTAAACTGTGCACCATTGTCAGACATGACTTTGTGTGGACTACCATTGACAGAAATATGTTTCTTCAGTTTTGTAATGACTGTACTTGGTGTGAAGTCAGCAAGTAGATTAATTTCAAACTAATTTGAATAAGAGTCTATTAACACTAAATAATGTTGACAATTCCATTTGAAAGTATCTGTGGCAACTGTTGACCATGGTAATTCAGAAATTTGGTGTAGCTTTAGTGTTTCTTTTTGTTGATGTGGTTTGGTGCTGTTACAAATTGAACATGTTAGAGTTTCCTTTTCTATATCTTTGCCCCTAGAAGGTGAAAATGCTATGCCTCTTGCCCTTCTTTTGGTTGAATCAGTACCTGGGTAACCATGATGCAAAATGTTGATATACTGCTGTTGTAATGCTTAAGGAATTACCACTCTTGGACCTTTCATGATGATTAAATCTTCCATCATGAGCTCGTCTCAGTAAAGAAAATACTGCTGAATGTCAAGTGGTAAACTGGTTTGTCGTGTTGGCCATCCTTGACAGATGATGTTTTTCATCTTCTGGAGAACTGTGTCTGAAGCTGTGTGATTTCTTACTTCATCAAGAGGTGAAGACAAAAAGTTTCTGACTTCCATGACTTCAAAGTCTGCTGTTTTATTTTCATGCTGCTCTGTCGTTTGGCTGGGTGCGCATGACAAAGCATCAGCAAGGTACAACTATTTGCCCTTTTTGTAAACAATATTTAAAATTGTACTTTGGCAATTTTAGTATCATGCATTGCAATTATGCTGGAGCTGTACACATTGGCTTTTTCAAAACTGTCACTAGTGGTTGGTGATCAGTCTCTATTTGGATAGGTCTGCCATAAATATAATCATTGATCTTCGAACATGCAAACACTTATACCAACCTTTCTTTCTCTATTTGTGCATAATGCATCTCTGTTTGAGTTGAAGTTCTTGATACATAGGCTACTGGTATGCCTTCTTGAAGACATGCTGCACCCAAGGCTATACTTTGAAGCATCAAAAGAAAGAGTTACAGGTTTGTGAATATCATATCATCTCATTGTGGGTGGAGTGGCAATTTTCTTCTTCAGGATATCAAATACTCTTTGGTGGTGTTCCTACTAGGATCAGTATAAATTTTTGTGTGTCAACTCATGTAATGGTACAGAAAGCTCACTCAAGTCTGGGATGAACTTTCTTAAATAATTGACCATACCTATAAAACACTGTAAATATGTGACAGTTTCTGGAAAGGGCATCTCAAGAACTGCTGCTTGCTTAGATGGATCTGGTTGTAAGCCAGAAATGGTAAACAAATTTCCCATGTGAGTAACTTCTTTCAGTTTGCATTTACACTTCTGAGGATTCAGTTTAAGATTTACTTCAGTTGCATGGTCTGCAACTTTCCAGAGCTTTCTATCATGATCGTCTTCACCACTAGCCCTGACAATGTTGTCTACTTTAATAGCACATGGATAAGCAGAAAACATTTGTTCCATAGCATGTTGAAAGACTTCACTGGCAGAATTGTTGCCAAATGGTATTATCAAAAATCTCTAGCTAACAAATGGTGTACTAAATGTAGTTAACAATGATGATTTGCAATCCAGCAAAATGTGCCAAAAATAACTTTTTTGCATCTAAGACTGAGAAAACAGTAGAATTTGGCATGAGAGCAGCTACCTCTTCTGCTGTATGCATCGGATGATGAGGGGACTTAAGTGGTTCAAGTCTCTTGGATCAATACATATTTGAATATCATCTGAGCTTTTCTTATGAGCTACAACCATGGAGGATACCCATTCAGTCGGTTCTCCTACTGAAGTAAGGACTCCTAAATTACCATTTTGTCTAGTTCTGCCTTTACTTTGCTCTGTATTGCTTTTGGGATTTTCCATGCTGATCTGACAACTGGATTTACTTTGTGGTTTCACTTCATGTATGTCACTGGAAGCTTACCAAGCTTGTCTTTGAAAATATCAGCATATTTACTAAAAATACTGTGTGTAAAACTATCATTGTTGTCCATACTTATAGGATGAACCTCTTTGTTAAATGAAATCAATCACATTCTCAGAATGTCTGAGGCCTAACAGTGACTGCACATGTCTTTTGATTACGTAAAACTGCAAGTCACAGCTGTTTCCAGAATGGCATGAAAGAACTATTGTACCATCAGTGTGAATCTCTTCACCAGCATAAGCAACTAGTTTTGCATACTTTGCTGAATCAAGTTTCTCACCAGCTCTTACTTTAGCACACATTTATGCTGATATAACATTGCACTTAGATTCATTGTCTACTTCAAGCTCTACAGGTTTGCCATTAATTTGCACAGTACAAATTATTTTGCTCTTTGCTGGCAACTAATAATCTACTGTATTAACTGTTTCATCAATCACAGAGACACCATCAACATAAAAAGTTTGTTCACAGCTCATGGAGTTTGCTACAGTCTCTATCTGATGTACTTGTTTCTTTGGATACTGTCTTTTAACATAAATTTGAGACACTTTAGACTTGCAAAACTATTGAAATGATTCCACTTTTTACATTTGTGACATTGCTGACCCAAAACTAAGCACTTTTCCCATTTTGGTTCATTACTACCTCCACAATTGCAACAGTTAACAATGAGGTTGGGTGTGGCACTACCTCTCGGTTTATATTTCTTTTTCTTCTTAACTTTCTGTTGTATACTATAAACATTTGCACTAGCAGATACTGCAAACATGCCTTTCTCATTCATAAGCATATTCATATGCTTTGCTGCAATATCATGAATTTGGCAAATCTCAGTGGCTTCGCTCAATGTAAATTCACTATCTTGAAGCAAAATCTCTCTCACTGGATCACTATTAACACCACATACAAAATGGTCTTCTATCAATTCATCTCTTAGACCACCAAATCTGCATGTTTTTGCTTTATATCTTAAGTCGGTAATATATGCTGCAATAGTTTCACCAGACTTTTGATTTCTTGTGTAAAATCTGTACTTTTCCATTGCAATACTAATTTGAGGCTTATGCATTTCTCTAAAATTGCAGTTTAAGCACTCAGGGTCTTGCTGCTTTTCAGCCTGTATCACAATATGGCAGCTCTCCCCCCTCCCCTGCATACATGGCAGTTGCATACACAAATGAACGTTCTCACTCAATGGCTTCTGTGCCAGATAAAATGAGAAGCATAAATGCTCTTGTGCATGCGTCTTTATCAGAAAATGCAGCCTGTATGAAAATATATTCTTGCTCACTCACCAATTCTCTGCAGTATTATCAAACACCAGTGGTTCAGGTCTGCAATAACAACTTTCTTTTAAACACAAGTATAGACCTGGTGCTTGTAGTTTTGCTCAAATGCAGAAAAATCTGAAAATGCTTTATTTTAACACTGCAAATAACTTGAACATTTTAGACATTTCAAAAAATCTTAGTTACTGTGAAAAAGTCATACATTGTGAAAAAAAAAAATGGATGTTTCAGCTTTTTATGAACATTGTAAACACTTTCATAGATTATTTGAAACACTAATTAGCATGTCACTATTTCAGACATTTTGAATAACTCGATAATTATTTTGAACACTAGAATGCTATGCCACGTTTGGTGACTGAAAATCATTTAAATGAATGTAAGTACCTTCAAATAAGTGCTGACCTGTTTGCAAGTTTGCTACTGTATATTACCCCACTTCTAACTGCGTGCCTTATAGTTTATGAGCTGCTTCAACTTTGGATCCCACTTCTGACACCATGTCGCATGTCTTGTGTACTCAAATGAGACATTGAGGCACAGGATGGGTTAAAGTCATTTATTGTACATAAACACATCAGGAAATCTAACTGGAACATATACTTTGAACTTCATATGCTTAATGACTCATTACTTCAAACACACTCACATATGCATCTCCAATCAAGCCACCACTCACACTGACCGATTATACAAAATGGCACTGATCTTGCATGCGCTCAGTAACTTATGTACACATGTTCTCTGATTACAGTGGCTGACTAGGTACAATATACACACTGATTTACACCACCCCACCTCTTATCTCTCTCTTTTTTTTTTAATATTTTTATTTTGGTGGGGGTACCTGGAATCACACCATTCCAATGTCATACCTTTCTGCCAACAAAGCAAATGCATGTCACCACGAGGTGGGCCTGATAACCCTCCACTAGCTGCTGCACCAACACCCAGAACCTCTGGGACACTACCTGGCATTATTGCCTCCACAACCCCTGCCCCACCTGGTCATCCTCATCAGGTTGCGGTGCCCTGGCTGGTGGTACAGTGATACCCTCTGGGATTACTGGTGGAGGAGGTGATTAATTCACCCACCAGGAGCTGCCAGTGATGGTGTGAGATCTGACAGAGTGTGACCTTGGTGCTCTTATCAGCTGAATGGAGAAGGTGCTCCTAAAATTGAAAAAAGGCTTCCATGCCAAGCAGTCTTACAGGCAACTGTGGAAGGGGACAGTAATGACAGTTCTGAGGGTGAGGACTAGATTCCCACTGTTGCCACACTTGATGGGCACGTGCTTCCAATGTCCTCTACCTATCCCCAACCATGGTGTACCTAACCTTTTGTGCCTATCACCATCCCTGTGTCTGGCATATAGGTCCTGCTTGTCTGCACCTTTATCCTCATCTACCCTACCTATCTGACCCTGACATTCCTAGAGCCCTTCTCCAACATTCCTTTCTTTTTGGGAAAAAATGGGCACCTGTCCCAGAAAAAAAATGTTTCCCATACATATCTTTCCTCCTTGCACAGCACACTTGATTTGGTCCAATTGGCTATACATAATTGCATTGTTGTCACCCATTTGTCTTGTGATAACAGTCCAAATTAAACAAATTGCGTCTACCTGTGGACATTAATGTAGCGAAGAAGTGGATATCTATAGTTGTCTTCCAATCCCCTTCTTCAAATGCCTGTACTGCTGCCCCTTTGTTCTTCCCTCTGCTTGCCTCCCAATTTTCACACATTTAATCTAGTCAAAAAAATAGAATCAAACACAAATGGCCACAAATGGCCCATAAAAAGGCCTTCACTTTTTTCCTCTGCATTTGCGCAGAGTTTGGCATTGCTTACGAATGCCGAGTAGAGGTGAATGGCTGTTCACATCCTATGACAAAACCTAGTGAGGTTTTACCATCTACCCCACTAGTCCAGTTATCTCTGGGCAATAAGGCTTAAACTCACAGTGCAAGAGGAATACAGAGTTAAAGCACAGTAAATGCACTGCTTTGAAACAGTGACACCCATAGTCTAAGAACTGTCAAAGTAACAAAGTGCAATGTCCAATGTGGAGTGTTGACATAAATCAGTTTACTGTAGATTTTTTTTTTTTTTGGAATATCATCAATGATTCAATTCCAGATACATCTGATATAATTTTGTAGAGTGATGTTTTATGTATATATGTTTAATCACCCACATCGCAACTTTTATGAGTTCTCATGGAGATGTATTGAATATTGGCCAAAAAAAGAGTATTTGAAGTGACAGCTATCCCTACAACTATGAGATATTTTTCCAGCTTTGTTCTGCTTGTCATAAGCCTGTTGTCACCCCTCCTAACCATTACCCCTGTATCAGTCACTTCGTGCTACAGCATGGCAGATTATTAAAGAGAACACACCAAAACATGTCAATGAATGTTCCATCATACCAAACATTATGTCTATGACCATCTCTCCTTGTAATCACCCCTTCACTTTCACCTCTCTATGTGTGTGTATATATTAGGCTGATGGATGTAAAGGTCATCTCATAGTTTCTGCATATTGTCATAACTCTGTTGATGGATAATATCAACACATTACCTTCATTCAGTAGGTTAACAGTGCTGCTGTAGTGTACAAGTTTTCAAAATCTGCTGTAGGATTCCCTTTGTGTTATGTTCAGGTAATGATCAGATGTATAAACAAACGTTTGCATCTTGTCAAAGCTTATGACCCAGAAGTAGGGAATGCTCTGAAGGACTGTTTTCAGAGGTCTCTTTCCTGTGTAATGGTTGCTTATCCATTTGTATACTCCTCCTGCTACACAAGTCGGATAAATCTGCCTATTAAGTAAACCGTAAGATGGTCCACAATTGATATAACTGTTAAAAATTGATTCTCGTACCATTATATTTCAGATGTCCCACATCTTCTTCAAACAGATGTATATGGATGTAATAATTATTGTCACTCGGTATATCTCCTCTATCCTTATCTCTTGCAATTCATGCTACAGAGCAAAACATATTCTGATTGAGAAGACATGTCATATCAACACACCATTAGGATGTTCATGAATGTGTAAGGACAGTACCTCCTATGTCCTCTACAGCCCTGTGTCTGTCATCAACTCCTCTGTCTCATCAGAATATACTATAGCATCTTTATGGATGAAATATTCATCTCATATGATGTGGAAAATGTCCTTACTATGAAGAAGGATACTGCACACACTTTTCGGGATTTCTGACCCCACACAAATAGTTAGCATATTTACTGAGTCATACTAATAATTTCAAAATATGTACCACCCTTTGTCATTTGTAGAAAGCTGTACAAACAATTAACTTATGATTTGCAGTGAGGGCAGTAAAACAGCTACTGTTTGTAGCAGTGTATTGAGGAAGGTGTTACTGATACAATTTGGGAAAGACAGATAGTTTAGTGTAGTCATTGATTGTCACATTTACAGTCCTGATCACATTTATTTAACTAATGGCATCCCAACACCATTTGTAAATTAAAAAAAAAATCTGGATTTGAACCCTGTCTCATTTTTGCTCTGACAAGGAGCTCACTGTTCATACATCCTGCAACACAGAAAAAGCTACATAGCAGATGTATTTTACACACCCACTACCACCCAGGGTGCTGACAGCCATGCATCACTGCTGAACCTGGCTGTGTGAAGGAAGTTGTACTACATTAAATTATTCACGGTTTTCCTTAAAAAGAGAACCAAATTTGCTCAAGTGCTTAATATCATGGAAACTGAGAAGGCAAGGCCAACAATTATTTATGTAATAAAACTTTGGCCCCAACATTTCAGACAAAATTTCAGCATGTACATCACACTAGCTGTCAGTAGTTTCTCCCATAACATATCATGCAAGCATGAAACATGAATCATTAACCACAGATGGATTTTGCATTAACCCTATCAGGTCAGTTACTGTATGTCCTTTTTTGTGCACAGTTTGGCAATGAGCACCAATGGACACTGTTACATCACAAGTCCAATCTGAAATCTTGAAATTCAAATCATGCATGCACTAATACTTTGCCATCATCTGCACAAATCTGCTTCTCAGCAATATGCTTTGTGAAGATGTGTATAACATGTCTAACTCTGGTTACTGGTCTGAAATCCTCCACTACATGGAAATACATTCATAAGCACAAGAGAAGGGCAGTGACAAGAACACACACTTTCTGATATTCTTGTGTGCTCTGCAGCCATGCACATGCAAATGATACATCAGTACTTGGGCCATTGTCAAACAGATTCCAGAATTACATAACCTAATTGCATTTTTATATTTGGTATGGGTTTATATTGACACTGGACTCTGGTCAAGCATGATCAGAATCAACTGATATCGTCAGTAATTTGTATTACTGTGGACATACTTTATCTGAATATGACACAACTCCATCATTGCACCACTGGTGTTTCCCAAGACTGTGTGTGTGTGTGCCTCATCTACACAACATCCTGAAAAACAGATACATGTTTGTCTCACATCTGCAATATGCATTCATGACAGCTTACTTGACCTAGTGTACCAGGATCCATTTATAAATACTTTTGCAAATTGCACTCACACAAACATACCACATATCCTGGCTGTGCACCCAAGTGTCATAGCAGTATATGTTACCTGCAACACTATGAGGATGTCATCTTCTATGAAGTGTGTCTGACACACTTAAAGTCAGAATATATGGTGGTGCTAGTGTTAAGTACTGTGTTCTCTAGTTTAACTAGATAGGTAGGGGTTATAATCTCACAGCATTCAACTTGTGTGAGTGTGTCTAATTCTGAACGGATGTGTGCGTAGTCAGATGAGCATGAGTCCAGCTCCTGCTGCCCTCACACAAGTAGCATTCAGGAGATACTTTTATCCTAAGTGACTCCACAGCAATTTCAAACAGCCATCCCAACATCCTCTACTCAGCATACACTGATGATGTCATCCTCTATAAAGAGCACTATGACAGTATTTTAAACCAGATTTCTGTGTTGGTGTTATCATTAAAGTGCTGTGCTCTCTAGCTTGTGCATCTATGTAAGTAGGTGTTCTAATCTTACAACAGTTAACTTGGGCATGTATGCAGATCATGTCACCATAAGCCTACCTACTGATGTCTTCCTTCAATTTGCAGACAATTTTACACCAGGATACGAGTCCACCGCTATATCCGATACTCGTCCCAACATCATATTCTCAGCATACATTGATAATGTCATCTTCTATAAAATGTACTGCAGTGGTGGTAGTGTTAAGTACTGTGTTCTTTAGCTTGTGCAACTAGATAGGTAGGGGTTCAAATCTCACATCAGTCAACGTGTGTGTGTGTGTGTGTGTGTGTGTGTGTGTGTGTGTGTGTGTGTGTGTGCTGACTCATCTCAGCATAAGTTTACCTACTGCTGTATTCCTTCAACTATCAGTCTAGAGACAATTTTATACTGAGATGCGAGTCCACAGCTGTGTCAGACACTCCTCCCAACATCGTCTTCTCAGCATAAACTGATGATGTCATCATCTATGACTGCACCCTGAGAGAGTGTAACTTCTGCAGTGGTACTAGTCTTACTTCATATGGAATCCATCTTGTATATCTAGACATGTATGGTGTTCAAATCTGACCTTGGACAAATAGTGTGTGTGGATTGGTGGCATAGTACTGTGATTGTATGATGTTTTGAATCTACTCTCATGTGACTCCCACTCAGGAGAAACTTTTACTCCCTCTGTCCACATAACACCATTTATATGGAACACTGAGGATGTCATCATCTGAAAGATGCATACATACATCATGAAGCAGAGCTCCTCTGTGACCATCTACAAGCCATCTGCAGACTACTGGATGTGGGATTGCTACGACATTCATGGGAGATGTCCATGTCCCATATGGACAGAGGCATTCTGTAATAAAATGAAACACATATTGCATACCCCTATCTTTCCTCACCTAGAGATAGCAATTTGGGTTAAATGGGATAATAATGGGAAGACTTGATCATTAGGCTAGTAATATCCTATGACCCTATCAACATTGAACATGTTAATGTTGCTGTCTCCCACATGTGTTATGTTAATGTGTAGATATACTGCAGACCTACAACATATATTCCCATCTGGGATTTGAGCTACCGTACTGATGCCAGCTGCTGCCATTTGGTTACATTCCTTACATACAAGCTGTAGTAATATGCCTCTTGAGGACTGGGGTCACAGGATGATGCTATGTATAGTGCTGCCTTACTAAGGCATGTGTTCTGATGGAGTATATCCACGTTCTCATTCAACTGTCACAGTGACAGGTGTGCATGTGTTTACCTAGCATCTGCAAATGTTATATGACCTACAACAATACTATGTCCTAGTGGTTACATGGGCACATACTCCTGAGCTCATCAACACGTATTAATGCTGTTATATCTACAAACATATGACATTTTATATTCACTTGCAGCCTTGGTGAATTCATTGTATGAACTATTGTGCTGCTATTTGGAAGGATAATACAGGTGTTCCCCAGCAGCACTGTGTGACTGTCAGCATTTGTGTTATTAACCGTTCTGCACGAACCTCATCCACCTCAGTTGTAATGTGTCCATATATGATGTCAGGGCCTTCTCCCACACATTTCCACTGATAAACATATTGCCATATGATGTACAACTGATGTAATGACATGAAATAAGTAGAGTTGCATGACTGCGTTAACAGGTCCACTGTGTCGCATGTGATTCATACCCATTTATTATAAATACTCATTTATTCGGGGTCAATATTACCTTATCAAAAAACTAGTCAGTGAATGGCTGTTCACCGACCAATAAACAGCGAACTCTCATGTCTTCGAACGTCCACTTCAGCAAATTATTTCCTAGGGGAAAAATCACTTGGCCATCAATACGAATTTGGGCTTTTTCCAACTGTAGTGTGATCTCAGAGTTGGAATATTTAGTTAGCGGGGTGTAGGGGCACAGCCCCCCCACCCACACACACTGGGGTGTATGGGGTGGCAATGGCCCCCACTTTGAAGGGTTTGAAATATTGACTGCTTTTTGGATGGCCAAGTGATTTTTATCCCCTAGGAAAAAATATGCTGAAGTGGCTGTTCAAGGATGTGACAGTGCACTGTTTATTGCTCGGCAAACATGTTTTTTGATAAGGTAATAGACTTATTTATTTGGAGGTTATGTACAGCTTGAAGTCCAGTTGAAGCATAGGAACAGCTATAGAGTGATTGTACTGCATCATGGATGTACCACATCATGACATAAGTATTACCACTCAATAGTTTACATGAACATATATAGATGTATGTTAGGACTTCATGGCAGAATAACATTTTCACTGGCAATGTCAGGGGGACAGTGATCATGCGGCACATATGTTGAGGTCTGACATGTATTTATAGTATGTGCTCCATGTATTGTTTGGGTATGTGTGCAACATTACAGCATCAGCTTCCTTGATCATTGGCACTTGACTTTACGCTACTATAATATCCGTGCATGTGGGTAGAGTTGATGCATTGCCATCAATCTCACATACTGCTGTACCATTCGTTATCATAGATCACTTCTTAATTCACACACAAACTGCATATGCTTCGGACAATATCCATTGCTATTACAAGTGGTAAATGCATATAACATCCAGCTGAGTGTAAGGAATCCACTCATAATAGTGTGGTGCTTGTATGTGTTATCTGTATGGCCTATACCTATGTCAGGCAGGGATGCTTTAGTCAAGTGTATGACATTTGGCAAAGTGAGCTCCCACATCTCTTAGGCCATACAGAAATATTCTCTGGGATGCGTACCCCTTAGGATCTAACATTGCAGACTTACCTTCAAGGTGCTGTACTAGATGTATGTATATGTCTTTTTGTGTTGCACTCAGTAAATACACAGTTCAGTGACACCATGGATGGCATGGGTTTGAGTCTTGTAGGGGGGATTGTGGCTTATGTGTCATGCAAACCTCTTAACTCGCCAGCATTGCCCCTGATTTCAACTCTAAGTTTAACATTGCCTTAACTCCTCAAAAAAGTGGTCACTTTTGAGGAAGGAGTGGTGAATTTCCCTTATAAAATACTAACAATCATTACAGTTGTACACATCTGTTACTGCAGAACATGTACAACTTACAGTGACATATTCTGCCAATTCTACAGGTGAACAGTTGTAATATTTTAAAGTGCCCATGATTGTGCTTGTTTCTTTCTACATTTGTCCAGGAATCTGTTGCTGTTTGCCCCAGATTGGTTGAGAGCTATGGTGACATGCGAGTCATATTCAAGCAAGTCATTTTGCAGATCTTCACACTATGCACATACTCCCTATTGTATCTACCGTCCTTACAAACTGTCCTCTCCAGTAAGCATGTCAATGATGTTTATATTGAAACCACTCACCTCCAATGACATGTAACCTTGTGTGACCGTTGCGTATACACTATCATGTGTGTTTATATCACAATATACTTGCTCAGGAAGAGTAAACAGCAGTATGCACTGTGCTATCTACATATGTGCAGAATGTTATGCTGCTGACTTGTCTTGGAAGTGTACATATATTGATAAATCTTAATCTCGGGAGACATTTCCATATTTAGCATACCCTCTTCCTCTTTATTCATTTCTATAATTTATGCCTGTGCACATTTTCAGCGGTGCACTTCCCCTTTCCTTGTAGTTGCCCTTGCTGTTTGCCCTTGCTGTTTACCCTTATTCTCCATTATTTTGTTCTGCAAATAATTTTTTTTAGTGTACATTGCACATAGTACACTTTTCTGTATTGTGTTGTTACTGCTGTTATTGCAGTATTTACAAGCCTGGTACTCATTGTGGCTTTCTGCACAATCTCGCGGAGCAGGTTGGCCCATAGGCAAACTTGAATGCTGCTTCTTTCTGTGCTTGTACTGCTCTGCATGGTTTCCTGGCCAGCAGCACTCTTGCTGGCCATGGAAACTTGCTTGTATTCATGTATGCATAATGATCAGCAAGAATATGCGATTAGCACTGCTGCTTATTATGCTAACATGAAGCCTACATGGAGTTTACTGACTCTCCAGGAGGATTTTTTGTTTATAGATTCATAGATTGTTACTAGGCTAATGACCAGGGAAGCCTTTATAAGCCTAGTCAAGTTTTCACAAAAAAAATAATGATGCCCTGTGGGATGTTGTCATAATGGTTAAGGTGTTTACTTTACAGACACAGGTGCAGAGTTTGATTCTCGCATAGGGTAATTGGCTAGATTTAAAATGGCCTCCAAGGGCACTTAGTCTTGTATGAACCTATTAAAAAAAAAAAAAAAAAAAAAAAAAAGACATTGAGGGCCAGGCATTTATAAGCTACCTCTGTCCATACGGGACGTGGGTGCCAGTCCTGTTGGAAATATCCTATTCCCCATTAACTGATTGCTCTTAAACTGGGTAATAGACAATCTCAGCTTTAAGTGGCTGGGAAGCCTGCTCCATAGGATGGGCAGTCCTTGGGACACACATCTGTCCAGCATGTTCTATTTAAGTCACATACAAAATTCAAGCCCCTACACCTTGTATTTCTGGTACTCTTTGACTTATGAATATGTAGAAGATTTATAAATGCGGGGTTTGCAGATGCCTTTTAAGTCAAGCATAAATCACTGCTCAGCAATCTAGAGGAGACTGAGTAGAGGAAAAGGGGTTTAAGGTGCTCTGCATAAGGCATGTTTATTAAGTCTTGTATTCTTTGTGTAAGAAATCTCTGAGGTCACTCTAGTTGCTACATATACCTGGTCAGGTACATACCAAAGGGAGCATTGTACTCTATGACTGGTTTGATAAGGGTGGAGTACAGTGGGATAATGACCTCTTTGGACCTAGATGCCATGCCCTTAATTATCAGTTGCACAACATAAAAAGATTTCCTCACCACTATGCAGGGGTGGCTCGTGATATAGGACTGCAGCCCACCCACCTGTAAAATGGGTCCCCACCTGTAAGTCCCCCCACTGTAGAACATATAAAAATAAAAAAATATCTCCCACTGTAGAACATATAAAAATAAAAAAATAGCTCCTGGACTCCGCACATGCACGCTTAGTTCCTGACTGCTGTGTTAAGCAGACCAGAGCTCCAAGGACGCATGCTCAGGCATTCCTGAGCTCCAGACTGCTCAGTTAAGCATTCTGGATGGGGAAGGCAGGAAACTCTGCCCTTCCAACCCAGAGATATGTGTGGTGACGACCGCACAAACCATGAGGTCACCGAACTGCATCACCCACAGGCTGGACCAATAGCAGGAGGCTCCAGCCTCCTCACATCTCACTGGAGACCACAGGAGGACTGATTAGGTGGGCACAGGATCACAGACATTGCTGGACTGATCAGGCAGGCACAAGATCGCAGAGACCACTGGAAACAGGTGATCGCTGCGGAGGAGTGTGTTGCAGGCCATTCTGGAGACAGGTAGGTGGTGTGTGTGTGTGTGTGTGTGTGTGTGTGTGTGTGTGTGTCTGTGTGTGTGTGAAATGCCCCATTTGCTTCATGGTGGTGGGTAGAGAATAAGGCTTGAACCCTGTACCTTGGGCCCAATTGACAAGAGCCTGAATTCCCTACCCACCACCATTTCTAAAACATTTGCAGATTTTTGCCTCGTATCTGTTCTGTTCCTCATAAAATCTGTGTTTTTTTCTGTATTTTTGTTACTTAAAACAGACAGTGGTGCAGTGGTAGCAGTGTTGCCTGACAGCTATGGGTTGCTTGGTTTGATTCTTAGCTGGGGTGCCTTCTGTGTGGAGTCTGCATGACCTCCCTGTGTTTGTAGGGGTTTGCTCTGGTGTCCTCAGTGGATATTTGTCCCTATTTTTTGGACTGTATTCTCCCATTATTGGCTTTGTCCAGGTTTTTTGTGCCAAAGTTGAGAACTATGGTGATAACTGAACTCACTGGATATGTTTGGAGGCTGTATTCCCCCATTATTGGCTTTGTTCAGGTGTTTTGTGCTAAGATGTTGACAGCTATGGTGAGAACTGAATTCACTAAATGGTAGCCATTTAAGTTTCAGTCTTTCTTTCTTTTATAAAAATAGATGATTTGGCATAGTGGTATGTTGCTCTGGCTGTTTTGCACAGGGACCTGGGTTTCATATTTGGCAGTAAAATGTATGGTGGTAACACAGCATTTTATTCTAGCAACTTTCCAATGTTATACAAGCAATGTTTAAAATGTGTCCCTGGTTTTTGGGCTTTTGTCCCCAGCCCCAAATAAATTTTGGCTTTGTCCAGATTTCTTGTGCTGCAAAGTACAGAGATACAGCTGAGTCGTCGTCATCATCATCATCATCCCCTTTTTCCCATTTACATGGGGGCGGGGTATCGTATTAACTGTCGCCAACTCTCTCGATTCAGTGCCACTCCTGCCTTCTTCAACACTCATGCCTGACTGTCGCAGATCTTCCTTCACACAATCCGTCCACCTCTTTGCTGGATGCCCTCACTTCCTCTTACCTTCTTCCTGTCTGTCCCAAATCTCCCTCACCAGATTGTCTTCTGCTTTTCTACACATGTGCCCATACCATCGTAATCTGTTTTCTTTGATCTTTTCTGCAATTGGAGCTACTTTGGCTTCTGCTCTTATGTCCTCATTTCTTCGCCTGTCCCGCAGTGTGCATCCTACCACCTTTCTCAGGCACTTAATTTCCATCACCTCTAGCTTCTTCAGCTGTTCTGTCTTTACTGCCCAGGTTTCTGTACCAGACAGTAGTACTGGTCACACCACTGTCTTGTACACCTTAGTTTTCAGCTTCTTTGGCATTCCTCTGTCATATACTACACCTGATACTCTATGCCAGTTGGCTGCAGCCCCTCTGATTCTAGCTTTGACCTCTTCATTCAGCCTACCCTTCTCCTCAACCACCCCTCCCCGATACTTGAAGCTGTTTACCTGTTCCACTATCTTCCCATCTATCTCTATTCTCAGCTTCTTCTGATTTCCCCAATCTGCTGCCATTACCACTGTCTTAGCTGTGCTTAGTTTCATCCCATGTGCCTTCAGATTTGTATTCCATTCTCCTATCCTTTGCTGAAGTTCTAGATCAGAGTCTGCCTGTACTGCCACATTGTCTGCATACAGCAGCTTTGTTGCTCTGACCCCTCCAACCTGTTTGCTGATGTAGTCCATTACCAGTATGAACAGCAGTGGGCTCAGAGCTGAACTCTGGTGTACACCCACTCCCACTAGGAACCCCTCAGTGAGGCCAAACACTGTTCGAACTTGAGATACTGGGTCCTTGTACATAGCCTGTACTAATTCTACCAATGTTTCTGGGACTTCAAACCACCGCAGTACTGCCCAGATCAGCTTTCTTGGGACCTTGTCATATGCTTTCTCCAAGTCTAGGAAAGCCCAGTTTGACTCTCTCCTCTTCTCTAGTTTCTTCTCAAGTATCTGTCTCAATGCAAACATCAGGTCAATTGTGCTGCATCCTGATCTGAATCCGAACTGTTCATCTCCCATCTTACATTCTACTATTCTGCATATCCGTTTATCAATCACCCTCTCCAGAACTTTCATGCAATGTGGTAGGAGTTTGATGCCTCTGTACTGTCCACAGTTGTGGATGTCCCCTTTGTTCTTGTACACTGGCATGAGAATGCTTATTCTCCAGTCATCTGGAATACGCCTTTCTCTCCACACTGCAATTAGTACCCTCAGGAGCCATTTCTCCCCTAGCTCACCCAGCATCTTTATCATATCTGCTGTGACCTCATCTGAGCCTGCTGCTTTCCCTGACTTCATTTTCCTTAGTGCTGCTCTTACTTCTTCTAAGCTGGGCTCCTCTTCTACTCATTGTAGGCTGTTTCTGGGGCAGTACCACTTCTGTGGGGTTTTCTTCATTCAGAAGCTGCTGGAAATACTCCTTCCATCTGCCTTTGATGTCCTGTGGGCTGGTAAGTAGGTTGTTGCTGGAATCCCTTATGAAGGGTGTCTGACTATTTTCTTTATCTTTCTGTCTTTGCCTTGCAACCTGGTATAGTTTCTTTGTGCCCCTTACTGAGTCACTTCCCAGAAGCTGATAGAGTGCCTCTGATGCCCTATTCTTTGCTATTGCAACTTCTTTCTTAGTTTCTTTGTTAGCCAAACAGTAGTTCTTCCTAGCTTGGTCAGTCTTTTCAATCTCCTACTTCTTCCTGCACTCCTTCTTTCTTTTGATTACTTCCTGCACTTCTGCATTCCACCACCAGCTTTCCTTATGTACCTTATTTCCATACCTGGCTCGGCTACATATCTTTTCTGTAGTCCTAACACATGCTGTTTTTAGGCGCTTCCACTCTTCTTCAGCTCCACCTATTTCCTCCTCTTCTTGGGGTGCTAGAGCCCTGAGTAATTCCTTGAACTGCTGTACGTTCTCTCCAGTCAACTTCCAGGTCTTCAGCCTGGTCTCTGTTGACCTTAGAGCCTTCTCTGACCACTGCTTGCAGCTGATTGTGGCAACTACTGGTTTATGCTGTGAACCGACTGTTTCACTGGGAATTACTTTGCAATCATGGATTCTACCCCAGTGCCTTTTCCTTACTAGGAGGAAGTCCACCTGAGTTGCATGTTGGCTACTCTTGTATGTGATCTTGTGACTGTCTCTCTTTCTGAACCATGTGTTGGCTACTATCAAGCCATTTGCCAGACAGAAGTCTAGAATGGCTTCTCCTTCTTTATTCCTATTGCTCCACCCATGTGGACCCAGGCAGTCCTCATATCCTGTTCTGCCTGTCCCGATATGTGCATTTAAGTCACCCATTATCAGCACCAATTCATGTTGTCCTGCTTTATCTAGTAGGTCCTGCAACTGCTGTCTGAATGCACTCTTTTCCTCACTATCAACAACCCTGCTGTGGGGCATAGGCTGAGATTATGAATACTGTCCCATCATTACACTGGAGTCTGATTACTATGAGTCTGTCATTAATTCTGATGATACAGCTGAGTGTCGAGTAGATTTTAAAAGGAGCTGAGAGCTGCAAGGGAACAAAAGTTTAGTGCTGCTTATGCCGAATCTGCTTACATTGTAAATAGCACAACAGGTAGTGTACTTGCTTTTGATGCAGAATAGTGTGGGTTCTACTCCCACAGTAGGTAGATCCACTGCTGATACTGTACTCTGTTGTAAAGGGGATGGATGCTGCAGTCCTCTTTGGCGAAGATACCTAGTAACTATGAACCTGTTATCAGTTTGCCATCCATTCCCTATTGCAATATTACTAGCATTATCATTTTTTTAATGCAACATAAGCAATTTATTCCTCAAGTGCAACAGGTACTTTATTTGAAGATGAAACAATGACATATAAAGTTGTTTGTTAGCAGTAACCTCTTCATTAGTTAACAGATTTCTTTAATGTGGAATTATTTAGATGACTTTTACTTCTTCAGAAATTGTGCATATTTACTGATACTGGTGGACTGTTGAAGTTTGAGTAGACTTTTATGATGGAAATGTTCTGAACTGGGCAGTTTTGTCATTATTGGTGCATGCATTTTGTTTCATTGTTTACTGGAAAAATGTTCAAAACAATAAATGTAAAATGCCCTCTAACAACTACTGTATTGTACAAGGAATATGATTTAATACAGTCAGGAAGGTGTATCAAAGAGCATATGTATGTTTCATGTTTAAGGGGCCTATGATTTGAAAACAGCCCAAAATTAATCTTGATGGAGGTGGCCTCACCCATTTTGACCTCCTGGGTCCTATCAGTGAGCCAGTTGGCTCTCCAGTGGGTGATAAAAGGGTTTATATCTAAAGGAATGAGCTAGTCTACAATGCCTATTATATCAAAAGCCTTGGCCAGGTCAAAGTAAACTGTGTGCAAAGTCTTACCTTCATCCAATGCTTTGATGACCCTCTCAAAAAAGTCCACCACATTTAATAGGAATGACCTTCCTTTAACAAAGCTGAACTGTGATGGGTCCAGTGTCTGTAGATTACCTATGTCCTCATTTATCATGTCCATGATGATTCTTTCCATTGCCTTACATATGAGGCTGGTAAGACTTATGGGCCTGTAGTTACCCGGATCAATAGTTGAGCTGGGGGATGATTGTAGGAATATTCCATTTTACATAAAAGTAGTAGTATCAAGCTGAAATGTCTGGTATTATCAAATGCCTGCAACATCCTTGAGTCACAATGGACTGTGGGGAATGTGTATGGAGGGACTTCAGTAAAAAGCCATGAGGTACACCAGATGACATCAGAAAGATTATTTAAACCATTACTGGAACTCACTCATCAATATGCAATCTACAGCACTAATAAGAATGAAACTCTGATGTTTGTGATTACTAATTAACTGCACATTTAAGTGATTTACAAGGACAGATACAAGAAAATAAGAGGAGACATCATAGGTTCATAGGTTCATACTAGGCTATCTGCCCTGGGGCAATTATAAGCCTAGCCCGATTCTGTATGGCTTATGCCACCCCTTGATTTGAGTATACTGTGCCCTTTTTAAGGTTTAGTTTACTGTGCCTCTGTCTAATAGTGACACGGGAGTAATCCCTGGGACAAACCTACGATCCCCCATCCACCTATCGAGATTCTTCTTGAAGAGATTCAGTGAGGTGCTCTGCCTCACATGAACTGGGATTCTATTCCAGAGCGAAGGGAGCCTCTGGGTTATGAACCTGTCCCTCCAGCAAGTTCTATTTATTTCTGTGCTGAGGTTCAAGTCCCTCGGCGTGTGGCTCTCAGGGATTCAGATTTACTGAGGTGGAGCATGTCCATTAATTCTGGATTTGACATAGCTTTGTACGTCAGGCAGAGATCGCCTCAAGTAGGCGGTATGCAACTGAGTAGAGCTGGAGTTTTTTTAACCGAGCAGCATATGGCATCTGTTTGAGACCCTTGATCCTCTTGGTGAGATACTTTTGGGGTCTTTCTAATTGCTGCAGGTGTCGGGTAAGGTACATCCCAAAAGGGGCATTGTATTCTATGATGGGCCTGATGAGGGATGAATAAAGGGGCACGATTACCTCTCTTGATCTAGATGTGAAACCCTTCGTGATGAGGTGGGCTATGTAGAAGGTCTTTCTAACCACTTTGGCAATGTGGTTTTCAAAGGAGAGATTGCTATCAACTTGGTTCCCTAGGTCCCTAGTAACTTTCTCTGTACTTAATGGGTTTCCGCCTATGTGGTAATTTGTGGGCACATTGTTTTTGCCAAAGGGTATGACTATACATTTTTTGGCATTTAGCTTTAAACCATGGCGCTGGCACCAGTTATCTGTCTCTGTGAGACCTTTTTGAAGGATGTTTGTGTCAGCTGGAGAGTTGATTATGGCGCCCAGTTTGCAGTCGTCTGCGAACTTGGTGAGCCATAGTCCTCCCACATGTGCCTGTACCTTGGAAAAGTATATACCGAACAAGAGTGGTCCCAGGACAGAACCCTGTGGGACACCACTTGTGACCGGTTTTGAGTCTGACATGGCTCCAGCAACTCTCACTCTGTGGGTTCTGTCTTTGAGCCAGTTTGTGACCCATCTTGTGACATAGGGGTTTATACTTAAGCTGGATAGCTTATCTATGATGCCCGAGTGGGGTATTGTGTCAAATGCCTTTGCAAGGTCCAGATAGGCTGTGTGGACTACCTTCCCTTCATCTATGGCTTTGGTGACTGTTTTGAAGAAGTCAACCAGGTTCAAAAGGCAGGATCTGCCCTTGAGAAAGCCGAACTGGGTAGGATCTAGTGTCTGTAGGTCCCCAATGTCTTTGTTTATGAGCTCCATGATGATCCTCTCCATAGCCTTGCAGACTAAGCTAGTCAGGCTTATGGGGCGATAGTTTCCAGGGTCCGTGAGGCTCCACCTTTGTGGAGTGGGACCACTGTTGCTGTACACCATTCTGTGGGCACATATCCTGTAGTGAGGCTGAGATTGTATAGCTGTTTTATTTGAGGGATTAGTTCCTCTTGGAGTTCATGTAGGGCGCAACCTGGGACGCCATCTGGTCCCATGGAAGCAGTGTTTTTTGCTTTGGAGAGAGCAGCCTTCACCTGAGCATCAGAGATGTTTGGGAGGCAGCCCTCTGCCGGGATAGATACTTGCTCTTTTGGGGGGTGGAGAAGTTTGCACTGAACCTGTCTGCCAGGATATTGGCGATGTCTGTGGGTTCAGTGTATTTTTTGTCATTTAGAATCAACTCAGAACAAGTCTGGGAGTTGCATCCCAGGTTTCTAACATAACTGAAAAAAGCCTTATGATTGTCTTTGGTGTCCTGTGCAATTTTTCTCTCGAAGCTGGCCTTGGAGGATTTTATGAGGGATCGTAATTTTTTGCTAGTACTGATCAGAGATGCCTTCCCTATTAGGGATTTTGCTCTATCATGTAGTAGCTTCCTCCTTCTGTTTTACAGTTTATTTATGGCAGGGGTCCACCAGATGGATGATTGGGTCTTGGTTTTGTTTGGGATACCATGATCCATGCATTCCTGGAGATGTCCATAGAATGTGTTTATATAGGATTCTGCAGTTTGGGCCGTAGTTTCCACTGGCCCTGGGGCCTTGAAGGATTCCACTTCGGTTTTGAGAAGTGAGAAGTTCGCTTTTGAGAAGTTTTTCACTGTGGTTTTCTGGGCTGGGGGTGGGGTCGGGATGTGGACATCCAGTGAAATTAATTTATGGTCTGATCTTACCAATGAGGGATATACTTCTGGTGTGGAGCATAGAGTCCCCATGTTGGTAATGATCAGGTCTAGTGTGTTGTCCCCTCTTGTGGGAGTGGTGACTAGTTGTTCCATAGCATTTGAGTTTATAATTTCCAGGAACCTTTGGGCTAAGGTGCTGGGGCTTGAGTAGTGCTCCCAATCAATGTTTGGGTAGTTGAAGTCGCCCAATATAATGGTGTTCGGAGAGATCTTCATGTTCTCCAATGTTTTCAGGAAAGCCGAGTGGGATTCCTGACTTTGAGAGGGTGGTCTGTAGGATGCTATAAACTGAAAAGCAGTCTTGCCCACTGCTAGTTGCACGTGGATGGTCTCCGATACTTCGTGCAATGCCACTAATCTGGAGGTGTGGATATCCTTGATAAATATGGAAACTCCCCCTCCTTTTGTGGTTCGGTCCGGGTTTTGGGGACGAAAAGCATGATATGAGGTATAGCCTGGTAGTGCTGGGGTGCTCTCTGGAGCCTTGAACCAGGTTTCTGTCACTGCACAGACATAGATGTTCTCCATACTGAGGAGAGCTTTGAGTGCGTGCATCTTGAGGTTAAGACTTCTGGCGTTTAGCAGCATTACCCTTAGTTTCTTGTTCCTTGTGCTGTCTATGGGGGTGGGTTTGACTTTTGAGCCTTGCCTAAAAAAGGCACTATGGGGGTGGCAAGAGCCTTTGCCAATATCCGAAAGCCCAGTGGTGACAGGTGCAAGCCATCCCTAGCGAAGCAACGTGGCTTGTCGAGCAAGCATCAGGGATATTATTTCAACTTTTGAATAGGTAAGAGGTATGTGGGTGTGTACATGTGGAAGAGTGAATGGGGGAATGCCTGTACCAATATGAATCATTGGCTGCCATAATTAATTATTACAAGAAAATGCCAATTAGCACTAGCAGTAGTTAATGACAATTCAGAGACATGCAAATTAGGTCTTAATGAATCTTTCCTCACTGACACTATTTTATTACTGAATTTCAAAATGCAGCATCATAGAAACAGTCCCCTTTTATCAGAGTGCTTACTAAAGGAGGTGAGACCATTTCTGAATCCTGGTCCCTGTTTTTCCAATACTCGTCGTCTTTCGGCTTTTCCCGGTTAGGGGTCGCCACAGTGCCCTTCCTCAATCTTAATTAGTTTTTATTTCTATCATGCATAACACTTTCTTAGAATCACTACCCACCTATTTTTGTATTAGTCAACAACCTGGGCTTCCTGTATCTTTCATGTATCAGTATTGTGTCCCCTTTAATTACTTGTTTACTATTCCTTTATTTAACTACTCCACGTAAGTTATCAAGTCAACTTAAATATCATAGCCTTTAAAGAAGTCACAACATACACTACTGTACACCTTTGAGTACAGTAACAAAGTTAACATGTCATAACAAAGATAAAACTTCTATATTATGACTATGACTGTGCAAATATAAACCACACTGATCAGTCGTCATTGCACATATCTATACACAAGACATTCAGTGCCCATAAGCTATTTCTTTTACATAAAACTAGAAAGGTGGATAATCAGTCTACTGGTTCTACTTTCCACAATGTAAATAATGCTGCCAACAACGATCAGTCATTCTTCTAATGCAAAGCATTATATGATTCAATGTAGTATATGTATTAGGCTTTATACCAAAGAGCTAAAAGGGCCTGACTTGTCTTACAGGAATATTTAATCAATAACCCACATCTGGGTGTGAGTAATGCTGGATTTACCCATGGATGGTGTGGTTTGGTCATGAGGTTGAACAAAAACAACCATGGGTAAATCCAGCATTGCCCACACCTAGACATGGTTTATTGCTATTATACAATGACATTATTTAAGAAAGAAAATACTTACTTTTCTTAAATAATGTCTTTGTATAATGCCCCCACATGCTGCCCTTCCATGGTTTTCCACTATCCTGGGGCTTTTTCTGATGTACTGTGCATGCGTATGGGATTTGTGTTCCCACGCTTACGCACATCAGCTGTGCAGAAGAAGCTATGGAGAAAGGAAGATCTCCGTTGTGTTTTTTTTTTTTAAATTCAAAATAAAAAAAAAAGTAAAAAAAAGAAATCGAGAGAACTTTTACTTTCAGGAGAGCTGGGACAGACAAAAAAAAAGAATAATCAGATACATTTCTTTAATTATGCAGAACTTACCTGATTATCCTTTTATTTTTTGTCTGTGCCTTACCCCTCTTTGCTTTGTCTCCCTGTTTATTTTTTTTTTTTTTATTAAAAAAAAAAAAAAAAGAGAGAGAGAGAGAGAGAGAGAGAAGTAAAAAAATTATGAGAAATACTAACAGGAAAAAGTTCGGGTGACCGGACCTTTTCCCATTGGTATAGTCTCCGATTTACAACAGGCACACTGGTTGGGCTGGCCAATCAGCATGCTTGTTTTTTAATATTAATTGCCAGTCATTGTATAATACTTGTTAGCCCACATAATGCCATCAATAACTTTATCCCACAGCAGAGCAATTATGATAGATGGCCATACCATGCTAAACAGTTAGCTCTGGACTAAGCAAACCTCCAACACACACACTTTTGGGACCAGTTTATTTTCATTAATTTTACAGCTAAATGCTGCCAGGCATGGAACACCTTTAACAGCATGAACCCTCAACAGGCAGGAAGTAAAATATGAATATGATGTACAATCCTTAAGGGGCCTATTCCATTTGGGGGGGGGGGGTAATATTTTCTCACATTTAAATCTATTTCCTCCTCTTACCTCTCAACCTCTTAGCTGAAGAAATCTGGACAAAGCCTTACATTATGGGGGCCAAAGTTCCAAAAATAGGGACATATTTTAAACAGTGCTCTTACAAACTTAGAAAGAAGCTAGAATAACATAGTTTGTGTTAAAATGCATTTTCTGAAGGATATGAAATCTGAAACTCAAGTGTATGTGATTGTTTAATAATTTCATTTCTCAGATTATCCAAGTGATTTGCCAGAGAAACATACATTTTATGAGGAACAAACTGAAATTTTGAGTAAAAAATCTGGACATTCTACGAAAATCTATACAGTTGAGTGGTATGTTCCTCCTTAAAGTGCAATGTTCACTTTTAGAAGCATCTTTGTTTTACAATTAATTTAATTTCTTGCTATGTGATGTTAAAGCTGCAAGTGATTTTGTAAAAAAATTACTGTTTTAGTGCATTGTTGGAGTTTTTAGTTTGTTAACTTTTTTCTATATTCATCCACAAATGATGACATGGTAGTTACTGGGCAATGGTTTACATATCACTTCAAAGCATTATGGATAAAAAAAAACAGTTTACTAGAGGAACAATGACTTACTTACATTGTGGTTTCACTATTACATAATCATGTGTCAATTTTCAGTGCAAGATGTTCCAGGTAAAATAACTAGTTGGCAACGTGTCCTTCTAGGAAGAAATTAGCCACTACTGATATATTTATAATGGAAATATTGTAGCTTACACAGGTTTAGTCAGGAATTGTGGGTTCAGATTTTCATGCCACCTCTGAGAACAAAATCAGTGGTAAAACCTATTAACAAAATAAAATAAATAAATGTCATGATTTCTGCATGAAAACTATATAATTTGGTAGCATGTAAGGTAGGGAAGTAATTTCCATTTCTAATGATTTGTTTCATAGACCTGCTTTAGAACACAACCAACACACTTTAAGGAGATGTCCTTCCAAGGATCACCTTGGCCTTCCTACTCAGAACACAAGACCTCTCTCTGCCTGTCTCAGTATGAATTGGACAATGTATTTATAATCCGTTGATTTTACTTTTTGACATTCCCATACATACATTACTGCAACCAGCCCAATGATATATTATGGTATTGCTCCTTAATGTTATTAAAACCTATGAATTAATATCAACATCACACAAATACACAATGTACCTGATCTAATGAAACATCCAATTTAGTTATCACAGATCCCAGATATGTTACTACATATCCCAGGATCGTCTCAGTCTATTCAACAGCATAGCCTTTTCTGCCTCTCACAACTATGTGACAATGAAACACTCTTCATCTTTCTAAACCCTCTCCAGTCCATACTGTATGGAAGTTCATGAAAGTGTGTATTATTATGAACATGAAGAGATTTTTCAGGAATGACCCACTAAGGGTCAGGTAGCAATATTGTTCTGACATGCTGCTACTGCAAAACAGCAGCAGTATAAATGTGTAGCTTAGGGACAGCAAAACCACCTTTCTTTCTGGATAAAGTGAACCTACTTCTGATGATTCTAGGCTGACTGTTGTTCCAAATATAACTGTAAAGAATCCCTTGTAACATTTTTACATACTGAGGGATGAGATGCATAACAAATACAGCTTTAAAACATTGTGTCATTTTATCCAACTGTATACTGCTTAGAAAAGGCAAAACCATTCTCCATAGGATATATTGCCCTTCAATAACCTAATCAGAAGATTAAAATGTAAACACACCAATAAAGAGATATCAAAATCTAGCTTGATGCCCATATGAATGGCGTGGGGAGTAAATTGAAGATCAAATATATTCAAATGAGATACAATCTTTAGAGGCAATTCATTAAGAAGAGATTCGGCCAGTTTGGTACAGTTCACTGAACAGCTTTCGACTTTCTAAAAGAAGTGCATCATCTTGCACTTAGTAATGAACAGATTTGAGAAACTCATATATACAATCATTAATCAAATGAATTCCCAACACAAAGCATCAAATGCTTTATTAAAATATACAGACATTGTGGCATTAGGGAACTACTGTGCTTCTGCTACTCACTTCATGTTAAGTCAAATACATACAAATAGGGATCCCCCTGCCATTTTTCACAAACCTTTACTTGTTTGTGTCTTTTGGCTTTTCCCGGTTAGGGGTCACCACAGCAGAACTCCGGTCCGCTAATGATTGGCAGTGGAGTTTTACGTGCTGGCTTGCCGGGCCTAACGCACAACCTTCAATGAAGGAATGCCCATTCACGCATGTCGCCACAAAGAAGACGCTCTGAGAATCGAACGGGCAATGTCTAACTGTGAAGCGACTAATGTAATGAAATAAATGATGGCAGCAATCTGTCTAGCCTGCTCGTCAGAAATCCTGGTGTACAATACCAATTCAAATTGTGAACAGGAATATCGGTCTACAACTGAAGAGGGTGCAATTTGTTCTTTCAAGGGTCAGTGAACATGAACAATTGTATTCATTATGATTCTCTGAGAAAACAGTTGTTGCTCACCTATTTATGCATTTGTTAATTGGGTAAGTGCTCTGGCTGACAGTCCACTCATTTATTTATCAATGTTACTTTTATATACTTTTAAACAGGAGTGAACTTTTTATTTTTGTGGTAAAAAGTTGTTAAACTTGTTAAAATCTGCTTTTTCGGTGTAGAAACTGTTTTACTTGGGGAGGGGCTAGGGAAAGAGTTTGATGTCCTTTTTACTGTGTTATTTGTGGGGAGAAAGTGACTTGTTTGCTACTTTTCTGTTTTACCAACTATTGCTGCTTAGCTTTCATAGGAAACATGCACCATTTACAGCTTGACCATGGAAAAATCTACCAGTCCCTCAGTTGGACTCACTTCCAGCCCCAGAAAGAGATAGTTAACTAAGCAGTCTTTGCCATCACATCAGGCAGGTCATTTGCCACAGCTGCAGGTGGGTGACTCTGCAGTGGCTTAAGCTGACTCCTCAGACCACTCATCTTTTTCGATGGATCCCTCTTGAGTTACCTATACAGCCACTATGATCTCAGGGTTAGTCGCATCCTCTGCAGCTGTTGGGATCCCCCCCTCATTTGGCAAGGAATAACCACCCTTGCCAGTCATTGGAGAAGTGGTAGGGAATGTGTCCCGCTTAGCCAGAAAGTTGTGCCCACCCCTTGGGAAGCTGTTGCTTGCAAGATTATGTCTGTTTACTCCAACTTTCCTGCCAAAAATATACAGAAAACTAAACATTTAACTTTTTGTGCTTCTGTTTCTCTAGGCAGGAATAATTTATTGGGCATGGCTCAGGGTGTTGTATAGGCTACTTACTCTTCTTATAAGGTGGTTTCTGGTAAAAGATAAATGGATTTTGCTTCCCCTGAAGTGGTTCAATATGTGGAATCTGAGGGGCAATATGAAGGGACAGATTCAGCTTTTTCTCCTCAACTTTTTGATTCAAATTCTGAGGAGAGTATGGCATCTCAATCTCCCTGTTATGGATTCATTTTCTTTGAGAATGCTGCTAGAATTAAACATTTTTTTTCAGTTGCAGAATAGAAAGATCTCTCATTCCACTAGAAAACACTATGAATTGCTATAACTGGAATTTCTAAAACCCTCACCCATCTTCCCAGTGCTGTTAGCATTGGAGGATGTGTTTGTCACAGTCTGTGGTTTTCCTGAGAACCAACCTGCCACCCATAAGAAAGCAGCTAAACAGAATATATAAAGTTCCTCAGTCTTTTGAGTTTTTATGCACTAATCCCAGGTCTGACCTAGCAGCTTCAGCATTAGTTAATCCAGCTGTTGACAAACATTCTATTAATTCTAGTACTTCTCAGTCTGACAAAGATGACAATGCTTCTAATAAGTTTGGGAAAAAAGCGTATTCTTCCTCATCTTTGATTTTTAGAATTCTGAACTGTCGGGCCCTTCTGTTACCATTAGCATTGACCAATTGTTAACGTATGAGGGATGATTTAGCTACAGTCTCCTCTTGTGAGGAAACATCTGCTTTCTATAGTTTAGCTTTTTCTGTTCTCAGGTCACTCGTTATTGTTTGAAGTGTGTTTATGACTCGTAGATACCGATTCCAGGGATGTTGCCACTGATATTGTTTTTAAGGAGGTTTGCTTAGTTACATTCTTAAAACTTCCCAGATGATGTCATGAATTTTGCTATGAATACAGATTTAGTTTTTGAACCTTTTGTTGCATTGGTTATCAAAAAGTGTAATGAAAGAGGTAAGCTAATGAAGGGAGTTAATCAGATGTTTCAGTCTTCCTCCCCTAAATTTCCAAGGGATTCTCTCTCCTTCATCCAGTTTTGACAAGAAATATGTTTCATCAGAATGCAGGTAAACAGGTGTTTTAAAAAGCAAGGACAGGGAGGTTCTAAAAAGAAATCCGGAAGCCCCCCCCCCACAAAAGCAAAGACCAGTCATACACAGCAGAATGACTATTTAAGGGATCTTGTTCCCACCTCCAACCCAATCTAGCAGTGCCTCACCCCTCTTCCAGAAAGTCACAGTCTCCATTTCTTTCTTTCTTTGGCAACAGATTCTTTCAGACAAATGTATTCTGAAGCTGATCCATCTAGGATACAGATGGCACTGGGATGAAATTCCTCCTCATCCACCAGACTGAACACTTTCTCTTCCCTCCTGCCCTATATCATATGAGAAAAGGATTTTATTCAAAAATGTTTTAGTGCCAAGGAAGGAAATTTCTTGGAGACGAGTTTTTTTATTTTCTTTCCTGAATCAGTTGCATTCACTTCACATCCTGTTAATCTTCTTTCCTCATTTGAGATTTTTCTTAACCTTAGACTTAAAAGATGCATACCATCACATTTCTGTTCATCCAAATTCCAGGTATTTCTTAAGGTTTTGAAAGTCTAGATCACATGATCAGTTCTCCGCCTTAACCTTTGGGATATCCACCGCTCCAATAGTATTCACAAAGTATCACTCTGTCACAGCACATTGCAGGCTACAGCGTATCCACATTTTTTTCATATTTAGATGGCTCACTCATCTTGCAGTGTCTTTTTTTAAAGTGTCAGGACTCTCTCATTTGGGTAAGAGATCTCCTACACAGGCAAGGATTCCAAGAGAACATTCAAACATATATTTTGACTCCATCACATAGGATGGCATTTCTGGAGTGCTGGCTAGACACCTCAGTACAAAGAGCTTGTCTTCTAAAGTAAAATATACATCTATATGTAGATGCATTCAAGGGTTTTTTTTCAACTCAGACTTCTGTCATAGTAAGGGAGGGATACCTCAGGATTTTGGGTCTCAAAACATCAATGAGTCTTATACCTCTTGCAAGACTCTGTGTGAGAAAGAAACATTGGTATCTGAAGTCTCCCTGGTCCTAGCATCAATACCCATTGTTTTTTTTTCCAAATTCCAGTTCTGGGATTTGTTAAAAGAGGAACCAGGGAAAAGTAATAATATTAATCATAACAGTAATAAATAATAATAATAACTCATTTATTAACCAGATAGGCCCACTGGAGATTTAGTCTCTTCAGGGGTGAGCCAGGACAATTATCTGGTTAACTGATTTGCTGAAGGTCACACAGTAAGCAAATGAGGACTGAGGAAATCAAACTATTTATCACAAAAACTAAAACTCACACCCTTAACCTCTGCACCAAATGCCAGACTTATCCATGAATCCAGGTCTCCCATTCTCAGCTCTTGCTTCAAAGCAGTGTGTCATGACAGGTACTTTGCAATTTTCTTCAGGAGAAGTATCAGAGAAGAATAAAAGTTCAAGGTCTCTGACATAAGTAAGACAAAGCAGATATATATAAAAGTTATACGAGCTCTTATAAAGGATCTCAACTCCCTGAATCATATGTGGCCCCTAGGACTGTTTCAAATAATTACACACAATACCACATTGATGTGGTACATAAACAAGCAAGGGGGAACCAGCTCTTACCCCTCTTTGCAGACTAACTATATATTAGCATGGGATATAGTTGTAATGCACAATCTCAATCTAGAGGCATCCTACATCCCAGGAGAGCAAAACTATATGGCAGACAAGATGAGCAGGACAAAGGCAACCCTCAAGAATTGCTCAGGTAGACCTTTTTGCCTCCTCTCTAAACAATCAACTAGCAAAATTTTGTTCCAGAGTTCTTTGCAAGAAGGCCTCAAAGACGTATGCTTTTTCTTTTCCTTGCACAGGAATGTTCCTGCATGCTTTTCCACCCTTGTCAGTGACATACAAGGTATTTTTGAAGATTCAGAAGGAATCCCAAAAGATCACTGTGGATACTCCCTTCTGCCCTAGGCAACAGTGCTTCTCCCTTCTTTTGGAAATGGCCAGGGGAAACTGCCACAAACTTCCTAACAGACTGGATGTATCTGTGCAAGAACAGGGGTGTTTGGATACATCCTGACCCCAAACTACTACTGCTGACTACATTGCTGATAGGGTCTTAATACCATTGATGTACCTATTTTCTGAGGATATGTAGCAGGTACTAATAGACCAACAAAGCCTGCTACTATAAAAATCATATTTAAGCACATGGACAAGGTTTGCTAGTTGGTGCCAACAAAACAACCAGCACCCATTCAAGGATAGTTTTTCTCTGATTTTACAGTGTTTGTGACTTACTATCCAACGGTCTGTTTTACTCATCTGTCTAGCTTCATTTATCAAGCATTTCAGCTTGTTAGCCCATGGATTCCCCTCTTTCAATGCATTTTGATGGGAAAATGTTTCTGAAAGTGAGGCTACATAAGAATTGTCCAAGATAACCAGAGGCTCCTCCTTAGGATTTTAACTTTATGTTAGAAAAGCTAACACTTGTTGCATTTGAACCATCATCTGACCGACTTGAGGTTCTTAACATGGAAAAGTATTTTGCTGATTGCTAATTGACCTCTACAAGTACAATATCTCATTGTGTGCTCTACAGTGTGTCAACCTAATCTCAGTTTTCACAGATACAGGGTTCCTTTGAGAACTAATTCTTCTTTTATGACTAAAGTGGTATCCAAGTTTACTTTAAGTGAGACTATTTATTTCTCTGTTTTCTTTTCAAATCCTAAAAATGAGGGAGAAAAGATACTTCCTACCTTGGATGTCTACAGACAAGGCAGGTACTATTTTTACATAACAAAACCTTTCAGAACTTGTGATCAATCATTTCCTGTGAAGATAATAAGGGACAACCTATGTCAAAGCAGACTTTTTCCAAATGGTTGCCTCAAGCTATTACTTTTTGTTATTCCCACCACAACAAAATTTTCCAAGGCAGGATCAAGGTGCAGACTACCAGGGTCTTTTGGCTTTATCAATGGCTTTTTGCAAAGGGTTGAGCTATAGAATATTCTACAAACAGCAACTTGGTCAACTGTGCATACTTTTACAAAGTGCTATAAACAAGATACCTTCCCAGGTCTAGGACAGGCATTGCTAGACCATTCTCCAGATACACTGGCTCCCTTCCCCTTCCACCTTCCAGCTATTACAAGCTATGGTAACCCACCCATATAGCCTAGGCTACTGCAGCAGTGATCAATTTAAAGAACATAGTGCAGTTGTGTAAGCTTACCATTACAGCAGATGTTCAACTGATCATTGTTGCAGTAGCCGCCCCCCTCTTTCTACCCCCTTGTTTTTTAGTGTGCTTTTCATTGCTAGGGTGTGGACATGCATATTGTTTTCTTTTCTTAGCAATTTTCTCTCAGGGTTTAGCCTTCCTCTGTCAGTTGTGATGACAGTTCTAAAGGGCTTGGTGCTGGAACCAGTCTTTGTAGTGAGCTCATCTTGAACTGAATAATGATTTGGGAGCTTGGAGGTGGAACAGCTGTTTGTTTGTTATAATTTCATGCAGGATATAACCTATCTAGTTTAGATTACTGCAGCAGTGATTATTTGAACATCTACTGTTATGGGAAGTTTACATACATAGCTGTACTTTCCTTTCCTTTGTTAAGGATACAAATCATTGCATAACTTTCTGATATTCTAATATTAGCAAAGAGATTTCTTCAGGTTAATTCACTTTTCTTCCACCTCAGTCTGCCAAAATACATGCATCTAGAGCAATTCCTTTTCTTGTCTCCCGCTAACAAAAGCTTGTGACAGGTAATACCTCTTGCCCAAATAAATGAGTTCAACTTATCTCACTTTTCGTGCATGGCCACAAACTGGAGCATCTCATGTTTTACCTCCTCCATTTTTAACAGCAGTTTCTCTACTTTCTCTACTTCCTTTTATACAATTCATTTTTTACTATGTTTTCTAACTCGGCCTGCACATTGTTTTGCAACTGTCATTTACACCTAACAATACTCCCACATCTCTTAAAACATTACTTTAAAAAGCCCTCTTACAGGAAAATATCAGAATGCACAAAGTAATGATGAGGTGGGATGGTGGCTCTTATAATCTCCTTGTCCAAGACTTTATTTTCTCTGCATCTTTTTAATCTTCATAGGCAAGCAGATCCAGCCTAGTCTAACTTCTCGCAGACTAATGTCTAAAGTTAGGGGAGAGTAATCAGAAGGTGATGAAGACAATATTGCCACATTTTAGGTTGTAACAAGTCAGAAAGCACAAACCAATACTCTATTATATTCCAATCCTGAGAGTTTTACTCAAATAGTAGAATCCATATCAAAAGCATGCAGACATCTCCATAGTAATAAACAAAGCAATGATAGGGCTTCCTTCAACCCTGCCAGAGCCTTTGGATTGGTTATATTTCCTGGCAGTAATGTCTCTATCTCAAATTTCACGGCTTAAGTACTCTTCAGCAGGACATGAGGAATATTCAGGAGATCCCTTAATATATGAAACAAGTCTGACGAGATAGATAGTGCTCAGCCTATAACAACTGACAACTAACAGATGAACAGGATCAAGTATTAATCAACATCCACAGCCATCTAACTTGACTGTTTATCTATACTTAAACCCAGAATGGACACGTATAAAGATGGATAATAATCTCTATCTTGGAAGAATAGCTAGGAGTACCTTCTTCCTATCCTTCCAGTTCTGCATGAAAAGTTGTGCTTTTTTAAGTTTATTTTCTTGCAGTATGGCAATCTTAAATTTTTCTGTTATCAAATATTGTGAAACTGCCTTAGTTTTAAACACAGCATTTAATCCCTTAGCATTTCACATTAGCACAGGTAGGGCAACAGGGTTAGTAGAGTGAATCAGTGACATTTTAATTGGCTCTACATGGCAGAATGAGCAGTATTTATTCTATGGCTCCTACATCTAATTTGTATATCATTGTACTTCAAACACATTAGTAGCAGCCATTCTTTATCACTGCAGCTGCACATAATCTTTTGTATGAAATGGGAGGCAGACTGTCAGCAAACAAAAGTTTGTTGTCCCCTATTTAACAAAAAGTTGTATAACCACCCAGTAACTAAACACCGCATTCACAGAAAACCTCTCCGGATTTCTCCCACCCTCATGGACACTAAGACTGATTCAACCGATCAAGCATATGACTAATCCTTCCCACATATCTGTAAATAAGAGAGAGCCATCTTCATACTTCAAGAATGTTTGAGAAAGTTTTCCAGCCTGTGTCTATAGAAAAAGTAAAAACGCACCTCAAAAAACTCAAACCCACTACTCTGGCCTCAGACAAATTATCAGCAGAATTTCTAAAAATTTCTGCAGATGCAGTAGCCTACCATATAACCATTCTCATCAATAGGTCCCTGTCAGAATCCATGGTTCCCCAAATCGTGAAAATATCTCATATAAGCCCACTTCATAAAGGAGGTAACTTCAATCACTATTCTATCCCCTTTAGCAAAAATCATGCAAAAGCGCATACAGGATAGACTACCTGCATTCACATAAACTCCTGTCGAACACTCAGCACGGCTTTCGTCCCTTTCACAGTGCCACCACTGCCCTTCTGTCTTTCACCAATATAGTTAACACACAGAGGAACAATGGTAAATTTGTATCTGCTACCTTTCTTGACCTCTCAAAGGCTATCTGAACCAGTACTGAATAAATCGTCCATATCATGGTTCCAAAGTTATCTGGGTGGCCGCCAACAAGCAGTACTGTGGCAGCAGTAACTCTCACCCCTTCTTCCAGTCACTCGGTGTACCACAGGGTTCCATATTAGGCCCACTTCTTTTCACCCTTTATACCAACAAGCTCTATACCTCTACTCCCAATGCATCTGTCATACAATATGCAGATGAGTTTACATTAATTTGTGCAGCTTCCTCACTACAGGACCTCCACACATTAACACAACAATCCTTCCTCTCTATAGAAGCATGGCTCTCCAGTATCCAACTCATACTTAACCCTGCTAAAACCAAGCTGCTGCTATTTAAACCAACTAGGCTCACCTCATTAGCTACCTCCTTTAACATTACTTCCAGCAACACCACTTCTCTCTCTCCCACTGAACACACAAAGCTGTTTGGCATAGAGCTTGATAACAGTCTGAGATATGATATCCATATCTCTCAGACCATAAAGTACATAAAAAACTAGGTACCCTGTATAGAAATAAACAATTCCTCTCCAAACAAACGAAAGCAACCATATCCCACACTCACCTTATCCCTACCCTCCTCTATGTCTCACCCATTTTTACCAACCTCAGAAAAGCAGACATAGCAAAGCTTGAATGTTGTTATAGCAAAATAGCTACATTCGCTACAGACTCCCCATTTAGAACTCATCTCTGCTCATCCTTAACACAGCTCAACTGGTTGGAACTCCCCCATCTCTTACATTACAATCAAATGTCTCTGGCCCATAAAATTCTATATCAACCAGATAAAACCCCTGCACTACAAAACTTACTTCACCCTCACATAAATAATAGAACACTTCGCTCCAGTAACAGATTTCTCCTCAAAGTTACAAAAACAAATACAGCAGGGGACATGCTATTCTCTAACTACGTGTCAAAAATCTGGAACACTCTTCCTAGTGATATAACTACTACCCCTTCCTTCACACTGTTTATTCACTTATAGCACATCTCAGTAACAACTGGCTATGCTCCTATAACACACCAGATTAAACATCCCACCACATTATTGCTGCTCCTCTCTTTTACCCGACTTCTTCTTACAACTCAAGTAGTTTCATTTGCCTAAGCTCTTGAATGTTATTGTATATTGTTCTTAAGATACAGTATAATGTACTGATATTTCCACCTTCATCTAAATCTTTCTTTTTTGAGATTCTAGCTTAGTCTTAATCTCATGTTGGTACTTTTATTAGATAGGAGACATAATTAATATGTGCAGATCTTATAACTCTACTGACCTTTATAATGATGTATTAACTACTGTGTCTTTTATAATGATGTATTAATTTCTAATTGTATTATGTCTGTAATTTTCGACCTTCTACATTATCTGACCAGTGTCTAATTGAATTCTTCAACTGTTATAGTTTTAGACATGCTAAAACATGTTCTAGATATTACCTGTTTTTGACTGTTTTGCTTACATTCTGGAGCTTTTCTCCCCCACCTCTACTTAAAAAGGACCTGTGTCCAGTGGACTTTCCCTGTAAACAAATGTAAAATAAATAAATAAATAATAAGTATTAAAAGTAACCTGACTAACAATATATGAGTATATGAGGTAGAAAAACATTGTCAGTGAAAAGTTTCAGTACCATTTTATGCTATAGACACCTTTTGTCATACTTTAAAACCATTGCAGTGTGCAAAGTCCATGTCAAAATAATTAAACTGAAAAATCAGAAAAAATATTTCCATATAGTTTGCAAGCAGTTTATTTATATATCCATATGCTTCATGGATTTTTACAAATATATATATATATAAATATATATTGTTACATCACCGATTAGTGTCTGCATCGGTACAGCTTACTATTATGCATGGTTGCCTTACCTCTCACAGACCCAACCATAACAGATTTCAATAGATCTCAGCAGAAATCCAAAGACAGAACAATGCACTACTAGTCAATGAGCTACTAGCAGAACAGGCTGCTTCTATTGTTGTTTTGGGGCAGCTTCATCATCAAGGTGTTAACACCCCTCCTCCTCCTCCATCTAGACTAAAACCTTCATGGAGATTTCAGGCATAGTTAAACCACTCTGGTTATCATAATCCTACTCCACTGTGAGTAAAGGAGAAAACTGATTCTGTGTAAAAATTTACCTCAAAAAATATCTTTTACACTGGTGCAAATTAAGAAACTGGACTAGGCTCATCCAGCAGTTTGGAGACTTTACACTCTCTAGAACTGGTGACCTCTAGAGCAACTTAGCTGACATAGTAGACCCAAGATCTCCATTTTTATTTCATAAAATCTGCACAGACTGTGATACAATTCAAGTCCCACCAATCATTTTTGAGGTTTGAAGGGTGGCAGGATAACCAAACTGAACTTGAAACTTTCTACCTTTTTATACCTTAAGAAAGTCTCTCATGTTGAATAAAGCTGCAGTACAGTCTGGCTTCACATAAACTTTGTGTCATGCTTTTATTTTGTCAGCAACTTGATTTCTGACACACTGAAGAATATGCTTCTTTTCCAAGTAATTTGGGCTCAAAAAAATGAAATGCCTGGGATAACTTTGCAGTGTGGTCTGAGGTGTTTCTTCTGACTTACAGGGTGACAAGATATCTATCCAATGAGACCTTTCAACTATAGCAGTAATAACTCCAGCTTCATTTTCAAAAAATCCAAAGAATTCTCCCTCATGGATTACTTCGGTAGTCCAATGACTCATATTACATCTCTTGGCTCTATTTTCTGCACTGTCTAATTTAGCTTCCAAAGCCTGAAGAGAGCTATCATTGTCTGAAAGGTATTCACTGTGACCTGCGACAATCTCTGCATACCATGCTGGATATGTAAGAAAAGATGAAGTAAGTGCTGCAGCTGTGCTTCACGATCTGTTATGGTGTCCTTAAATGCCACACACAAAAAGCTGCTGTTGTCTGTCTAATAGTTGTAATAAATGACTTGGCTACTGGTATGATTACTATAATGTCTTTATAAAGTGCATAACTTTCCGGAACTATCATTGGAGCTGTCCTGGATGTTTGTGTCGCAGTGTTTTCAGCCTACAGTGCTATACCAAAAACACATCGATACCACAGCAACAATGGCCTAAAAATAATAATAAATCACTTGCACCTTCCTCCAGCAGCACCACAAATGTACATCTTCAATTTTTATATTCCAGGAGTGTAGAACAAACTCATAAATATTTACTTAATCATCTCATGAAGCCTGAGGGATGAACTAGAGTATCTGCACCTTCCATGAGTATATGCATTCCCCACTTTCATTCATGTCTTAAAGCAATATTGCATTCCGTTTCTTTTTAGCTGCAAAAACATTTTCTTTTCTTTTTATAGTGTTTGAAACAGTCCCTTATATTCTATGAAATAATTACATGATTATCATTGATTAAATCTTCACTCCTTCTTCCCAGTTCTTTTCCAAACCTTTCCTTCTAAGAAGAAAATATATAAAATCCTCTTTGGCTGTTCATCTTAAGGTAGACCCCATCCTCTTCTGTGGATGGCTCACAGCAGTTTTTGCTATTTCTCTTGCCAGTTAGATCCTCATTATGTGGTCTTTGTACATAAATTGCATCACAATGATGAATAATTTCCCAAGAAGTTAGTCATCATTGCATACTCGTATATGAAATGTGCTTTACAATCTTGTTCTTCATGTAGTCTTAAGATTACAAGTATTCATATTCAATAGAATACCGTCAGATTTCATATTGCGTATTAATAATAAATGCATTCTATTTCATTTACTCCAGTCTACTGGATTAAATATTGTATAAAATTAAATCCAGGAATAGTTTACTATTTTAATTCTTCCAGTATAAAGTTCATTACCAAGGCAATCGTAAATATTAAAATGTCAAACTTTTTCCTTTTAATCCTTAAATCTTGTGAACACAACTAGGCTATTTCCTATAACATATACATCATACTATAAACACTCTATATAATTCTTGATTATTAAGGAGACACAGTATGTGCAATTTTTCAATTCAACAAATACATTTTATTGTATCAGGACATTCAGATCCTGTATTGAAAATTTGTGGTAATCTAACAACATTTTAATATGTTATACAACCTCTATACTAAGAATGCATCTTGCAAAATGTTTTACATAATCTTTTCAATTTTGAATGCATAGCATGTCATATAAAAACTGTACAAATTATCAGCTCTTCTTTTATTAAGATTATCTTTTAACAAAAAGATGCTTGACAATGGCAGAGGCTCGTTTCACATGAAAAAAGTCTTGTTTAGCATTGACAAATACCAGAGTCATTAGATGCTGTTGAGTTTATGGCTGGAGCGCCCAAGTGTGTGGTAGTAATTGTAGCTTTTTTTTTTTTTTTGGGCCCTAGCTGTTTTTTGTTTTTGTTTTCTTTTTGCTAATTTTTTTTATATTTTGTTCTTTAACTTTGAGTTGAGGGGGTGCCAATTTGAAAAAACAGCTTTGGTCTTATACCAGAGAAGGGCGTCACTACCGTAAAAGGCTTTATTACATCTCTCATCTTTCTGAGGTACTGGCTGCTACAGAATGCATGCATAGTAGTAGATGCCCAACCTGGCCCCTAGTCTCAGAGTTATGAAAACTGGAAATGCTATCACTCTACGAACTGCAGAGTAGTGTATGTGATGCACATAGGATTATAACCAATCTGTCTGCACAGCACCCATGTGAGTACATGATTCAAATATATGGCATCCATATCTCAGCTGTTCGGGAGTTTCCACTAAGATGACATTCCACATGGCCATCTGGTTGGTAAGTGCATGCACTACGGCTAAAAAATATATGACAAACATGTATCATGTGTACAAATGTTCACATATGATGCAGCTCTTTTGCCAATTATGCTCGCTAATAGCTAGAGCCTTGAACATTAATACAAGTAGAAAATACAGCACAGACACAGACCCTTAACATCACTAGCATGTGTTCTGCCAGCTGAAAGCCAACTTTCACTGTCTAGCTACATCTAGGGGGTATGGTAATATGATTCTGACATGGTCTAGAGGATGTCTGTAGCATCTGTCATGCTACATAATATCATAAGGAAGCAGGTGGACCAACTCCATGGTAAAGGTACAGTTAGAATGCACACAATTCTTAAGGTGGGCAGATCAACACCATTCTCCAATAACAATGAAGTGGGACAGGGACAGGCAGCAGCAGTTCCACATACTCCAGACAGCAATCAGCATAGTGCATGGCAGCACAGGCAAAGCAGTAACATTTGGTCCAGTACTATGATCTCCAAGAAGCACAGAATGACAGAGAAATATTACACAAAGCGAACATGATGCATGCAGTGCTGATATCAGGCTATGCTGTTCAGTCATGGCTGGACATGCAAACATCTCCAGATATATCACACAAGAGGGCTGGTGGAGTGGATCACTGTGTTCACCATATGCGGAGATGTTTAAGGACACAATAACTAATGGTCGTCAACAGACACTAGTTGAGGAGGGCATGTTACAGGTGGTGGAGATTGAGGTCTTGGGTTGATGAATGTTGTGTGTCAGGGATTACTTTTTCCTGTGTTGTGGATGGGGTACCACTACATAAATGTGGTATGAGACACTTCACTGGAGTCTCGCATATCAGGAATAGTGTGTTAATGTGCAAGTGTAACCTGGATGTCATCTGCAAATGAAGTGTTCTGACATGTGTGCCACCTCCCACTCTGAGCATTGGCAGAGTGTTGTAGACAGCCTGACACAGATGAGGAATGTGTACCTAGTCGTGGCTACTATACATTGTCTATCCAGTTATATATCATACTGTCAAGTTTAGGAAGTGATGGTGGCAATGGCAATCCTGTGGTCGGAGGTGGAGATAGAAGTGTTATGTATCATCAGAGACCTCATAAGACACATTGTTACAGTGTTCCTGGACTACATGTTGTCACAGAGCAACTAGTAGTTCTGGGCAATATTCTAAAAAAATGCAACCCAGCAGCACAGTAATTGGCTCAATAAATGACTGTGCAGCTGCAGACTGTGCCTAGATGATAGTTCAGAATGTCTGTTGATTAAGCTCAAGTGCTGCCTGCATGTCAGGGGCTACCTGTGCCATGAGAATGTGTTGTGAGCCTCTGCTACTGTGGGTACACTCACACTGAATGCCGTCCATTTTTCTAATGTTGCAGGCAAAAGGGGAGCATCTCTGGTGAACACAGTCACTGGTAGGACCTCCACTAGGGTTGCTACAGCTAAGTCAGTACAGTTTATGTAATATATATTTCGGTAAAGTCACACCTTTCCCCTGACTGCAGGTGGATATGCACTCAATATGGATACAGACTGTGATGCTGCCAGCCCAGCTAGCTGGAATGTTGTAAATAATTCTATGTCATTTGTGAATATTGCTGTGATTCATACAGAACTGTATGTTATGTACTGATCTTCAAGAATGTAACCACAGCATACCCTGCTATACTATAGATGATGAACTTACAAAACTTCAAGAAAATAAGTTGAACTTAAGTGTTTTACGGTGTTAATGCAGCAAGAAGACAGGATTGTCTAGAGCTATAAGTTTTATTATTGTCTTGGAAAGAAGTATTTGTCATGTTTAAAATGTAAAGTGTTTTATTGCTCTGTGACTTCTTAGCAGCTGCACATCTGAGATGTATCCTGTTAGAATCTGTTACCCTGGGAAGTGAAGGCAGGTGACAAGGAGTGATGTCATCCAAGCTGACCCAGCAGTAATGTTTGATAATAATTTAAGAACTCTCTCAGAGAAAGACTTTGCATTTTGTATTTTGTCTTGGACCTAGAAACAGCCATCATCACCATCATCTGCACTTGCCTTGCTAATAGTAAGTAACTAGGGAAAGTAATTTCTCTTAGATATAGATAGGAATATAGTAAAGATTAGTTTAGATGTTTTCTGTATTTATTTGACACTGTCCTGCAATGATGCTTTAAAATATTTCCTGTGATTCTGCATTCTGTAGTTACTGTGGTGATTGGGTATTGTCTTGTTCTTTTTATTCTTTATTATCAAATATATTTAACCCCTTCTTTGTGGCTGATATTTGTGAGACATATTTAAGCTCTTGGAGTACTTGCAGATGTATTTGGTGACACTGTACAGGCCACTCAAATAGCCTTGCTTGGTCGCACTTACCATTTGGATAATAGTAACATTACACAGTAGGATTGGTCACCCTTTGTAAGGGCCTTCTAGTAGCTGATAAGGAGGGGTTAGGGGCAGTGATAGCTACCTTACCTGGGCAAAAGGAGGCATACCCGGTAAACCTGTGCCAGCCTTCCCCAGGTGTGTGTGTGTAAATCAAATCTCAAAGTGTGTGTGTGTGTGTGTGTGTGTGAGAGAGCTACTTGGGCAATGACATGAACCACTGGTTGGACAGAGGGGGTGCTGGAGGTTTTGGCTTGACCCCTCAGCTGAGATCTTAATCCTATACCTGTGCCAGTCAGGAGTCTTATTGGGGATCTTGAGAAAGAGGTAGAGTGTGCTCTTAAGGGAAAGTGTACTTTACTGTGTGTGTTCTTCTCATCCTCCCATTGTTTATGTCCCTCGCTGTTGCCAGTGGTGAGGATTCAGGTTCCTCGATTACTGGGCCAGCACAGGGTCATCACACAGACATTGCCACTGTCTCATTTGACTAAGATTTGGGTGCTTGTGTCTCATTATCATTGTAGGCTGTTGCATAGATGCAAACTTCCTACTGTTCTTTCTCTGCCTGCACAGCTGGCATCCTAGCAGTGGTCTGCTCTATGTGTATGCAACAAATGACACGCTAGAGTGAAAATGAGTACATTCTATACAATTGCAGCCATGTGGCATACATACTAAGGATTACTACTGCAAGATGCACCACAAAATCCTAATCTACATCTGCTACTTTCCTGATGTGTCTGGACACTTGATGTTCCTATGATAAAACACAAGCAATGTATGCTTAGTGTCTACTCTTGTAGTCTTACTATACAGAGATTTGTTTTAAGTGTTACTAATCTGGTGTATCAGTATCGGAGATATACAGGATTTGGTCCAACCTGATGCCAGCATTCACTTTTCCATGGACGTTTCCAGCACTGGTGTCTACTTCAGCAGGTGCAATAAAAAGCCCTGTAACTCTGCCAGCCTTCTGCTCATAGGCATCCCCCCTGTGGTCAACTTGATAAATGATATAAAATGATAATGGCACTGCTGTAGTATACAAATCCACTCACCCAGAGAACTGATGTCATGGGCAAGTGTCTGTCACAAATGGTAAAATGAAGGTTAATCAACATAACCCATCCCCAAAAGGCACTGCCAATGTTTCTAAAGTGCATGTAGTAGGATGCAATTTTTAGGGAAGCATAATTAATCTTTGACATGCTGAAATATTGACATGTAAATTGTCAACAGCAAATTGTTGAACCACAAAATATTGATCCACAAAGGAAAGAAAAAAAAACCACCAGTTTTACAAGGGGTAAGCTCCCATGCACCCCACAGACTCTAGTGTATTTTTTGTTTCCATTAAATGAACTGAAGAAGCAGTTTGTTTTGTTACTCCTGTAATCCTCCTGCCTTATTTTTATGCCATTGCTTGTTTTTTACCCTTCAAGTTTAATAGTCCAATGAATCTGAGTGTTGTCTATTTCTCCTAATTGATTCCTATACCATTTCTATTTTATAGGATCATAAGAAGTTACTAGGCTATTAGCCCGGAGGCCCTTACAAGCCTAGCCAAGAATTTAGCCCTTGTTCCAACAAGTTAGCATCTGGTCTATTTCTATCAGGACTTAATTTTGTAAAATTTTCTTTTCTTTTTTTTTTTGAGGAAAAAACAAATATTTTTCTGACGTATAGTTCATGTCAGTGCTACAGGATAAACATTCAATTATTTTTTCATTAACAGAGTTCTAGTTGAACATATTAACATATTTTGGTCTGTCTTAGATATATTCTTTGCGACATCATTTTTTTGATGTTCACATTTTTGTCATTTATTAATTTGCTCTTCAGTGGAGCTCTCATCAACAATTTTGTTTGAAAAATGTAAGTAGAAAAGGGCATGCTGTGGACTTTACCTTCCTTCCAGGTTCCCATTCTATACAGTCTTTCAATTTCACTCTGCAGGTTTGTCATGAAACAGTAATTTTTCCTACGTTAATTTTTATAGAGGAGTAATATTCTTTACCTTTTACATTTTCTGCAATACACATCACTTTTGCATTCTGACACAAATCATCTAGTTTATTCTCTTGTTTATCTGCTTAATCTTGGAGTCAGGTTGTTTCCTTTCTGCTTGATGTAAACAGTCTGTGTCATCATAGTAAAGGCCTTCTGGGCTCAGTTTTTTATTACCGAAGATTTTTTTTTAAATGTTTAAATTCATTTAGTTTCCCTTGAACACCTTTTTTTGTTATACAATTTCTGAAAATACAGCAACCACACAATGCTGCCATCTTTTTGGGAGTCAGGCTACTCCCCCATATACACACTGTCCACAAACCAAAACTTAAATTAGTATAAACAGGAAATATAACAGTGCTTTTCAAATATTTCGGCACTGACTACTAATGAGTTTCAGTCTGAGTTTAGTGCCATTGCACAGAAAAAGACTACAGAGATACCTCTCAATCTTATGTATCCACAATCACAGACAAATCAAAAATAGTCAGAGATAAACGACCAACATCAGGGACACCTTTAACTACTGGCACTACAAAGTCAAAAAGTTGACAGAATAACGGGACACTGATTAACAAGTCTGTAGCTTTAAAGACTGTTGCAACTTTTTTACTCTAGTCTACTGCCTTTTCTCCAAAAAAAAAAAAAAATTTAATTAAAGCACACTTCTGAATCGATATCGGTGACATCCCTGAACATTACGGACAGTTTTCTTTGTTTGACTTTTCAGATTTAGTTCCACAATATTTTCCTTTTTCCAGACAGGGAACAGTTTTAAGTGCATACATACACTTTTCCCAGTGTAACCCTGCCAAGTAAACAAAAACAAAAAGATTATTTCCAAGAAATGGACCTCTTAATTTGGGATTTGACAAAAGCAGAGGCAGCCATGGTTTAAAAAAAAACATTTCCCTTTCTTGATCTCCTGTAGTGAACTAAAGTGATACAAAAAACAATTACTCTAGCTTTTAATTGTCCTGTGCCAGGTCCACAGGTACAAGTGGTCTGTGTTTAACCCTCAGACAGCCTGATCCTATTAAATCTTTTGTTTAGACCACTGTAAGCATTTCAGTCTCTCTCAATCTCTCTCTCTCTCTCTCTATACATGTATGAATGCAGATGCTTTTGTTGACAGCGTGCTTGGTTGACAACTGTTTAGTCATCTGCTTAGCTGTCCAAGATGACACAATTCTCGGGGGACTGGGAATACTTCTTTTCCCAATTTTGTACAATCTTGGAGTTAGTATATGTAACTAGCAGGGGGCATGCCCTTTGCAAAAAAAGTGTGTTTTTTATTTATTTTTTTGGGTTTGCATGCACTGTGGTTGCTTCTTGGAGCATGCAAAGTATTAAGTAAACATATGTATTGCAATTTCTGTTTTAGTTGTAAACCATAAATGTTGATGTAATTAATATATATATATATATATATATATATATATATATATATATATATATATATATATATAGTTGACGTCTGTTTAGCTGACAAAATTTGATCATCTAAACATATGATCAACAGGTGTACGAGATCATACCACAATTCTTGGGGTAAGGAAATCTGTCCTCTCCCTGAGGTTATGTGATCTTGGAGATATTATATATAATTAGCATGGGGTTTCAAGGAGGTTTGCCCCCTGTAAGTAGCAATGTTATATTCTATTTTTTTTTGTACAGCTTTGCATGATTTGCATGTGATGAGATTGTCAATCAGCACATCCATAGTAGCATGTTGGCCTTTGAAAAGTCATTCTTGAAGTGTCAACTTTGTAAACATTAAAATTTGGGTGTCTTGATCAATATCAGTTCATGTGTGTGCGAGTACAGATATCTGTATGCAACAGAATCTTAAGTGTGTTAAACTATGTCAACAAATGATTGAGACTACAAGTCTACAAAAGTGCTGTGTGGTTTATGAATATAAGAATTGTTAGTGAAAAGAGTCTACAGGACTATGCATCTGCAATGGCCACCATCATACTGTCCTCCCCCACTATATCTCTAGAAGATTGTTTGGGCATCAACAGTGAATCACAGTAGTTTTCTCTTTTTTTCACACTTGTTCGGCTATGCAGTTAATATATTTAAGTAAGGGGGGGGGCTGGCTGCAGAAAAACAAAGATTTTAAAATCACATAGTATACAAAGTGCTTTATAAATTTTAATTCTACAAAATGAGTTTTCAGTGATTTATGATTCAACTGAGTGATATTGATCATGTTTTTACATATATAACATATGGGGTTCCTATCAGTTTGTCGAAATTTCATCAGTTCGAACACCATATGTTCGAACTGTGAAGTTCGAAAACGGATTATCGCGAAGCAGTGGAACAGCGAATTCTTTCCCAGGGAAAGAATTCGGTAGGCCGTTTCTGTGGCTTCACTATTTTCAACACTGTGGTGGAAAGTTACGGGTCAGGTTCAGGTAAGTGTGCGATTGTGCGGACGTTAGGGCGCGGGTTAGGTGAGTTAGGGTTAGGGTGCAGGTGAGGTGGGTGTGCGATAGTGACAGACTTTAGGGTTACGGCAGGATGGGTGAGTTAGGGTTAGGGTGCGGGTGAGGTGGGTGTGCGAAAGTGACAGACTTTAGGGTTAGGGTGGGATAGGGGAGTTAGGATGCGGGTGAGGTGGGTGTGTAATAGTGACAGACTTAAGGATTAGAGCGGGATAGGTGAGTTAGGGTTAGGGCACGAGTCAGGTGAGTGTGCGATAGTGACAGACCTTAGGGTTATGGTTTGGGTTAAGGTAAGTGGATAGATAGTAGTGTTTGTACAGTTTAGTGTAGGGTTAGATGTAGTATTTTTATGTGTATGGATTGCTTCTCCTTGAAAAGAACCAGACACCAGGCATGGAGGGTAAGGTTATAAGTGCTTTTGTTCCCTTTATTCACACTCAATACAAACGGAACTTCATCAGATACAAAACCTTACACACTTCCCCCGTTTTTTATATACAATTCAACTGATTAATCACAATCAATTAACTTAAATGAATTAATTAGTTAAGTGTGCTCTCAAGTCAAAAACACATTAATATGTTCTTTAAAAATATATAGCTGTGTATAATACATGAATAATTCTCCTATAAAAACACATATATAATAAACATTTAATCTGTTAAGAAAATATATTTATAAATAACAATACATATATTAGATGCTAACTTAATTGCTTCTATGTTCAACCACTTAAAACATTTTTATCTAATCTCATCTGCCTTTAAATGAAGCAAGCTCCTTAAAGAAATCCTATCATTGATACCAGGAAAAACTGTGGCATTCAACAAAACCTGCCCGTGTGTTTACCTGTATTCCAAAAAACAGGGCAAATTACCCCCCCCCCTCCTGTCTACCTACCTTTTTCAATACACAGAAGAGGAATTTTTTTAAATCCTTACAGTTTATGCTGTGTCTAAATAAGGCATTTGTTTTGTCTTGTCTCTTAATTGCATAAATATGTTGGTAAATTTGCTTTTTTTAACTTGTTTTCCATTTTTCCTATACAATATGCACAGCATGACTGGCACAAGGCCACATAGACAACTCCTTTTGTATTACAGTTATAATTCCCTGTCACTGGAATTATTCTATTGTGACCCTCTATCACTATTTTCCTGCATTCATGGATGTATCCACATTCCCTGCAGCCATTGCATTTCCTCATATTACCTAATGGAATCCTAACTTTGTCTTTCTTCCTTTCAAATAAGTTCTTAATGTTGGGTCCTCTTCTGAAAACTATTTTTGGTTTATTACCCAGTTTTTCAGTTAATCCATATGCCCCAAAAAAACACAATTCCAGTTATTTTCCACCATTTTACGGACCTCTACACTATCCTTATGTTAGCACACAGCAAGTAGTTACCTCTTCTGTCTTCTTAACATCCAACAAACTCTCAGGTTTTTTCAATAATGGGGGATAAAAATCTTCTCTCCTTCTTGTTACATAACTCCCCTGTCCCTCTAGGACACAAGTTGGGTAACCCCTTATTGCCAGCATAGTCTTTAACTCTACCATTTGTTCTTTAAACCTGTTGTCATCTGTTGTTAGTCTTGATATTCTAATCATTTGGCCCTTTACCAAATTTCTTTTTTGCCAAAAGGGGTGGTCACACTCAAAGTGCAGATAACTATTCAAGTGGGTGGGCTTCCTATATATACATGATTCATAACATCCATCCCTTCTATTTTTGTATAGGTGGATGTCCAGATAATTAACTGCTTCTTTCTCAATTTTACTGGTAAAGCTAAAAAAATCAGTAGTGGCATTGATATAGTCCAAAAAAAATCTGCCTCATCAAGCCCCCCTTCCCATAATATTAGAATATCATCCAAAAATCTATAATATCTAAAGATATTTTTCCTAAACATTGAATTTAACATAAATTTGGTTTCCCAATACCAAAGAAGAATTGAATTGTATATAAAAACAGGGGGAAGTGTGTAAGGTTTTGTATCTGATGAAGTTTTGTTTGTATTGAGTGTGAATAAAGGGAGCGAAAACGCTTATAACCTTACCCTGCCTGGTGTCTGGTTCTTTTCAAGGAGAAGGTATCCTGTGACATTTTTGTTGGATTACTTGCTTTTATGTGTTTTACTATTTTGATTTTTATATGGATTACTGAGTTTGGGTGTGCTTGTGTTGTGTGTGTGTTTCTTGGAACAGCGATTTTTTTTCCTGGGAATAAAATCGCTGTTCTAAGCCTTCGATGGTTTTGCACTTTGCGGTTAGAAGTTCGAACATATGGTGTTCGAACTTCTGCCGTTTCATTGAAGTGATATAGACCCTAACATATGTGTATATATATATATATATATATATATATATATATATACATATATATATATATATATATATATATACATATACACACACACATACACACACAGACACACACACACATATATGTGGGTATATATTAAATCATCGAAGAATCACACTGCCGAATGGCATTTCATTGCAAGTGCAGTTCATTGAATGCCCGCACATCCTCCGCTAATTATATATACCAGCTCCGAGATCGTACTATAGTTTGGAAAGGGCTAATTTCCTGATCCCTACCATAATTTAATCTCAGTCATAATGGTTCACCAAATGGCAAATTTGATAAAATGCTATTTAGTTCTGAGGAAGTCAAAAGCACTTAACTATTGTCTATTTTGTTTTTTGTTTTTTATGCCTGTAGAGTTTTGCTAGCTAATCGGTGTATTTGGTTTGCTTGATTAGTATAGACATTGCTGTGAGCATTTCAATAAATAAGTCATTAGATGTGAATTCCACTGTCCTATTTGTGGTGTTGATTCTTTGTGCACTTGTGTGATTTGGTTGCTAGTGGTTTTGATTTCAAGGAATCAAAATAAGATATTTGCAAGACATCTCGTGGATATACAAATGACAAAGAAAGACTATCAGGTTTTTGTCAGGTATTAATGTTGCTGTTGGTCTTTCGGCTTTTTCCCAGTTAGGGGTCGCCACAGAGGAACTCTGGTCTGCTAATGATTGGCAGTAGATTTTCATGAACGCCAAGGTGCCAGCTTGACGTCCAACCTTCAACGAAGGCACGCCCATTCAAGCATGTCTTTCGAATGCCCACCCAACCGTGGGGAGGACATGAAAACTCCACACAAAAGGCACTCCCCACACTCCAGCCGAGAATCGAACGCGAGAACCTCTTGCTGTGAGGCAACAATGGTACCACTGCACCACCGCGGATGTTTTTGTCATGTATTAATATAAAATTAAATTAAATTTCAAATAGAATTTTCAGCAAAGTTATGCTTTACATATAATTCCAGTAAGTACTAACTAAACTCAAATGAAGAGGCAAACACAGTCTTTGAGAACCTATTTCATTATGTCTATAATTGATGCTGAAGCATGATGTGGACTGGATGGCTCATGGCATTTTCCTCTGTGAGGCCTGGCATTTCTGGTATATGTAGTGCTGCCAAACTGAAGGTTCACTTCTAGGGAGAAAATCATCAAAGCAACCATTTTTGCATTAACATAATTGGCTTGATTTCTTTATCGACATCATTTAAATGTGCACTAAACATACACTTCAGTTCAAAGTTCAATAGGATGTCCATGAAGAAAATAAATATATGAGCACAAAAACAGACTACTGCTTTTATCACCAAAATGTGTAACATTCTAAGAACTAGACAAATGCATATATACTACGGTGAAGTTCTGGACATTTTATTCTACTCCAGGTATGTTTTTGCAGAAAGTGCATGCATTTTTGGTTTGACTTGATAGAGTATCATTATCGTAATCTGCATCTAAACAGGAAGTGAAACAATTCTATGGAAATATGTTATTTGCAACTATAATGGATAATAGGCTTCTTGCCTTTTTTTTTTTTTTTTTTTACATAAAATTATATGCTTGTTATATTGTTGTAGAATACACTGTTCTTGTTTACTGACTTTTATAAATTTTTGGTAAAGTCTAAATTCCTATAAAAGATATCTTAGATTAATATTAATTAATGTTTGTAGAGTTATGCACTCAAGCTGACAGCTGGTTAGACCACATGCTTTTCCTTAGCAAGTGAATTTTTAGTATTTACTATTTATCAGCAATATTATAGCAATATCCCATGGCTGGGTGTGGGTGATGCTAGATTTACACATGGTTGGTGTGGTTTGGTCACGAGGGTGAAACCTGAGTGACCAAGCAAAGCCAACCATGGGTAAATCTGCATTACCCACACCCAGCCATGGGTTATTGCTATTATACAATGGTGTTAGTTTTGTGTTGCGTTTTTGTTTTTATTAAGGTTTCTGTTTGTTTTATTTTGTATTCTTAAACTTTTTATGACAGAAAATAGTTTCCGACTTTTCGTTCAAGTTTATTGTTTATGGTTTTGTTTTATATTATATGTGCTACATTTTTTTAAGGATTTATTCAGTTTATCCAAAACGTTTTTTGGACTGTGCAATCAGCATGCTACGTTTTGGAATATTAGTTTATACTGTTTAACTAGATCGATTTATTAATTCTTTTTTTTTTTTTCCATTTTAAATTATTGTACATATTGGTAAACAAACTGAATCTTCAACCCATCTACTACCAGTGTGAAACAACAATAAACTGAGAATAATGTAATAGGAGCCGAAAACAAAGAAGACTGAGCACTTTTGTGCCAAATATCAGAAGTTCGTCATCTCTTTCTTTTATATGAAACAAGTAAAGATAAATTAAATCCATATGTATTTGATGTGCTTTTGGGTCCCATTACTTTGTTGTGAAGTTTTTACTGTGGTGTTTCATAGTGATTGGGGTGCATCGAAGGTTATCTGTCTGCACTGAATTCTTGAAGATGGGGAAGGTGTTCGTAAGCTACTGTGACAGCCATGATGTTCTGTTTACAAGAAAAATCAAGTACATTTTTTGATTTCTTTTTTTTTTCTTGTACTCAATTTCTATTGCATGCAGAACATCATGGCTGCCTTAATAGCTTATGAAAATATTCCCCATGCACACAATTATTTCTTGACTGAAGTGTAGCAGCTATTTCTTTTGCATATGCCAATAGGAAAGTGTGGCCTTTCAATGATACTTCAGCAGCCAAACTTTTCCTGCTAGTATATGCTCGATTTACAATGGGCATAGTGGTTGGGTTGACCGATCAACATGCTCGTTTTTGAATGTTAATGACCAGTCATTGTATAATAGACAATAAAAAATATATGTTATCTTTTATAATGGTGAATTACTTATTCTTAATCTGCAACTTTCATATAATTAAATCTTCTCAATTTAAGAGATATGGGATTAAGCCCAGGGACGGAGAGAGAAGGGTAGTTAGAGTACTTTTATTTTGTAACTTTTATTTTTAAGACATAATGAACCAGCTCAAAAATATAGTCAGAAATGTAACAAACTATAACTATGAACTGGAGTTTTATATTTGTTTTAACATGAGATGTATTAAATAAGTATTGATGAAACTTCTTCATTAACCATCAAAATAACCATAGAATTCATTTTGAATTATATGACAGTAATAATAGACATTTGGAATATAAAAGGTTTGCAACAGGCAAACAAAAGAAAGCTTTTCTTATATTTTATTGACCTGAACCTCATATATTATTATTTAAAGAAACTCATATGTTTGAAAATCAATGGTCCAGTGTTAAGAAAAAATGGCTAAAACTTTCTGTGGCAGCTGATAACTCTTTTAAAAATGCAGAGTTAGCAATTGTAATTAAAATAAATTCAATGGGGCTATAATAGTAAGTAAAAGTGACTCAGAATGTAGATGGGCTTATTTATTTTATTTATTTGATATTTGTTTACTGGGATAGTCTGACTGGGTTACATAACCTATTTTCAGTGGAGGCCTGGGGAGGAAAGCTCCACATTTAAAACCTTGTTATGAATATTATACACAGCTCCACATTTATAACTATTACACATATTATACAATAGGTTACATATACAGGAAGACACTAACGGATGAATTATAGGCAGGTACTTAGGGTTACTTTTGTGGTAATAGCAGAATATTTACAGTTTACATTCATACACAGATTGAAATAAGCTTCTTAGGGCAAATAGCATTTGCTTAGAGTGTGTTTGAGTAGCATGACACAAATTGGAGTGGGCCAATCAAAATATCAGTCTTCTGGCAAATGAGTAAAATGCTAGACACAGCGTGGTGCAGGCTTTCTAAAAGTTTAATGTGATAGTTAGTAGATTAGCTTAGGAGGGCGAGGTTAGTGTAGTAACAGGAGGTGTAAGGAGGGAAAGAATAGACTAGCCTGGAGTAAGGTATGTGCATAATCATAATTTACATAGATGTTCTTTTACGGAGGCTTTAAAGTGATGTAGGCTAGGTATTAGCCTAATATTAGGTGGGAGGGTGTTCCATAACTTGGCGATAGAGTATGAGTAAAGACATTTTCCTTGGTTACTGGAAGCTTTGTAGGTTTTTGTCTTTGTATGCGAGTGCTGCGTTTGGTTTGTAATGTTGGATTAGGTTAATTAGGGCAGGACAGGCAGTGAACTTGTAGAATAGTTTGTGGATTGTAGTTAGTTGTGTATAAGTAAGCTGGTTTGATAGTTCCAGCCAATTTAGTTCTTTTAGTGGTAATACAGTGATGTGTACGGTAGTTGGAGTTGGTTGCAATCTTTGCTATTTTGTTGTAGCAAAGTTCAGTTTTGTTTTTTGTGGAGTTTTGTAGCTTGGTTAGTATACAGGACCCATGGTGTAGTGAGGAGAGCAGGAAGGCTTTAGCCAGGGTGATCTTGGCTCGAAGTAATAAGATATTGTCTGTTTCTGTAGAGGAGTTGAGTTTGTTATTGATAATAACATCTAGGAGTTTAGTTTCTTGTATATTTTGTATGATGATTTTGTCAGCTGTGAGAATATTAAATTGGTCTGGGCTGAGTGGCATTTTTGGGGTGAAAGACTAATTTTTTTTTGTTTGTTGTTTTTTTTTTTTAGGATTAAGAAAGAGTTGGGCTTTGTGAGCCAAGATTAAATTGCTATGAATGATTGTTGGGTTTTGATTAGCAGTTCTGGGAGAGTACGAGAGGTGCAGATTAAGGATGAGTCATCTGCACACTGAATTAATGTTCCTGGGGAAAATTAGGTGTATAGATTATTGATGAATATGTTAAACAGTAGGGGTCCTAAAACGGACCCTTGGGGGAACTCCTTTAGGGTTTTGTAGGAACGCAAAAAGTTGGTTAGACCATTTAACAGCTTGCATCTGATCATGTAGGTAGTTTTGGAACCACTGAAGTGTGGTAGTGGAGCATCCTAGTTTGGATAGTGTGTCTAGCAGTAAAGTGTGTGAAAACTGTGTCAAAGGCTTTTGAGAGGTCCAGGAATACCTCAGATACTAGGTATCCTTTGTCCCTGGCCTTCTTATCTCTGTTCATGAAGGATAATAGTGCAGTGGATGTGCTATGATATGGCCTGAAGCGGTGCTGAGTTTGAGTGAGCAGGTTGTTTTGGAGTAGATATTTCATTAATTGTTTGTGAATACACCTTTCCATGATTTTGGATAATGGGGACTGAATTGATATTGGGTGGAAATTAAACATTTCTGTTGGGTGTCCTCCTTTATAAATTGGCATTATGTGTGACATTTTCCATATTGTAGGGAGTGTGCCTTCTGAGAGTGATCTGCTTATCTGGCTGCTTACTGGATATGCAACTGAATCAGCTGCGAGTTTTAGGTATTGGGGTCGGAGGTTGTCAGCTTATACGGAGCAGGGCTTCAGCTTGAGCAGTAGCTTTTTTATTGTAGACGTGGTATGGGCTGAAAATATGCTGGGGTTATTTTGTTAGTTATTGGTATAGTTATGGGCTTGGGTCTGTTGGAGGTGGTGTTGTGTTATTTTGGTAGTGTGTAGGTCTGGGTGGGGGTGTCCTGAATACGTTTTGGAGGCAAGTAGGTCTGATATGGATTTTATGAAGTATTTGTTGAATTCCTCTGCTATTTGTGATGGGGGCCATTGGGTGAAGGGGAGTTATCCTTGATAGTTCTTGGGTTGAGGAGGGTAGTTATAGAGTGCCAAAATATTTTTCTACTATTTATCTACTAGTTTGGTAACTTTGTTGCACATGGTTTTAAAAGCTTGGAGATTCTACTGGGTTATGTTATGTTTCCATTTATCCCATGCTGTCTCTCTGTTTCATAAGGTCAATACAGTTAGTGGTTAACCATGGGGAATTTTGTTTTCTTTATTATTTTTGTTTGTACAGGGGCAAGACTATCAATTATTTTCAGGAAGGTGTAATTGAAGTATTGTATGTCAGAGCTGAAGGGTAGGATTTTTAAGGGTGTCCGTTTAATAGTGAATTGTTGAGTGTTTGTTGGTTTAGTCTAGTAGTATTTTAACTGTTTTTATGGAGTGTTTCTTAGGAAGGTGGCTGGTGGCTCCAATAGCAAAAGTTGAAAAATGGTCACTTAGTGAGACAGAGTGTACCTGAGGAGGAGGAGACATTGGTAGGGTGAGTTACAAGAATCCAGTCTAAGGCGGAGTGACTAGTAAAGTCTTTGTTGAAACTTGTAGGGTTGGCGATGAGCTGTTTGAAGCCATATAGGTTAATAATTGTAATGGGAGAGTTTGCTGTGATGGTTTGCCAATTTATATTCATGTCACACAGGACAATTGTTTCGGCCTTGATGTCATCAGCAATACAGGACAATATATCTTCCAGGACTGGTATATTATTCCCGGGTGGGATGTAGACTATGATGATATAAATTTTTTTTTGTTAAGAGTTGTTAAGGTTTAAGGTGGCTATTAGTACTTCAGCGTTATGGAATTTGGACAAACTGTGAGTGTGCAGAGTTATGTTGAGTATGGAAGGATAAAGGAGAGCTATCCCTCCACCTTTCTTATCTGGTCTGCCTAGTCTGTATATGGTGAATTTGGGGGGTAAAATCTCGGCATCTTTTATGCTGGGGTATAGCCAGGTTTCCATTAGGGCTAATATATCTGGTTTACTTTGCTTAATCCAAGTGTGCAGGGAGGTTATTTTACTGCATATACTTCTTAGGTTGATAGCAAATAGGTTTAGGCTCTTTGAGTTTGCTTGTGTGTTTGGTCTGGGGTTTGGATGTATGTCGCCACTCTGTAGTAATTTCAGAATTAGGAAGGAATATAGTGGGTTGAACTTTTTTGAGGCTGGGATTTAGACCAATGGGGTTTAATGGCAAAATTGTTTTTTATTTTGGTATTGAAGTTGTATGGGAAAGGATAGTAAAACAGTTGAGGGGATATACTGGAGTAGCGGTTTTGCTTTTTGGGGTGTGTTGATGGAGGATGTTGTTGCACAGTAGCTAGTTATGGCTGTTTTATTAAGTAAATGTTGAGGCTAAGCTTAAGAAAAATGGTGCTGTGAATAAAATGGTGGATGAGACTATAATACTGTTTGAGCTGTAGAACATTATAGTGTGTGGGAGGGAGAAAAGAATTTAGCCAAATGCAGTTGATTTGACTTTATACTGTAGAGAGTGGACAGATCTGAAATTGTGCCATTAGTTTGATGGTAGGTAGTCTGATTTGTTGGGAGTTGATTGTGAGTGGGGCCTCTATGGCTAGAAGTCTAAGGGTATGGGGTGGGTAGGAAAGTGGGTAGGTTAGTGGAGCAGATAGAGTTGTAGCGTAACAAGGGCAAATGGAGTGGGGATACCCAGAGTCATAACAGGTAAGGAAAAACAAAATAGAAAAAGCAATCAGTAGAGAGAGGATCCAGAAAGTAAAAAGAGGAGATTGATGTAAGAAAAATGGGATTCTGTTAACTGGAGGGGTAAGTCTGCCTGACTAGTGCTTTCTGTTAGATATGATAATTCCGGCATAGAGTTGCACGGGTAGAAAAGTGCAAGAATGGTAATAGAATATAGAAGTTATGTTCTTACCATAACGTTCCATGTTAGTTGTCTTCTTCTCGCCTTCTTCTTGCTGGATGGGTTCGGAGCCGACCTCGGCTCCGACTCGGCCACTCTAAAAGCTCGAGAGTTGGTTCCACCGGCTCGAGGCTCCCCTTATATCCCACAATGCTAGGCGAGAGTTACCTCAGATCTCGTTTGTAAGCTAACCCCAGCTTATAACAGTAACAGTATAACTGTAAAACAGAATCCACCTCTAACAACAGGAAGAAAGAAGGGTGACCTACATCCTGAACCAAGAAATATGCATAATAGCATATGACTAAGAAAGAGGTGGTAGAAAGAAAGGTCACGATCACAACTCCTCTAGGTCTGTCCAGGCCAGGGGGAAGGAGGGTGGGACGCAAGAAGAAGGCGAGAAGAAGACAACTAACATGGAACGTTATGGTAAGAACATAACTTCTATATGTTAAGTTGTCTATCTCGCCTTCACTCTTGCTGGATGGGACCGCGTCCCTAGCACCTTGTCCCGGGTGGCCTAACGGAACAGACTCCTGAGAACAGTGGAACCAAAGTTAGCTCTATGCCTAGAAGCTAAATCCAACTTATAATGAGAAATAAAAGTGTGAGGAGTAGCCCAAATAGCCGCTGCACAAATGGTGTCAATAGGCAGTCTGTCTTGGAAGGCTAAAGAAGTAGCCAAAGCTCTGGTGGAATGGGCTTTAGGTTTATTAGGCAATTTTGTTGTCTAATTTCATATACCAGGGAAATCAAAGATGTTAGCCATCTGGATAATGATACCTTTGAAACTGAAAGTCCCTTTCTGCTTTCCGCATAGGAGACAAACAGCTGATCAGATTTTCTGAATTGTTTTGTCCTATCCAAGTAGTACCTTAATTGACGATGAACATCCAGGCAGTGTAATTTTTGTTCAGACCTATTGGAATACTCTGGGAAAAAGACAGGGAGGTCAATGCTTTGGTTTAGATTTGATGTTGAAACCACCTTAGGCAAAAAGGACGGGTTAGTTCGTAAGGATACTCTGTCCTTATGGAACAAAAGATAAGGAGAACGACAACTGAGTGCTTAAAGTTCTGAAACTCTTCTAGCTGATGTGATAGCCACCAGAAAGAGAGTTTTCCATGATAATAATTTCAAGGAACATGAAGCTGCAGGTTCGAAAGGGGAAAGAATCAAAGAAGCAAGAACTAAATTTACGTCCCAAGGAGAAGGAGGATTTCTTATAGGAGGTCTGAGAAGAAAAACTCCTTTCAAAAAGGCTTTGCAAAGTTTATGGGACATTAGGGCAGATTCAGAAATACCCACATGGAAGTTAGAAATAGCTGCCAATTGAACCTTCAGAGTAGATGGAGATGAACCTGCATGGAAGAGTTCAGCTAGAAAATCAAGGACTAGTTGGATGGAAGCGGTGAAAGGATCTATGTCCTTTCCTTGTGCCCAATATGAGAAGCGTTTCCACTTACTCAAATAAATCTTTCGAGTGGAAGATTTATGGGAAGCTATCAATATATCTCTAACAGAGTGAGATAATTGAGGAAGCCTGGCTACGGTTGGAACTGGAGGAACCAAGCAGTGAGGTTCAGAGAGGGGAGGGAGCGATGAAACTGACCCGACTGGTGGATCAAAAGATCTGGAACTAGGTCCAGATTCCACGGTCGCCCAAAAGAAATCGATGTAGAAAGGGGAACCACACTTGTCGAGGCCAGTAAGGAGCAATGAGGATCAATGAGGCCTTCTGAGCGATAGCTTTCTGTATTACTTGAGAGATCAGTGGGAAAGGAGGAAATGCATACAGAAGTCCCCGCGGCCAAACTTGGACTAGAGCGTCCCTGCTGGGTTGGCCTGGTAAAGGGAATAGAGTGAAATATTCTCTGCACTTGCTGTTTTGGGGAGTAGCAAAAAGATCGCAGCAAGGCTGACCCCACTTGAGAAAAATTTCTCTCACTACAGAGTCTTTCAGAGACCACTCGTGAGGCATGAGTATAGCTCTGCTCAACTTGTCCGCAATGTGATTGGACTTCCCGGGGATGTGCGTTGCTATCAGAAAATGCTGAGAAGAAATCGCCCATTGCCACAGTCTGAGTGCTTCTCGACACAGGGGGTATGATCTGGTTCCGCCTTGTTTGTTGATGTACCACACTACAGACATATTGTCTGTCTGGATTGCAATCGTTCCCAAGGGAAGAGAGTCTTGAAGGGCTTGCAACGCTAAAAGCACTGCTCTCATCTCCAGAACATTTATGTGCAAGTGGCATTCGTTTGGTTGCCATGTGCCCTGGACTGTCCTGCCCTGATAATGCCCCCCCCACCCGATCAGGGAGGCATCCGTTGTCAGAGTAGCAACCGGAGGAGGTGGAACAAATGGTCTTCCCGACAGGAGCTAGGGGGAAGACATCCACCACACGAGATGCTTTTGCACGCTATGTGATCATAATGGTGTGAGACATTGGAAGTTCCTGGTATGACCATTGAGTAAAAGCATCCACTGAAGGATCCGCATGTGGTATCTGGCCAATGGAAGGAGAGGTATGGCGCTGCCATGATTCCCAACACCTTTAGAACTAACCTGGCTTTGACTCTGTTGTTGTTGAGAAGAAGTGACACCAATTTGTGAATGTCTGATATCCTTTGGTGAGTTAGCCTTGCAGACATGTTTATAGTATCTAGATTTGCGCCTATGTAGGTAATAGTACGACAAGGCAACAAAACAGACTTTTCGCAATTTATTGAAATACCCAGTTTTTGACAAACGTGAAAAGTATAATCTCTGGCCATCAGAAGGAGATGCTTGGTGGGAGCTGTGAGAAGCCAGTCGTCCAAATATGGAAACACCTGGAATCCTTGTAGTCTCAGGTGAGAAGCTACCACTGCCATGCATTTGGTAAACACCCGGGGGGCAGTGGTGAGACCAAAGGGCAGGGCCCTGAACTGAAAATGACTGGTTCCCAGCCTGAAGCGGAGGAATCTTCTGGAGCGTCTGTTCATTTTATGTGATAGTACGCATCCCGAAGGTCTATAGAGCACATCCAGTTTCCTTTGCCCAAAAGGGAAGAATGGATTGCAGCGTGACCATCCGAAATCTTGTTTTCTTGACTGATTTGTTCAAGACACTGAGATCCAAAATCGGTCTCCAGTCCCCTGTTTTCTTTGGAACTAAAAAGAACCTTGAGTAGATTCCGGATCCTTGTTGGTCTGCTGGCACTGGCTGAATTGCTCTTTTTGCAAGCAGTTTTGAAATTTCCAAAGCTGCTATATCCCTTTGAGCAGGTGGAACATCTGGAAGGGATTTTTTTGACTGATTTGGAAAACGAAGAAAGGGGATAGAATAGCCTTCGGAAATGATGGACTGTACCCATTTGTCTTGAGTCAGGGATAGCCAGGCTTCTGGGTACAGTGACAATCTTCCCCCGACTGCCAACGAAGATGGGCAGTCGGGCAACACCTCAGGGATGCTGAAAGGGCTTGTCAGGAAAGGCTTCCCGATTGCCCTGGTTCTGCGGACCCCCCCTGCCCCTAGGGCGACGTCTACCATTGTTATTCCCACCTCTGCCTTTGGTAGGAAAACGACTCTGTGCGTCAGGCGAAGTCCCTTGAGATTGTTTACGGAACCACATCTTCCCACCCTTCTGGCCTTTGGGGTAAGGCCTAGAAGGAGTCGAAAAACGGACTCCGACGGCAGAAAGGGTCTTGCCATCAGTCTCGCACCTAGTCAGGGTTTCTTTCACTTGAGGACCAAAGAGAGATGATCCATCAAAAGGGGAGTTCGTGAAAGACGTCTTGAAAGGGTCCGCAAAATTGCATAGCCGCATACAGGCGTGCCTACGTAAGGCTACACCTGTCCCTGCGGCTCTGCTCGCTCCATTGGCCGCGTAAGAGGAGGCGCATGGAGGAGTTGGATATGGAATTAAGGGTAGCCAGCTGCGTGTTCATCTTTTCTTGGAAACCCGCAGCTGTAGGATCCTTTAACATTTCACTCGCTTCCTTGATCAAGTCCCTTTGAAGACGAGTGAAATGGCACAGGTAGTTCAGCGAACGCATGGTAAATGTCGCTGAAGAGAACATCCGCTTCCGCACCTATCCATGGACCTAGATTCCTTGTTAGGTGGATGGACAGGCACTGAAGGATCCGCCAGTTCCTTCTTTGTGGCAGCAGCTACCACCATAGCATCCACAGAAACTCCTTTTGATAAAAATTGCTTGTCTGATGGAGCTGTGATGAACTTAGAGGGTCTCCTGGGAGTGGGGTCCACTGAATCAGGAGCCGTCCATGCCTTCTTAGCAACCACCTGCATGAGGGGGTCGAAGGGAGGGGACACCCAGGAGGTGGAAGGACGAGAGCCAAACGCCTCAAGATACACAGATTCGTCCTCCGAAGGGTTGAGGGCTGGCCAATTTCCCCTCTGTTTCAGGATCTCCAGAATGTCTGCAAATGAGACATCTTCAGAAGGGGAATGGGGGGAACCCTCAGAATCATCCAAATCTGTGTCTGACGTGATAGACTCAGGTGAGTCAATGTGTTTCCTCTTGCACTTCCTCTTCCGAGGGGGCTCTTCTGCCAAATTAGGAGAGGCCTCGGAAGAGGATGAAATCCCCACAGGGGGCACCTGAGGAGCTGGCTCTCTGCGGTCCAGGATGAGGGAGTGAGTCGACTTACCCTGAGGCAGCATAGAGGGAGGGGCGGACGGAGCCGACTGTGGAGTAGAGCCAGGCTCTAACACACTCCGCATGACCTCGAATGCACCCCTGTCAGGCAGAGCCAGAGGTCCCCGCTCTGAGGAGCTAAGAACCCCCCTCGGCACCGACAGTGATGGCTCCGAGGCCGATGTCAGAGCCGAACTCACCAGCGCCGAAGCCCCGAGAGGGAGAGGGGGGTCGGACAAGGGTCCGATGCCACTCACCCCCTCGGAGCCGACGAGGGAAGTCCGGCGCCGAGATTCTTCCAAAGAAGAAAACGGAGCCGACGATGGAGCCGAAGACAATTGTTTCGGCTCTGAAGTAATCACAGTCTCGGTTCCGACGCGACCCGGCTCCGAACTCAAGAGAGTCGAAGGAGGAAAAAGTTGATGGACCGGGGCAGGCATCGACTGATGAGTCGGGCTCTGAAGCATCTGGGCTAGTGCCTCGGACTTAAGTAGTCGACTCACTACCCTCTGAAGGTCATGATCGGACAGCCTCGATGACCTAGAGGAATGAGACCTTTGGCTCCGTTCAGACAGCAGGGGAGATCCTGGAGCCGAATGAACGGAGCCAAGAGATGGTGACCTAGACCTCTTCCTAGTTGTCGGCTCCGAAGGTCTGGTCGGAGCCGACACGGAACTCAATAACCTCGGCCCGCCGGAGCCGAGGGAGTCACAGAAACTGTGGACTGAGACTTATCGGCTCCAGCCGGAGCCGATAAAGGCAAAGGTTGAGCAACCTGAGGTCTCGGCTCAGAAGCCGGAGCCGAAGACCCCGATGCCTTAGAGGGCTTCCCTGTTGAAACTGACAGGGAATCCACTGGCTTCAGTAAGCCTCTAAGAATTAATTTGTTTTTTCTTTCCTGCAGGACCCTGGGGCTGAAGCCATGGCACACAGCACAGGAGTCCTGCAGGTGCAAAGGCCCCAGACAATAGACACAAGAAGTGTGAGCATCTGTCAGAGACATTTTCTGACAGCACGCATCACACTTCTTGAATCCGGAGACCTTTGCTTCTTTAGACATTTCCTGACTGACAGGTGTACACAAACACTCACCCAAACACACAAGTTATACCCTGTCAGGAAAAAACAATAATTTTAGTAGTAATACTAGTATTTAAAGTACACTAAACTAGAGTAAACTACAAGAAACACAAACACTCCACTAGGGAAGGGAAGGCCTAAGGGCCCAATGGAAGAACCAAAGGTTCTTTGGGAAAGAAACGGAAAAATTTAGGGTCGGGAATAAAGTTTTGTAATCTACACTAACTAAGAAAGAATATTAACTTAAAAGGGGTTTTAAAGAGTAACTTTTACAAGAAAAATTAACACTCACCAGGAACCGGTAGAAACAACCAACCTCGAAGCTGTAGCGGCAAACGAGATCTGAGGTAACTCTCGCCTAGCATTGTGGGATATAAGAGGAGCCTCGAGCCGGTGGAACCAACTCTCGAGCTTTTAGAGTGGCCGAGTCGGAGCCGAGGTCGGCTCCGAACCCATCCAGCAAGAATGAAGGCGAGATAGACAACTTAACATGTAATGTTAGCTGGTAAAAGAAGAGAAAGAGGGTAAAGAAAAAACAAAGTAGGGAGAGGGCCAGGTAGAGCACTAAAGAAGGGAGATTAAATTGTAGAGCAGTATAAAATGTGGAAAAGAAATACAGTTATTCACAAACATAAAACCTTAGGTAAACCTTCTGTGATATTAAATATATATGCACCATGTGAATGACAAATTTCATTTTACAAACATTTAATCTCTTAGCAAAATTTAATAATCATTTTATTATAGGTGGAGACTGGAATTCAATCATTTTAAACAATACTTTATATAATATTAATGCATATTAGCTACTGTAGGCCTTAAAGAAAAAATATAATCTACAGGATCCAGTTAGATTTGCTGATACTCATAGTACAAGGTTTACTTTTTTAGCATGCCACAAACCATATTCAAATGTAGCAAGCAATCAATTTCCTTACAACTAAAAAAAAAACACCCGAGGAGTATGCACTACTCTGTGAGGTCCAACCTCATTACTTTTGTTTAGCAATAACACACACAAAGCAACAGACCAATACAATGAAACTAGTATATTTTTTATTAGATTTTGTGACATATCAAAGGCTAGAAATTAAACCCAACTCAAACCGTTTAGCACAGTGGTTAAGGTATTTGCTTCCCATGCACAAGGTACAAGGCTCGAGCCTGACCTCTGGCCAATGCATGTTTGGCATTGTGCATGTTCTCCATGTATTCCTGTGGGGGTCTTTCCCCAAAATACGCAGAGTGTTTACATCTCAAACTCATCCATAAGTTGAAGAAGAATGGCCGCACATTAAAACAGCATGTGTGAGGACTACAGAACCAATATATGACTCGGCCAGCTGTTGAAATAAGGTACATGTGGAAAGCTGATTGTGGAAGTCCAGAAAGACATCAAAAGAACACAGGTGGACAGTGGTCTCACCTTCAAAAACCACATCGCCACAACAGTCAGGAAATCCTTCTATGTGGCACACCACATCACTAAGGGCTTTTCATCCAGAAAAAAGGAGGTCATTGTCACACTGTACTCATCCCTCATTAGACCCATTCTAGAATACAACGCCCCATTTGGTATGTACCTCTCAAGACATCTGCAACAACTGGAAAGTCCACAGAAATACCTCACTAAAAGAATCGCAGCCCTAAAGCAGATGCCGTATGCTGACCGTCTAAAAGAACTCCAGCTATACTCTGTCACATATTGTCTACTCAGAGGTGATCTCTGCTTAACATGCAAGACAATGTCAAACCCAGAGCTATTGGGCATGCTACACTTAAAGAAATCCCAATCCCTCAGAGCCACATGCTCCAGGGGTCTAAACCTTGTCATCAAAATAAACAAAACATGCTGGAAGGATAGGTTCCTGACCCAGAGAATCTCCAGACTCTGGAATAGACTGCCCACACATGTCAAGCAGAGTGCCTCTTTGTCCCTCTTCAAAAGGAGCCTTGATGATTGGATGGGAGATAGGAAATTCACCCCAGGGACTATGTCAGTCACCCTGGTAGACAGGGGTCCAGGGAAGTAAATATTGTGGGAATAAATAGCCAGGGAATTGTTATGGCTAGGCTTGTATAGGCCCTAGGGCCAATAGCCTAGTACCAACCTATGAACAAATTTGTTTGCTTTGACTGGCATTAATTGAAGAAGTTTTCCAAGGCTCAGTCCTGGGGCACTTTGTTCTGACATCCACTAATCTAATTTGTTTTCCAAGGGCCCACTTTGTGAATTCCCAAAAACAAGCAGACAGAGGACAACCACATCGATAAAAGTACCATAAAACTTTATTTCCACAGATGAGCGCTTTCAGGCCATATGCCCTTCATCAGATGTGAATTCTCTTCATTAACATTATGGAGACACAAATTTCTGCATCCTGACAGCCTTGACATCTGGTTATATATCTACATCTATGACGTGATCTGCCAAAGAACCAAATGCAAGCTATCAAATGGTTTACCTAGCCTAGTTTGAGTGTACATTATAAAAATAAATAAATTATGCTGTTTTGCACACCTGAAATGCTCAATATTTAATATCAGACCTGAAAATCCAACTGCATCTGCAGCAGCAGGAAGTATTAATTTAGACACAAAACATCTTAAGTACCTAGGGACTTGCCTCTGACATTTTCTGAACAGGGATAAAAGGTAATTTTTGAAAATCATCATGTTGTTTACCAGCTGCCATTGTGTGTGGTCTGCAGACCAATGAAGAAAGGTTAGGCATAGACAGAACTACACTTTGTTTGTTTGTGCCTTTCGGCTTTTCCCGGTTAGGGGTCGCCACAGCGGAACTCCGGTCCGCTAATGATTGGCAGTAGAGTTTTACGTGCTGGCTCGCTGGGCCTAACGCACAACCTTCAATGAAGGAAAGCCCATTCACGCATGTCGCCATACAGAAGACGCTCTGAGAATCGAACGGGCAACGTCTAACTGTGAGGCGACAACGCTACCGCAGCACCACCACCGCAGTCCAGACAGAACTACATTTAATCTAATCAATGAATAAGCTTTCAAACCAAAATGAGTTCTTCATCAGGAGGTATTAGTAACTCAACTCTAGTTCCACTGACATCAACACTACTCATCTCCCCCCCTTTACCATACAACCTGTCTCTCTACACACCATAAAAAAAACTTCTACTAAAACCAAGCTCTCATGCCCCAGACAACCTTCCATCTAACTTTCTCAAGGTAGCTGCCGATGTCATAGCCCTTTCCAACACCATACTTATCAACCGTTCAATCCAAGAACCCTATGTCCTCCTCCTCCTCCTCTGGAAGAAAGTTTTCATCATTCCCCTCCACAAAGGAGGCAACAATACTGAAATCTCCAATGTCCGTCCTATAGTCATCCTGTCCCCCATCTCAAAAGTCCTTAAAAAATGCATACATTTGCAACTTCTTCCCTACCTCCTAGACAATCAACTTCTTTCTCCAACTAAACATGGATTTAGAAATGGACATAGTACTACCACTGCCCTTCTCTCCTTCCTTGACATCATCAACCGTACCCAAGACTCTGGTAACATTATCTACCCTTCTCCTAGACTTATCAAAGGCCTTTGGTGCTGTTTCCCACAAACCTCTCTTGTCCAAACTCTCTCTTCTCAATCTCTCCCCCTCCTCTGTAACCTGGTTTTCCAGTTACCATTCTAATAGACAACAAGCAGTCAAGTGGAACAGTAGTACCTCTCTTCCTTCCTTCACACTCCAACAGGAGTTCCACAAGGCTCTATACTGGGTCCCTTGCTTTTTAACATCTTCATTAATAATTTTCATCAATGCATTCCTAATACCAAACGTATCTAATACTCACACAATTCCACCATTCACCCCCCCCCACATTCGAATCACCCAAAACCACTCCACCTTCAAGACCATGCTCCATTCCCTTCTCACTGAGAATGCTCATGCGCTCACCCCGCGTGACCCTCTCTATATCATTTCTGCTCCCCTTTTTTCTCCTTTCTCAAATCTCACCCTAGTGAGTCCCTTCATTTAATTTCCACTCCCTCTCCCTTTTTTTCCTTTCTCATAACTCACCCTAGTGACTCATTTCATTCCCATTCCCTCTCCCTTTTTTCCTTTCTCATAACTCACAATATTGACTGCCTTCATTTCATTTCCACTCCCTCTCCCTTTTTCCTTTCTCGTAACTCACCCTAGTGACTCACTTCATTTCATTTCCACTCCCTCTCTCCTTTTCCTTTCTCGTAACTCACCCTAGTGACTCACTTCATTTCATTTCCACTCCCTCTCCCTTTTTCCTTTCTCATAACTCACCCTAGTGACTCCCTTCATTTCATTTCCACTCCCTCTCCCTTTTTCTTTTCTCATAACTCACCCTAGTGACTCCCTTCATTTCATTTCCACTCCTGCTCCCTTTTCCTCTCATAACTCCCCCAGTGACTCCCTTCATTTCCACTCCCTCTCTCCTTTTCCTTTCTCATAACTCACCCTAGTGACTCCCTTCATTTCATTTCCACTCCCTCTCCCTTTTTTCCTTTCTCATAACTCACCCTAGTGACTCCCTTCATTTCATTTCCACTCCCTCTCTCCTTTTCCTTTCTCATAACTCACCCTAGTGACTCCCTTCATTTCATTTCCACTCCTGCTCCCTTTTTTCCTCTCATAACTCACCCTAGTGACTCCCTTCATTTCCACTCCCTCTCTCCTTTTCCTTTCTCATAACTCACCCTAGTGACTCCCTTCATTTCATTTCCACTCCCTCTCCCTTTTTTCCTTTCTCATAACTCTCATAACTCACCCTAGTGACTCCCTTCATTTCCACTCCCTCTCTCCTTTTCCTTTCTCATAACTCACCCTAGTGACTCCCTTCATTTAATTTCCACTCCCTCTCCCTTTTTTCCTTTCTCATAACTCACCCTAGTGACTCCCTTCATTTCCACTCCCTCTCTCCTTTTCCTTTCTCATAACTCACCCTAGTGACTCCCTTCATTTAATTTCCACTCCCTCTCCCTTTTTCCTTTCTCATAACTCACCCTAGTGACTCCCTTCATTTCCACTCCCTCTCCTTTTCCTTTCTCATAACTCAGCCTTGTGACTCCTTCATTTCATTTCCACTCCCTCTCCCTTCTTTCCTTTCTCATAACTCACCCTAGTGACTCCCTTCATTTCATTTCCACTCCCTCTTCCTTCTTTCCTTTCTCATAACTCACCCTAGTGACACCCTTCATTTCATTTCCACTCCCTCTCTCTTTTTCCTTTCTTATAACTCAGCCTAGTGACTCCCTTCAATTCATTTCCACCCCCTCTCCCTTCTTTCCTTTCTCATAACTCACCCTAGTGACTCCCTTCATTTAATTTCCACTCCCTCTCCCTGTTTCCTTTCTCATAACTCACCCTAGTGACTCCCTTCATTTCATTTCCACTCCCTCTCCCTTCTTTCCTTTCTCATAACTCATCCAATTCACCTTTCACTGTTCTTCTCTTCTCCCTTTCACCTCATGCAACTTTGAGTGCATAAGTGCCTGCACTCCAAATTATACTTGTGTACTCCAAATACTTATGTTTTAATTTCATTCAATACTATGTTACAACACCTTGCTCAAATGTTATTATTCTGTCTTCTATATTATTGTGTTGCTCAAATGTTATTATTCTGTCTTCTATATTACTGTGCTGCTCAAGTGATATTATTCTGTCCTCTATATTATTGTGTTGCTCAAATATTATTATTCTGTCTTCTATATTATTGTGTTGCTCAAATGTTATTATTCTGTCTTCTATATTATTGTGTTGCTCAAATGTTATTATTCTGTCTTCTATATTACTGTGTTGCTCAAATGTTATTATTTTGTCTTCTATATTATTATGCTGCTCAAATGTTATTATTCTGTCTTCTATATTATTGTGTTGCTCAAATATTATTCTGTCTTCTATATTATTTTGTTGCTCAAATATTATTGTCTTCTATATTATTGTGTTTCTCAAGTGATATTATTCTGTCTTCTATATTACAGCATTTTAATAGTTTTTGAAAACTGCATTGTACTGGTTAACTTTGTTGATATTAGCTTTGTAATAATTGTATATGGAGCTTTTCTCCATGGGCCTCCATTGAAAATGGGCTCATTCTGCCCAATGGACTTTCCTGGTTAAACTGAAAATCAATAAAATAAATAAGAGCTTTTCTTCTCCTAACTCCATTGTGAAGAATGAGGAAAAATAACATAGTTGGCTACTTGACAGTTGGGTCACCTGGACTGCTGACAGACAGATAGTTGATCTAACATCTTATAGGCCAAGTGATGACTCATTGCAGTACGAACACGATCAATAAAACTATGTGAGTACAGTTTTGGGAATGTTCACTTACCATCCCTATGCCAAGACCAAATCCATGGTTGCTATGATATACCAGAAAATGTCCCCTGCCCTGAGATTAGAAGGGAAGCCAAAGTCAGAAAAAAAAAACTTCAGTGATCAGAAGTAATTTTCTTATAATTGCTGCTGTAGCAGGGGAAGGCAGTTGCATTTTCCTTCTCGGTAAAGAAGTATTTTATACATGTTCTTCTATATCAGACACATTATTTTACATTCTGACATCTCGATTCATAAAGTCTTGAAAAGTGTTATAACTCCAGAGGTTGGAAGGCTGCTGGCTAGTCCTATTTCCGGGCTGTTTGATTCCTATACCTCTTTCATGTATAATAAAAAAGAAGGCATTTGCAATCCTCTGTTTACCAGGATGTAAAGGAAAATGTGCAGATTTCTCTAAAAGGTTGGTTTATGAATACACAGAAACAAACAGGTCTTTAACAATGCAGCCATGTCAACAGCCCAGATTCTATAAGCTACTGACTCGTTTCAGCCTCGTTGGGCAATATCAACAGAGCGCAAGTGAAAAACCTTGCTACGTTCTGAAACATTCAGCTATTATCCCAAGGGCTAGTTACCAAATGAGAGAAAAGAAAGCAAAAGTCTCACAGTAAATGCATACAGAACCCAGCCACAAAGATGATCTTTCACGTGTTGGACAAAATGAGTAAGATAAGATTCCAAAAAGTATCATACTTGTTGAAAGATGTACATGCAGTCTTACTGTCCATCATAGCCAAAGCTTATCCAGGAATTGCAATTCACTCTGTCATAATAAAATCTGTATCTCCACTTTATTTCCAGTAACATGGACCACAATAATAGACCATACAATGGTGATGATGGTGGAGGACTGGGCAAAATACATTCTGAATATAGGAACTAAACAGAGAAAGGGAGAATTTACAAGAATCAGTCTGCATTCAGTAACTTATTTATCTATCTATCTATGGGTCTATATTAAATCAGTGAATGCTTAAAAAAAGCGAACGCTGATTTATCGACACCATGCAAGCGAAAGCTTACAATCCTGAACACAGAACAGCAATTTTTTTCCCAGGGAAAAAAATAGCTGTTCCAGAAAAAAAAATAAAAATAAAAACTTCAGAACATTACATAAAGTGGGCAGCTTCGCTCACCACACCCCCGATGTGTGGGGTCTGTGCCCCCTTCTTAAATATACTGATTCAGAGATTGCACTACAGTGACGAAAATGGCAAAGTAATGGATGCAGCCAAGCAATTTCTTTCCCAGAGAAAGAAATCACTTGTATGCCGATTGCCATTTTGCTATTTTCCTGTTTCATGCTTTCAAGTTCGATCAAGATGCATTCAAAGGATTGCGTCTTCAATTATATAATAGGAACCTGTGTATATATATTCTTGAACTATTTTACTATATATGGTAGTTTAGAAGTATTTTATACATGTTCTTCTGTATCAGACACATTATTTTACATTCTGACACCTCAGTTCATAAAGTCTTGAAAGGCAAAGTCTACTGCATAACAGAAATGAAACACTCAAGGTCATGCTATATCGGAAAATGGGCCTTACATAACTTCAAGTGTGGAAACTAGGTAAAGCACTTTGCTTCACCTCTAGTCTCACTCTATCTGCAGAGTGTTGATATATTTTGGCATAGCACATTGTCATGTCTTAGATTTATTATAAAACAGCTTACAGAACAACCAAGAATGCAGGCAAAATGGACTTCCAGTGTATTTTTATTTTTCAAAATATGATAAAAACATATTGAAAATCAACTTATAAGGTAGTTTTCACATTTCCTGTAAATCAATCAGCAAGTCCAAACCTCTGATGGAAAATAAAGTCTTTAAAAGCATTTGCAAACATACTTAGCCTCTTTAGTCATTGTATTACCGTCAGTCACATGATGTCTTAGTCACCAGCTACTTCAAGTACACAGGAAATGCCAAATTCTTTCTGCATGCCTTCAGTATGAGAATGAACACAGCTAATTTCTAAATGGTACAGAAGATTGGGGGAGGGGCAGTAATGAAATTTACAGCATTATGGACCAACCAAGGCTGCATTTTCACTATAGCAAGGCCAGATGCCATTACTACATTTAAACATATTCCTTAACATGGTTGCTTGTAGAATACCAGGTTAATGTTAAAATCCTCCAGCATTGGTACAAATTTGGAACTAAACCTTGCAGGTATTTCACTGACTTAGCATTTGGAATCTCTGAAAAGTCCAAGTCTTGTCGGCTTTTCCCGGTTAGGGGTCGCCACAGCAGAACTCCGGTCCGCTAATGATTGGCAGCAGATTTTTATGGTGCCGAGTTGCCAGCCTGACACCCAACCTTCAGCGAAGGCACGCCCATTCACGCATGTCTTTCGGAGGCCACTCGACCACGGGGAGGACATGCAGACTCCACAAAGAAGGCACTCTAGCTGAGAATTGAACAGGAGAGCCTCTTGTTGTGAGGCAACAACGCTACCGCTGTACCAAAGTAATAAACTTTAAAGAGGTGTATCTACTTTGATAATGAAATGGTTAAATTCCTGAAAAAATGTATTCTAGCTACTTGTTAACTAGAAGTTAAAATTACTCACCACCACAAAATTCTCACCTCAAAAAACTCAAGGGCAGTTAGTGATGTCAGAGTTTCTTTGATTGTACATACACACTCAATCCCTCTAAAATGTTTAATATGCTAACATGTAAGGGTGGCATTACAATTGCATTCAGTAGTCTTAATAAACAGGAAAATATTGCTAACACTGCTACCCCTGTTATACATTTAGAAATGTTTAAATGTAGACACCAGTATCAAAACTGGCACTAATCAGCATTTAAACAAAGGAATTGCCAAAGCTCCATACCTATTAGCTATATGCATCACTGCTTACCCTGTACAACTGCAAGTGGCTGTGACCATAGTTATAATCTGTCTCTTAGTCAAGATGGATCTAACATTCTGCCACTCAAAAATGTCATCAGCAGAGATGAAGAGATAAACATATATAGGCTTCATGTCTAAAATTTTGTAACAATAACAATTCTAATAGGCAATAAAACTAGAAGGTGAAAACAGCAGTTTGCATATTTAGCTTTCTGCATCCCCTCTATTAATTGAGACAAAAAAAAGTTAGCCTTCACAGTATAAAACAGAGAAAACGACACCAAAACTGATTAGCTTGGAGTCTTCGCCCTTGTATTTCTACAGTCCTCGCATCGTCACCTGCCAAAAGATAGTTATCATGAAACACATCGCACAGAATATGTACACCGTATGATTACTTGCTAATAAAGTTCTAAACATGTTCATTGATGGCTGCCATAACAGAGGGAATTTTTTTTTATCATCTATTATAACATACAGACAGATGCTATACAGTTATGTATTCAAGCTACCATGTTTATATCATGGTTCCAGGGTTACCTCAGCATAAAAAAAATATACCTATATACTGTATATATATATATATATATATATATATATATATATATATATATATATATATATATATATATATATACATATATCTTCTTCTTTCAGCTGCACCCCTCAGGGGTCGCCACAGCAGATCAACTGTTTCCGTTTCTTTCTGTCCTCTGCATCTTGCTCTGTCACACCAACCACCTGCATGTCCTCTCTCACCACATCCATGAACCTTATCTTAGGCCTTCCTCTTTTCCTGTTACCTGGCAGCTTCATCCTTAGCATCTTTTTCCCAACATACTCTGCATCCCTCCTCAGCACATTTCCAAACCAATGTAATCTTGCCTCTCTGGCTTTGTCTCCAAACCTTCCAACCTGGGCTGACCCTCTAATATACTTATTCCTAATCCTGTCCACCCTCGTCACACCCAGTGCAAATCTTAACATCTTCAACTCTGCCACGTCAAGCTCTGACACCTGCCTTTTTGTCAGTGCCACTATCTCCAACCCATGTAACATAGCTGGTCTCACTACACTCTTGTAGACCTTCCCTTTCACTCTTACTGGTACTCATCTGTCACAAATCACTCCTGACACTCTTCTCCACCCTGCCTGTACTCTCTTCTTCACCCCTCTTCCACACTCACAATTACTCTGAAATGTTGATCCCAAGTATTTAAACTCATTCACCTTCGCCACCTCTACTCCCTGCATCCTCACGATTCCTCTATCCTCCCTCTCATTCACACACATATATTCTGTCTTAGTCCTGCTGACCTTCATTCCTCTTCTCTCTAGAGCATATCTCCACCTCTCCAGGGTCTCCTCCACCTGTTCCCTACTCTCACTACAGATCACAATGTCATCTGCAAACATCATAGTCCACGGGGACTCCTGTCTGATCTCGTCTGTCAACCTGTCCATCACCATTACAAATAAGAAAGGGCTCAGAGCTGAACCTTGATGTAATCCCACCTCCACCTTAAATGCATCCGTCACTCCCACCGCACACCTCACCGCTGTCACACTACCCTCGTACATATCCTGTACCACTCTTACATACTTCTCTGACACTCCCGAATTCCTCATACAATACCACAACTCCTCTCTAGGCACCCTGTTGTATGCTTCCTCTAAATCCACAAAGACACAATGCAACTCCTTCTGACATTCTCTGTACGTCTCCATCAACACTCTCAAAGCAAACATCGCATCTGTAGTGCTCTTTCCTGGCATGAAACCATACTGCTGATCACTAATCATCACCTCCTGTCTTAACCTAGCTTCCACTACTCTTTCCCATAACTTCATGCTGTGACTGATCAATTTAATCCCTCTGTAGTTACTACAGCTCTGCACATCAGCCTTATTCTTAAAAATCGGTACCAAAACACTTTTTCTCCAGTCCTCAGGTATCCTCTCACTTTCCAAGATTTCATTAAATAATCTAGTTAAAAACTCCACTGCCATTTCACCTAAACACCTCCATGCTTCCACAGGTATGTCATCTGGACCAACAGCCTTTCCGTTCTTCATCCTCTTCATAGCTATCCTTACTTCCTCCTTGCTAATCCACTGCACTTATCATCCAACCTTCTCTCCATCTCATTCTCTTCATTCATCAGCCCCTCAAAGTACTCTTTCCATCTGCTCAACACACTCTCCTCGCTTGTGAGCACATTTCCCTCATTATCCTTTATCACCCTTACCTGCTGCACATCTTTACTAGCTCAGTCCCTCTGTCTAGCCAATCGGTACAGGTCCTTTTCTCTCTCCTTAGTGTCCAACCTTTTATACAACTCGCCATATGCCTTATCCTTAGCCTTCGCCACCTCTCTCTTTGCCATGCACCTCATCTCCTTATACTCATCTACTTTCTTCATCTCTATGACAATCCCACTTCTTCTTCGCCAGCCTCTTTCTTTGTATACTGTCCTGTACTTCTTCATTCCACCACCAGGTCTCCTTGTCCCCTTTCTTTTTCCCTGTGTCATACCAAGCACCTTTCTAGCCATCTCTCTTACTATCTCTGCTGTAGTTACCCAGCTATTCGGTAACTCTTCACTGACACCCAATGCCTGTCTTAACTCTTCCCTGAACATCACCTCACAATCACTCTTTTTCAATTTCCACCATTTGATCCTTGGTGCTGCCATCACACTCATCCTCCTCTTCTTGATCACCAATGTCATCCTACAAACCACCATCTTATGCTGCTTAACTACACTTTCCCCTGCCACCACTTTACAGTCTCCAGTCTCCTTCAGACTGGCCCTTCTACATAAGATATAATCCACCTGTGTGCATCTTCTTCCACTCGTGTATGTCACCCTATGCTCCTCCCTCTTGTTAAAATACGTATTCAACACAGCCATGTCCATCCATTTCGCAAAATCCACTACCATCTGACCTTCTGCATTCCTTTGCTCAACACCATACCTACCCCATCACTTCCTCATCCCCCTCTGATCCCTTCACCAACACGCCCATTGAAATCTGCTCCAATCACCAGTCTCTCGCCCTTGGGTACAGTCATCACCACTTCATCCAACTCACTCCAAAATTTTTCTCTCTCATCCATCGCACACCCAACTTGTGGAGTATATGCAGTAACAACATTCATCATTACACCAGCAATTTCCAGCTTCATAAACATCACTCTATCCGACACTCTTTTCACCTCCAAAACACTCTTAGCATACTGTTCCTTCAGGATAATGCCTACGCCATTTCTCCTCCCATCCACACCATGATAAAACAATTTGAACCCACCTCTGATACACCTAGCCTTGCTCCCCTTCCATCTGGTCTCTTGCACACACAATATACCAACCTTCCTTCGGTCCATCATATCAGCTAGCTCTCTCCCTATACCAGTCACACTGCCAACATTCAAAGTTCCGACCCGCACTATCACAGTTCTAGCCTTTACCTGCCTTCGGCCATGCCTTCTGCTTCTTCTCCTCCTTCGGCCAACAGTAGCCCAATTTCCGCCAGCACCCTGTTGGCCAACAGTACTGGTGGCAGTCGTTGTTAACCCGGGCCTCAACCGATCTGGTATGTATCTCTACATATATATATATATATATATGCACACACACACACACACACACACACACACGCACACACACACACACACACGCATAATATATATCTACCTATATATATCTACACACACATACATATACACATACCCTGTAATGAGTCTATAGTCTCAGCTTCATGGTTTAAAATTCCACAGTGCCCCCTGTTCACTGCTACATGAGGTGGCCAGTTAGGATTTAGAAAGCCCTACTCTAAACTCTTCAAATTACCCATGTTATGCTACAAAACAGCTTTATTCCAAAGTATCCTGTAGTCATTTTGATTAAGGTAAATCTTGAGGTGTGTCTTCGGATAATCCAAGAGAAAGCTGTGCTGCCAGCCTTTTTAATGCTCTGCCTGTCTTTAATAGAAGGCATGGAAGAAAGCTGTGCAAGCAGGGCACAGCAAATTATTTCTTAGCATACCTGTATGTCCCGGGTTAGTTTTCTGAAATGTGACTGCGCCTCTGATTTAACATTAGTGAAACTTAAACATGGACAGTACTGGACATCTGGAAGTTAGCAAGCCCATCTCACATGCAAACAAGTTTCATTGTTGAGAAACTATCCTGGCCTGCTTTGTTAACATGCACTTATGGCTGTAACTGGACATTTTTTTTTTATTTTTAATTAAATGTTTAAGAAATGGCACTTACGGGTTTGCAGGACTAAAGACAAACATTGAGCTATAAGGCAGAATTTGTTTTGGTCCATTTTTTGTTAAATCATCATCTTCCAGGTCCTTCTTTTCGTCCTTTTTCGTTAAGCTTTCAAAGTCAATATTATTCACTGTAAATGAAAAGATGCATGTTATTTGTTTTAAACAAGCAGGCGGGACTGAACCTTTACATTTTTTTTCAGTCACGATTTACTTACATCAACTGAAACTTAAAATTACAACGCACAGGTAATTACAAACTAGTAATTTATATAACAGCAAATACTCGATGAAAGTGACAAAAACTTACTATGATCCAAAGTAATGAAAAATGTCTGCTCAGAAAAAACAAAATAAAACTCCTGTAGCAGAGTAGAAACAAAATACGCAAATAAATTCAGTTCTAGGACTATGAAGGGTGGTGAATATGGAAAAACAGCTGTAAGGGGAAAGATAAATAACGCAACATTAATATAAGGTTATCATTCAATACTTAAGTGAAGCATTGCAGAATCAGGAGAGGACCCTATTACTGTACTGAAATGCTTAGTTAATGCAACACAAATCCAATAAACAGTCCCAGGAAAGTGAGACTCCATTTGGTGTGTAAAATACGACACTTACCAAACAGTCCACAACAAAAAAATAACCAAAACTGTGTCTAACCACACTTTGAAGTGCTTTCATTCCTATAATTACAGGAATTTCATCAGAAAAATCCTCACTGCAAACCCATGCCATACACTATTTACAAGAAATAACCTCACAAACTCAGCAACATTATGCTAAAAAAATATATTAAGAAACATATAATTTCATTATAAAATATAAATATGAAAAAGTCCTCACATTATCTCTATATTATTTAATCCTTTCTTGTTTTAAGTGTAAAACTGAACTTACTAAAATCAAAATCATTGATACTGGGCCGGGGGGGAGGTCAATGGCATTAATCAAAATCTGCAAACCTAGCTCCCGGTATTCTAACATTGTACATCACCCCGGCATCACTTTTATTTCACTTGTTCTAAAATGAAAAATCACATTTTTTTAACTTCTGACATTCTCAACTATGTTTTGTTAAAGCATTATTTAAATAATGTTTTTAATCCAGTCATGTTCATAAATAAGTTCTTTAAATTTTCTTTCGGACTTACCCATATTGAAAGACTGACATGTCAGGCATTTTGCTGCATACACCATGCTAACATATTAAAATGGAAATGTCCCTTACATGATATAACTTTATCATAATTACCCAGTACAATATTCAGACTTTCAAAAATGTAGCAACACTGTGAACAATATCCATACTTTCTCATTTTACCTGTCTTACATTCTCTTGGCCTTTTCCTTTGAACTACTTCCTTAATATTCAACATGGTACTGTAACAGTAGGTGGCCTTTTCCTTTGAACTACTTCCTTAATATTCAACATCGTACTGTAACAGTAGGTGGCCTTTTCCTTTGAACTACTTCCTTAATATTCAACATCGTACTGTAACAGTAGGTGGCCTTTTCCTTTGAACTACTTCCTTAATATTCAACATCGTACTGTAACAGTAGGTGGCCTTTTCCTTTGAACTACTTCCTTAATATTCAACATCGTACTGTAACAGTAGGTGACCTTTTCCTCACTGTTGCAGTATTCTTTACATAAAGGATGTCCTGCCAAGGATAGCTGGACATCCAGCCAGTATACCAAAGTCTTTAGATTTTAAGTGCTGAACGTCACATGTATGGGGCCCATGTTAGACCTAGGGCATAAAGGTGATGTACGAATGCAAACACTCAGAACTGAATTGCCCCGTGAGGAAAAGATTCTGAGGACCAGTTAGGATTTAAAAAGCCCTACTCTAAACTGTGTCTAACCACAGATGGAAATAGAAGCAAGAGCCTCTCAACCATGAGGGCAACAAAAGCACAGGGACAAGACCTAGGAGAGGGGGAAGGACCAAATACTACAACAGTGAAGAGGACATCTACTGTTATTGTAAGATTTCACACAACTTCTACTATGCCCTTTCTGTTTTCACACACCATTGCAGTATTCTTTACGTAAGGGAGAGTACAACAGTTGAGAGAAAGCTGGGAGGAAGGAGGCATGGAAGAGCCCTCAGCAAACCCTGGCAAAAACCTGCCCTGGCCCTGGAAACAACATCCGATTTATAATGTTTAGTGAAATTATGAACAGAGTACCAAGTCCTCTAGAATGGAAATGATATCCAAACTCTTGAAAAAGGCACCAGAGGAGACAACCGCACTACTAAAATGTGCCTTTACAGAGGAAGAAATACACTTGCCATGAAAGAAACAAAAATAAATGGCCTTAGAAATCCAGGATGAAATAGTTTGCTATGAAACAGCTAAACCCAAAGTCCTGGGTTGAAAAGAAACAAAACTCTGCTCAGACTTACAAATTGCCTTAGTTTTATCCAAAAACACCCATGCTGTCTATGCAGATCAAAGGGGTGAAGACTCTTTGCATGAGCAGACTGCGGATAGAAGGAAAAAATGGAAGGAAGGAAGGCGAATAGCATGATTCAGGGACAACTCATTAACTACCTCAGGCATAAAAATAAGATTGGTCTGAAGAGACACCCTCTCTCTCTGTTAAAAACTAAAAAAGGAGGAATAGTCTTGACAGCCTGAAGTTCAGATACTCTCTTGGCTGTAGTGAGAGCTAACAGAAGAACATTCTTCCAGCTACAATGTTGCAAGGAAGCTGATCTAGCAGGTTTAAAAGGAGCCTGAGTTAATTTTTCAAGTACAAAATTGAAGTCCCAAGAAGGAGGAATAGGTTTTCTGGGAGGCCTGATATGAAGGACACCTTTAAGAAATTGCTTAAGAGGCCAAAGGATGATTTAAGGGCAGACAATCTGCAAAGAATATAGGACTTCATAGTCCCCCTCTTGTTGTGGCATCACAGTGGTATTGTCCTTGAAGAGTTTGAGGGGGCCACGGTGGAAAAAGGGATAAAAAGTTGCAGAGCCAAAAGCAGAGCTCTCATCTCTTTTATGTTGATGTGATCTGACCTCTGATTTGGAGTCTAGAGACCCTGGACCTTTAGAGGCCTACAAGAGGCTTCCCACCCCAAGTCTGAGGTATCCATGTACAGTTCTTGAGATGGGGTTAGAGTTTGGAAGGGAAACCCTGGACTGAGAAATATTTGTTGAACCAACCTCTGAAACTCAAGTTTGAGACAAGAAAGAAGAGGAACAGTAGACTCCAGAGGGTGGCAATGTTGAAGCCACACTGATTTGAGGTACTACTGTAGTTGCTTCAAATGAAGCATAGGAATACTGAGGCCATAAACCTCTGAACCTGGAGAAAAAACTACAGGGTTGTAAGATAGGACAGAGGAAGGAGAGACTGGAAAAAGGTTGTCAGAAACAAAACCATTAGAGCAGGAAGAGACGCCAATATGGAAAGAGCCTGAATTTGGCACACCAGGAAAATATGATCCTGATAGTGTGTCAGAACAGATATCTTGAAGTTTATGCTGAACCCCAGACTTTGCAAAAACAAGTGCCAAAATGGAGATCACACAATAGACTGCTGAGACAGGATGCCTGAATCAATAGGTCATCCAGATAGTGAAAATCTGTATACTTCCAAATCTATAACAGGCAATGACAGGAAAGAAGCATTTGGTGAATATCCTTGGGCTCTAGAAAGGCCAAAGCAGAGAACTAAAAACAAGAGAAAGAAACACTAAATGTAAAAACTTCTGAACAGAGGGTGAATGGGGATGTGAAGGCATGCATCCTTGAGGACCAGGGAAAGCAAGATGAACTGGGGAAGAGAAGGAGGGAACAAGGTCTAGAGAGACAGCATTTGGAAGGGATCTTAAGAAAGGTGTTGAGCAGAGAAAGATCCAAAATGTGTCTCCAGGTAACCTCCTTTTGAGGAACCAAAAACATTATCAAGTAAAACCTCATTCCCAATTGGTAAGGTAGAACAAGCTGAATGCTGCCCTGGAAAATGAGGAAGCTGTTACTCAGGAGGCTGTAGAATGCTGGGGGGGGTTAAAATCATGAAATACCATAATGAATGGCAGCTCCCAGGTACTAGAGGTGATCTGATACCAATTTGGAAGGGGCAGAGAGATAGGTCTGGCCTATGGGCGGAAGAGGGCAAATGTCAAATGGAAACATGCTTGTCCTGAAAGGAAAGCTTCTGAGATTGTGTATGAGTGGATTTAGCAGGAGGAATATGCAGAGTCTGTCTGCAAACAAAGGCGGACTTAGAAGGGTAATTGCTCTGGAATTTGGTGAAAGAAGAGACAAAAATATACTTGAATTCCTGCAGGCTTTACCCTTATCCTGATGGGACTTTGGTCAGCAACAACTGTTCCAAAAAGATTTTTATTATTTAGAGGGGCATCTAAAACTTAGCATTAATTTCATTAGATAAAGCCTGGAGATGTCGCCAATAATAATATCTCATCACAGAACCAAAAGCAGCAGCCCTGGAGGAGGCATCAGCAGCCATCACAGCTGCATTTTATGGAGTCACTTGCAACCTGGGAAATGCATCCAAGGATCGAAAGAGCTGAATCCTTCACATCAGAATCAGGAAGGTCAGAGACCACCAAAGCTACCTAAGAAAAGCCAAAACATACCTGGTCATGTGGGTTTGGTAATTAATAGCCATAAAGACAAGGTGACCGCATTATATACTTTTTTTTTTACCAAACCTCTCTATAGCGATTAGGAAGCTTAGTAGATGGCAAGAGCTTAGAAGGCTTGTCAGAGCAAACTGAAACCACTGAAGAATCAGCAACAGGGCATTTATACAAAGATTTGCAATCCTCAGGCACTTTATGAAAGCTGTCAAGTTTCTTAGAAGTTGGAAGCTGAGATCAGGAGCCACAGAGGCAGCAGAAAAGGTGTCCAAAAGAGCTGCCAAAACAGGCAGAACAGCAGATAGCTTAGCAGACTATCTCTAAAAGCTCATATTATATTTTTGAATGTCAGACAGCTGGCAGCAATTCCATTTGAAGTACTCATCATATGAGCAATAGTATCCCCAAAGGATAATTCTTACAAGGGGGCGTTTGGGCTGAAAAAATCTTCTTCCTCAAAAAAAGTCTGCAGGGAAAGGAATTTGAGAGGAGTAAGCTAGGGATTCCTCCCCATATCCAAGTCCTCATCTGAGGTATCCAATTCCCTACGCTTCTTAACAGGGTTGGAAGACCAGGGAGGAGCAGGGATAGACAGCCCTTGAGGAGGCTTCAAGGCCATTAAAGCAGTTTCAATCTCTTCCCTTACAAGAATCTGAAGAATCCCCCTTAACCCTTTAGAAATAATCAGCCAAGGTTTCCCCCTCAACATCCAGAACAGATTTTGGAAAACCCTGCAAAAAGTGCACAAATTTGGATCCATGCCAGATTCCAACGGGGTTGTGGCAAAGGAATCCGAGGCAAGCACTGTACAGTCTTCATGGCTTTCACGCTTCTAGAGGGATGTTTGGGGGAGGCTGGATAGCAATCGTATCTGATATAGCCTTTTTGCCCTTCATTTTAGCAGACAGCTGACCCTCAAGATGGGAGGATTGCACCATATCACCCTTGGCCAAAAGCTTAAGTCATTGGTTTTCAGGGTACATGGATGTGGAAGATAAATGACTATGAAGGTTCTTAGGGACAAATGTGTGACAGATGTAGCACTATGTATGGTCATGGGAAGCACCTAATCAAAAAGGATTTTGGTAGTGATGGTCTTTATGGGGAATTTGCCTCTCAGACTGACATTTTCCCTTATTGGATGACATGAATACAAGTACTGTACAATAAAGAAAAAAAGGTAGAGAGGAAACCCCAACAGGGCACTAATCTGAAGACTGCTTGAGAACGAGCATAGTTGAAAAGAACTTGTACCAGTATTTTAGAACTGTATTCGGACAGCTGGCAAAAAAGTTCTGATTGTTTACTGTACATTACCTTTATGCTCTATGCCTTATGTAGACAGCATACGTGTGATGTATGGAATATATAACATCTAAAGGCTTTGGTATACTGGTCTAATGTTGGACTGTCCTTGGCTGGAGATTGTTTGTGTAAAGAGTACTGCATGAGTGATATGGAAGGGCATATATTTGTATTAAACCAGATTTTTCATTACAAACATCCTTTACTACATACCATTTCCTGACTATTACATCCTTAATACCTCTACTGTCTACAAAATATGCCAAAATCTTTGCTAAACAATGTTTAGAATTGCCATGATTTTTCACAGAGTTATTAAATTCATATTGTAAAACAGACAAACTTTTTCTCTCTATCTAAACTGACCTACTTTTTTCATATTTCCCTGTGCACTGCACGTTTTACATATATGGTCTACTTCAATATTAAATGTTAAATATCTGTACAATTTGTCCTTTGATTACATTGTTTTTGTCTTAATGGTTGACAAAGTGTAAACAACTATAACTTAACATAGGCTTTATGTATATATTACATTGCAAACTATTGTTAAACCTGTTTTTACTCACTGGAGCATCCAATAAATCAATTAAAAAACAAAAGTATGAAATATTTAAAAAAATGATTATATCATGAAAGAATTTAAAAAATTCTTCCAATTGAGCTTCACCCTAATAAACATAAATGTCATATGGTTACCTAAAATATGATATTATTATTAAAACCAGTTTAAACAAACATTTTATCTCCCAATAAACCAATACCAGGTTGGCAAATATGGGTGTTTGTGTTGCTCCCATTGCCACAATGTGGATTTGTTTAAAAGATTCCTTTTCAAACTGCAAAAACATTTTTTAAGTATGAGGTCTTTGTAAATCATTATTTCAGTCAAATGGTTATTTTTCTTTTACTTATCAAATCCACAAACCATTTCATTACAATTCTTCTTTTGGCTCAGATTACTGATTCAGACTGAAAGGAAAGCTCAGTTTCTGATGCTCCATGTGGAGGTATCTATTTCTTTGAGACTACTTCTAGAATGTGCCAGTGTTTACAGTGGGAAAACACTCAGCTTTCTCAGCCCTTCAGATAATACTATGAGCTGTTTATGAAGAAATTTCCATAACCTTTATTCATTCCTCCAGTTCTGTTAACATTGGAGGGTGTGCATGTGTTACTGCCAACAATTTTCCTGATAGCCAAACAGCCCCTAAAAAAGCATCCAGGATGTAGAAAATTCCTCAGTCTTTTAAGGTTTTGTACAGTCTCCCCAAATCTGACCCAGCAGCTATAGCTTTAGTTAATCCTACTGCTGCTAAACATTTTGTTATTGCCAATCATACTCTTTATGATAAAGATGAGGAGACCATGGATAAGTATAGAAAAAAGTGTATGGTTCTGCAACTATATATATATATATATATATGTATATTTATATATATGTATATGTATATATATTTATATATATGTATGTATATGTATATATATATATATATATATATATATATATAAATATATATATATATATATATATATATATATTTATATATATATATATATATATATATATATATATATATATATATATATATATATATATATAAATATATATATGTGTGTATATATATATATATATATATGTATGTATGTATGTATATATATATGTATGTGTGTGTGTGTGTATATGTATATATATATATATATATATATATATGTATATCATAAGGAAAGAGGAAATAATGACATCCAGGAAAGAGGTGGATAGATTGTGTGAAAGAAGATCTGCGACAGTCAGGCATGAGTGTTGAAGAAGGCAGGAGTGTGGCACTGAACTGAGAGAAATGGCGGACAGTTAATACGATACCCTGAACCCATGTAGAAAATGGGAAAAGGGGGCTGATGATGACGATTCTGCAACTTTGATTTTCATAATTTTGAATTGTCAGGCTTGTATATTAAAGTTTGTTGTGACTAATTGTGAAAGTGAGGAATGCTTAGTCTGCAGTTTCTTGTTAGGAAAAATCTAATTTAAATAATTTAATGACTTTTATTGTAGAAGTCAGTGCTCACTGTTTACAGAGTGTGTTTATGACTCAGTTACTTCTTCCAAGACTGTGGATTAAGTCAGAGTTTAACATATTTGTGGATTAGAGAGGCTGGTAACATTGTATTAACTATATTTCTTTGAGAGTGCAGGCAGGTATGACTGTAATGAAAATTCTTGGCTTTACCTTATCATCTGATTTATACAGGTATTGTATTTAAGATACAATACCTGAAAGGTTTGAAACTTCATCACCTACTACAAAACAGGTACAAATTCACATCCCCTAATTTAGTTTTTAAACTCATCACCAATCACAAGGTTCCATTCTTATACTTCTATGATTCTCCATCTTCGTAAATGAAATTCCCCTTGAACTACCCTGAGCTCCTTCTCTTTCTCTACACAGATTATACAATATTATTTCACACAAACAACTCAATACACAACCTATAGGCAGACCTGTAAGCAGATTTTTCTAAACTTTACCTGCTGAATCTCCAACACCCCCTCTCCTTTCTCGTCCCCAAAAAACCCAAACTGGCACCAAACAAAAACTTAAAAAATCCCACAAAACTTTTTTGCATACATATGACCACAACACCACCCCCAAAGAAAACAATATTTTAGTCTATCACTATCTCTTTTAAATACCTTGTCATTTGAGTTGACCCCTCCCATAACTTCTACCACTTTCTCAACTACACGTAGAAAATTATTAACTCTTTCTTATTTTAGTCCAATAAAATCTCCTCTTTCTTACTAAAACATTCATAAAATCCACAGACAAGGACATTCTACTCTCCCAACCTGAAAATAGCCTCCTTCTCATAGCTTCAACAATAAAAATAAACTAAACACACACATTCATAACAATAACCAATACAATGTGTAGATTTATTACTCAGTCCCCTAAAAAAAGTCTCTCTACTCAATACTGAGTTGACCTCCACCTAGGATCTAGGATTCCAACTATTCATATTCCTAGTCAACCAGACACCCCCCCCCCCACGGTAGCTAAACTAATTAGATAACGTTCCTGTTAGAGGCTCAGAAACCACAACCACTCTGCCCACACACTTCAGCCTCCTAAAACTAAACTCCATTGTACAGATCATTGTTTCCTTATACTAGACCCAAAACTCCGTGAAAGTATTCTATTACAAATAAAGGACACCACACCTTACTCAAAATTTAGCACTCAAAGGTACAGCATCATCAAGCTGAGACAGAAATTGGTCACGTGATCAGTGCTTGACTCCATTAAATAAATATGCAACTTAGTTATGCAGTGATTGCCTTCTGTCAGGGAAAGTTTAATCCAGAAGATGAAAACTAAGACATGAACCATACAGAGTATGGTAGACTAAATACTGCAGAACCCCCAGCCCTGCTAGGTATTACAGCTATTACACAACAAAGATTTTCAGTTTTGGCATGGTCTTAGTTCCACAGTCTATTAGTAAAGGGGATGTGCTGTAGCACATTACAGTGCTCAATCCCCTTGAAAGTATTCACCAAGGTTAAGAAATAAAGCTACAGATGCACCACTGCTTGTGAAGGAGAAAGAGTAATCAGTTGGTATCTGTTTGCTGTGGACAGTCTAGTGACATGCAGTATAACTTTGTTATAGAAAACTGAAGTTGAGAATTATGCAATCTGGCAGATGATCACTGGCTTGGGAGTTATGCCGGTATAATTTTCCATGTCATCTACTCTTTCCAAGCATCTGACTGACAAAAACGCATTACATAACTCCTGACACAGTATTTTATTGTACAATATATACCAGACTGAGATTTATTACTTAAATTACATGGCCTGTTGTTTCTTCTTTTTTTGTGTGCCTGCAGGCATAACGAATGATTATGCTTTTTGTTTAGCTGAAGTATAAATTACCAAAATGTATTTGCTCATGTAATGTAGTATATACTGGGTAAACATATTATTTAAAATGTTCTACTAACTGCATACATTTGTAATCATAGTATCACACTGTTGCTATCTTTTGGGGATAGAGTTGCACTGTCTTGTACATATTTTATAGTCTTAAAAATATTAGACTATAAAAGATTAAAATCTGGTGCTACAATTAAACTACCTTCACACAATCATTGCGTATAATGTATACTGTTCATACTTCAAGATTCTTCTTTCTAAAGGCTTGGGATTAAGCTTCGTTGTTAAGTGATATATAAAGCATCTTGACTCAAAAATAATTACATGGAAGGGTACAAAATTTCAAAGTAATTCCTTTAACAGCATTATAATGATCCTAGATATGAGAACGAAAACTATTTTAAAGAACTCTCTTTCCTAAAATACACAAAGGGTCTGGGGAAGCTGTAAAAAGACTAAATTTGAAAATGAATCTGTTCACTGCTTCAACACATTGTGTTAATTTTTTCCAGAGCCATGTCATTTTTTTTAGCCAAGTGCTCTGAGACGTTATTATAGCTTTTTTGGTGGAAGTTGTATGATTTTCCTTTGAAATGTGTCATTTCATTGACTGAACACTTTGCACATTCTGTATATTGCAAATTGAGCATATTTCACAAATTAGCATAGTAGTTCATAACAGCTATGAAAATGTTGAACTCAGTGTTTTAATACTCTTTAACTCTGCTACTTTTTATCTGCTACTTCTCCCGATTCTTATTTTCCAAATCTTTGTTATAATACAGCAAACAAGTGCACTTTCAAATACAATACTTTCTGCACTATTTATTTTCAAATGGACAATATTTTATAATTTTTTATGGTGACAACAATACTACACTCTGGAATTCTTAACAGCTAAAACAATCAAAACAAAACATTGCCCTGATATTATAATAAATGTTATTTGGATTATTTAAAATGTTCAAGGAAATAAAAAACATTAACTCCAGACTTGGCAAAAAAGGTTTAGTGTGAACCTAACCAGGTGACAGATTAACGATATCATGCATCACAATTCTATGAGTTGACCCAGTACTGAAGGATGTTGAAATGATCTCTGCACCCTCCCTTTCTTATTCATGTGTTTTTTTTTATTCCTCTTTATGTGTTGGTATTGAGACATATATAAGGTGTGGAAATTACAGAATAACAGCACTTTTTCAAATAGCATCAGCACATTATATAGGAATTTATTCTTTCCCTGATGCACCGTGTTTTCTAGAGTTAAATGAAGTCCAGGGGTGCTGTGGAAAAACCCTCTACGTGAAGTTGCTAGGTAGATTGCTTACCCAGAGTAAAACAAGAAAGGTAGCTCAGAAACTGAGTCACTGATGTTGCTTTCAGCCACATAGTTTTTAGGGAACTGGCTTGCATGAAAACGGACATGGAGCCATCCCATGCATTCAGACTTGCATTCACATTATTTTATTCTCTTTATAATTAAGTTGCAAACCCCGGTTTTAAAATGAACCGCAGTAAATGGAAACTAGCATCTCTTCCAGAAACCACCATGAAAAACGCATTTCAGCAGCACCTGAACAGAATTCAGTGCCTGTGCCATTTATGTTTAACAAGTATTCAGCACTGACTTATTAAACTTAAAACATCCTTTTTTCCTCAAAGGTATGTGATTTTTCACAGTGTGATACAGATAACATTAAGCATATGACAACTGCGGCTATTACTACATGAGTTTATAAGATGCGACATGGAACAGTGTCAGATAATGTTAACAGACTACATTCTGTATTATTAATAATTTATATGTCATGATCTGTACAAACAGTACTTCACACAGATTCATGGCAAAGGCACACAGGAGGTTTAACTTCTAAAACAGGACCATTTATAAATCTGTGTCTTATGGAAAGAACTCTGTCCTATTTTTTCAGGATCCGCATTTGCTCAGTCTTAAGATATATGAAGAGTAGTATTAGTTAATGGTTTTCTATATAGTAAAATTCTAACATATTACCCATTATTTGTCAATATTTGGCATGTATTCCCATACAAAATTTTTCTTCGCTTTTCTACAATAAACAAGTTGAGAAAGGGATCCAAATACGAAACCATACTCCAATGGCAGGATAGTATTAAAATGTTGTAACCTAGCATTATATTAGAAGCAACACTGTGTCTTACAGCAAACTCACAGGAAAGCAAGTGAGAAAATAACTAACTGGTCCCTTTGTTAATGCTTGTCTAAGGTACAACAGGGAAGGGTGAATGGTATAAATGAAGGGGTAGCAAGTACAGGACTGATAAAAGAAGTGGAACTTTGATGAGAATATATTGTAATGACAAGGTAAGAGATGATGATATGAGCTTATTTTTTTCCTGGAGCATGGGAAGGTAGACTGGTAAGGGAGTATATGGCCCTCAGGTAACTTCAAATAATACAAGGTGCTTTGAGCTTCTGTAGTGAGACAGGAATGTTTTTAGTGTTCTCTTCCCTGTATTAGGCTATGAATTGACGTTTTACAGACTGATAGACTGTTCTGTTTGCAAACCACATGCGTATGGCTCAAGGACTGCATACATATGGGAGCAGAGGCAAATACTGGTTTCTTGGTGTTCACAAGTGACACGTTGAATGCTGCAACTGCTCTGTGTAAAACATACTTCCTCTGACCCCTGCAGAAATTGATCCATTTCCAATTTCCTTCAGTCTTTGATCTAGAGATCAATTTCCATACTCAAGCAACACAATCCAGTGGCCTAATATTCATATCTGTGCCATCTATTTGTTGTTGGGGCAAGAAAATATGGTAAAAATACCTTCCTAGAAAAAAATCTAGGGAGCGGTCTTTACACAGCTGCAAAAACAATACCAGCTGACAGGCTTGAAACAAAGGACCCAACCAACGTTGCGATATGTTAGTCACTGATCTGCTGCTGTTTTCAGTTACATCAGTCTTGATGTAAATGGCTAATCAAATGCACCACATCCTTAACAGAACCCTTTTCTCAAGTATTACCATAGCAGTGCCTTATTGCAATCTTGCCAGGCATGCATCTGTACCTCCAAAGTGTACAGGGGGGAAAAGGGTTGCATCCTTAATGGTATGTGGACAAGAACCAGACCACACAACATATGAGTAGCATCAACGATGATCCTCATTATTCCAGGAGGGAAAAGGATCGCATCCTTAATGGTATGTGGACAAGAACCAGACCACACAACATATGAGTAGCATCAACGATGATCCTCATTATTCCAGGAGGGAAAAGGATCGCATCCTTAATGGTATGTGGACAAGAACCAGACCACACAACATATGAGTAGCATCAACAATGATCCTCATTATTCCAGGAGGGAAAAGGATCGCATCCTTAATGGTATGTGGACAAGAAGCAGACCACACAACATATGAGTAGCATCAACGATGATCCTCATTATTCCAGGAGGGAAAAGGATCGCATCCTTAATGGTATGTGGACAAGAACCAGACCACACAACATATGAGCAGCATCAACGATGATCCTCATTATTCCAGGAGGGAAAAGGATTGCATCCTTAATGGTATGTGGACAAGAACCAGACCACACAACATATGAGTAGCATCAACGATGATCCTCATTATTCCAGGAGGGAAAAGGATCGCATCCTTAATGGTATGTGGACAAGAACCAGACCACACAACATATTAGTAGCATCAACGATGATCCTCATTATTCCAGGAGGGAAAAGGATCAGATCCTTAATGGTATGTGGACAAGAACCAGACCACACAACATATGAGTAGCATCAACGATGATCCTCATTATTCCAGGAGGGAAAAGGATCGCATCCTTAATGGTATGTGGACAAGAACCAAACCACACAACATATGAGTAGCATCAACGATGATCCTCATTATTCCAGGAGGGAAAAGGATCGCATCCTTAATGGTATGTGGACAAGAACCAGACCACACAACATATGAGTAGCATCAACGATGATCCTCATTATTCCAGGAGGGAAAAGGATCGCATCCTTAATGGTATGTGGACAAGAACCAGACCACACAACATATGAGTAGCATCAACGATGATCCTCATTATTCCAGGAGGGAAAAGGATCAGATCCTTAATGGTATGTGGACAAGAAGCAGACCACACAACATATGAGTAGCATCAACGATGATCCTCATTATTCCAGGAGGGAAAAGGATCGCATCCTTAATGGTATGTGGACAAGAACCAGACCACACAACATATGAGCAGCATCAACGATGATCCTCATTATTCCAGGAGGGAAAAGGATCGCATCCTTAATGGTATGTGGACAAGAACCAGACCACACAACATATGAGTAGCATCAATGATGATCCTCATTATTCCAGGAGGGGAAAAGGATCGCATCCTTAATGGTATGTGGACAAGAACCTGACCACACAACATATGAGTAGCATCAACGATGATCCTCATTATTCCAGGAGGGAAAAGGATCGCATCCTTAATGGTATGTGGACAAGAACCAGACCACACAACATATGAGTAGCATCAACGATGATCCTCATTATTCCAGGAGGGAAAAGGATCGCATCCTTAATGGTATGTGGACAAGAACCAGACCACACAACATATGAGTAGCATCAACGATGATCCTCATTATTTCAGGAGGGAAAAGGATCACTTCCTTAATGGTATGTGGACAAGAACCAGACCACACAACATATGAGTAGCATCAACAATGATCCTCATTATTCTTCTTTCTGCCTCCTCCTTCACTTCATTACTGGGTTTTAATTCTCCAAGTGACAGGCTGGTTATGAGTCAGAAATGGCTTACAGTGTCAAAATATTTAGAACTACCAGTCAGCTCTGTGGTACAGAGGGCTAAAGCCTTGATTGTGCTCTAGATAATGGACATTTGATTAGTGATCTGGACTCTGCAAGAATTGACAATGGAGAATTGTTTTTGCCTTCAGTGGGTAAGAATTTGTGTGGAGGGCAGCACTGCTACACCACCGGCACTCTGTCACATGAGGTGGGCAACACAGGACTGGGATGAGCACTTGGTATGACAAAGCTGCTGACAGTAGCCTTCATGCTATGAGAAGAAGCAGATGTGGGTGGGTACGGCTGGGTACTGCAAGTGCTCTTATGGTGATGCAGATATACATACCATCTGCTCTAATGTTAGGCTAACAGAAACATCCCTGACCTCCAGCTTGGAATGCTCTTGCTATAACTGCAGGGTTGTCAGGTAACTTTCTAGCCCAGGTACAGTTAGAGCCCCATTCTTAAATGCACCCAATATTAGTCTGGAGTGAGTGAGGTCAGACCCCCCTTGCATTCCACATCCCTTCAAAAAGCAAAAGCTGTGAAGCATAAGAGGTCACAAGCAGTCTTCATGGATAGCTACCTTGTCTCACAGATCTTATGTAGTTAGAGGAGTAGGTGCCTCTTATGAAAGCAAAAAGTTAGAAGTGGTATGCCACAGAGCTCAGTTTTGGGTCCTGTCCTTTATGGCGTATATTTGTCAGACCTGCAGGTCATCACTTCTGGTCTATGGTTAACCAAGTTTACAGATGACTGTAAAATGGGTCTGTTATTCAAGCTTCAACTAATTCACAATTGCTCCATCACCAGCTTAGACAATGTTAACAAATGGTACAACGCCGATAGTCTCAAATTAAATGTAAAAAAAATGTAGCCTACCTCATTTTGGCAAACAAAACAGTTTCACTTACCATATAGGAGATGATCTCCTATTCCTTTGCAGAACTAATAGTATATCAAATATTTGGTTAAACGAGCTAAACCTTAATCATAGGTTCATAGGTAGGTACTAGGCTATTGGCCCTAGGGCCTATATAAGCCTAGCCAAAAATGTACCCTCCCAAGAAAATTATTTTCCTGTACCCCTGTCGAGCAGACCCACAGAAGTGTTCCCTGGGGTGAATTTCCTATCTCCCATCCAATTATCAAGATTTTTCTTGAAGAGTGCTAATGAGGAGCTCTGTTTGACATAGATAGGTAGTCTGTTCCAGAGTATGGGAAGTCTCTGGGACAGGAATCTATCCCCCCAGCATGTTCAAACATACTTTTTTAAACATCACTGTTTAAAGTATACTTACTCATAGCCATGTTCCATGGGGCAAGCTAGTAAAGTGAAAGTGCCAAATGCAAATAAATAAAAGAAAAACAAAGGAAGCACTTTTGTTGTACACGTCTTCAGCATAAACAACTTAATCAAATTTGATTAAGCAGACAGACCGACATCAACAGAAAAAAAACTTACCAGGAAATTTACATTTGTAAGGTCTTTCAGATTCATAATGAGTCCTCCGATGAGTGTTCAAATTGGCTGGTGCGGAGAAACACTCATTACAAACCCCACACATATAGCTATCGACAGATAAAACACACTGGTGAGTCATACCACAACTTATTTCCCACCACTACATGACAAGCAGAGTAGCCCCTTGCCATCTTTAAGGCAAACCTAAATAATTGTATGGGAGGCCTCAAATTCTCTCTTGCTCTAACTTGTCTTGCCCTCCTTGAGGTTAGAGAAAATTTTGCATATGTTTTTTTGGCCAGGCTTGAAATACTTTGCACACTGATTGCCTGATACATACGTGTGAACCTGTCTCTCAACTATCCAGATTTTTGTCTTAGATTTGTGCCCTGTTCCTCTTAAAATATGTGGTTTTCTGACTAATCACTAGAGTTTGAAGTCACTAAATAATGACCTACATTTGAGTTTCAGACTTCACATCCTTCCTAAAACGAATGTTACAAAAATGCTAGAATAACAAGATTTGTGTTAAGTTTATAAGAGCAACATTTGAAATCTATTCCTATGCTTGGTTCTGTATCTCCCCATAATTTTAGGCTTTGTTCAGACTTCTTGCGCTAAGAGGTTGAGAGGTACGCCTTCATGCCTGCCTGATTGACAGCTCTGATCAGCTGTCATCCTGGTCAGAGGACAGTTACTGTTGCCTGGGGAATGAACAGGTTGCAATACCTGGAGGTGGGGTGGGGGTGGGGGGCTGACTGCCGTATGACAATAAAGCAAATTTCATACAGAAAAAGTGTTTACACCTTTCTACATCTAATGCAATACCAAAGAAACTTTTAAGGTACAAAATGTCAAGCTTTGACCTGAATCCAGAGTCCGATTTCTTTAATCTCCATTAAACTCCTGAATTTTTTTTTCTCAGCTAAACAGCAAATGTTGGAGGTGTGATGGGGCAGAAAGAGGCAATTTGGAACATATATTCTGGGAGTGTAATGAGTTGGCACACTTTAAAGATTACCTGCAGACAACTCTATCAAAGATACTGGCTGAGCGGATTGGTGTAACTAACAAAATGATTTTTCTGAGTTATGATACAGAACCGGAATTGCCTAGACGTAGTAAAGCCTTGCTGAGTTTAATTATGGTGGCTGCCAAAAAAGCAATTACTAGAAAACAAAAATCCAAGTCTAAACAAACTGTACTCAAAGTAGTGAATACATTAACAGGGATAAAACAGCTGGAATTGAGAGATCTTTAGAAAAGGGTAGGAGAAAATTACACAGAAAAAAAAATGGGAATTGTGGGAACAATACCTGCAGAGGAGGAACAAGATTTGGATTTGAATGAGCTGTGTAATGTTTGACAATGATTGGGTAGATAGTCATGTATAATGTTTGCAACTAAAATTATGTCAATATGGTTTGTGATGTAAAATGTTTGTTTTAATTTATATAAATGTATGATTGCCTATGTCATAAGTAATACGTTAATAAAGATGTTTCTTGTTTAAAAAAAACCTGTGTGATTGTGAGCAATGTACTTAAGACAAGTTCTTAGGGAGCCATTAAAAAAGGCCTTGTGCCTTTTGTCCTTACTTGAATAGCAAACACAAATTAAAATACTATTAATGGCAGAAATGGAAGCAGCCAAACCTGCAACCAGGAATCTTCAAAGCTTACAAGCAAGTGAAATTAGATTCTGAGCATCATCTGCAGGGCTTGAGAAGAGAAATGCTGAGTTGTTGTGCTGTATTCAAGAATATATCAACACAGTTCTGTACAACTGGTAAATGACACAAAAATCAATGCAGATGAGAAGTCTGTTTACCAGTGGGTACCTGAAACAGATGAGAGAACAGATACACAAATTGGGACCATGACCCAATCTGTGATTTATAGAGAGTTCCCTGATGGGTTATAAACCTCTGCTCTGGAGAAAAGATACATGTTCACTTCATAGAAGGTTACTAGAATAATGGCCTTAGAGCCCTTACAAGCCTAGCTATATTAATCTCAAGTTTCCCCTGCTGTTGGTGGTTAGGTGAGTGAAGTTCACAGAGTTAAGGGTCTATGGTAGTTAATACTGACTTCCTTTGTCCAGAAGGGACATGGGCACCACCCCAGGAGTGAAAGTGCAGTCACCCATCCATTGATCTAGACTGCGTTTGAAGAGGGTCAGGGAGGGGGCTCTGTTTCATGTGAATTGAAATCTTGTTCCAGAAAAGTGGTAGTCTCCAGGAGATGGATCTATGTCTCCAGCATGACTGCAAGTATAAACTAAACTTAACTAAATGCATATACAATGTCCCGATCTGCCTATGATGTGTTGTCAAGCTTATCATGCTTGAGCAGCAGCAGGTCAGAAGTTAAACCTGCAGCTATGCTCCTTCATACAGAAAACAGCAGTGAACAAATCATAGAAGCACTGTAGGAAACAGCCCTTAGTTCCCTTCCACAGCATATGTATATCACAATCTCCTCACAAACAAGAGGCAAGAGATGACCTGATCCCTTTGTTATAATATATTCAAAGCATCTGTACTCCACAATGATGGGTAGTGAACTGTATATGACAATGAATTGCTCCTGATTGTGACTGCGGAGAAGCTACTGAAATGAAGCACCACTTTAATGTGTTTTATAGCAGAGTTGTTTAATTTTATATATATATATATATATATATATATATATATATATATATATATATATATGCTTAAGTGCACAATATATTTGCCTTTTATGGCCACAATATGTGAGACAGAACTACAGACTATGTGCATATCACACACATCTAAGATATACTTTGCTTCCTGAAGGTGATGTCAGAAATGTCCCTAGTTTGCTATACCTTGCTAACCTAGCACCCGTAATGTCATAACTCTGCCAGTTAGACATAAATGACATTCTGCTTTGTAGCATGTTTTACACAAAGCACCTGCAGCATTTAACATGCCACTTGTGAACTCCATAAAAAACAGTATCTACCACTGCTCCCATATGTATGCAGTCCTTGAGTCTTATGCATATGATTTGTAAACAGGATGGTCCGTCAGATATCTGTAATAGCCTAACACTGGAGAAGGTATACGTATGCATGCATATAGGCATGCACATCGTTAGTGCTGCTGGCGCCATCTCCTGCTATGATACCACACAGAGTACATTATGCAATGCTACACATGCCCCTATTACCAAGCTCATATCAACTGGCTGTCATCTCAAAGGAAGCATGGTTATGTAGTGTTCATGGGGGGGGTCTGTTTTGTGGCACTTGTCGATAGAGTGCTTTGAAGACGTTATACAGAATGTGTATGACATATTACAAAAACAATGTTAACAATCCCTTAAGATGTAATTCACTACAGTCTCAAAAATGACAGACAATCTGGCGGGTACTGATCTGAAACATGCCTACCCTCTAAGAATCATATGAACACAGGTAGTCTATGATACACATGTGTTACCTCAGTTAAATTGTTTCCAGACAGAGCATAAAAAGTAGAAGAAATCAAAAACAGTGTGCTCAGTATTTATTCATTCAAAAAGTGACCTTGAGCTTTAGTAAGTTAGCCTGTAAACAAACCTGGATTAAAATCGGTACATGCTGTCCTGTTTAAATAAGTTGTTCTTACCCAACCTTTATGTTACGTGAGACGTCTGGCAGTAGGTGTAGAGGTTTATGCTGTTAATGAGCAGTTTCCTGTTGTCCAATGGTGCAAGGTTTGATTTTCTCAACCTCCATTGCCTAACCTTGTGACTCATAGCAGATCACTTAACCAGATACTGCTCCTGGGCAGAATCTGAAAAAGGTCCGTGGAGCTCAGTGTCCTAGCCCAGAATAAGCTACTGTACACATTGGCAATCCCCTGTGATAAATAACTATGCCTGGACATTATACTCAGCAGATGCAGGACACTGCAAGTGTTAACACCAGTTGATAATTTTCTAATCCAAACAGGTTGATGTTCTGCACAAATCAGTACTGTTATATTATACATGCTGTGCATTTAGAATGCCACAATGATTTTATTTCGTCATACATTATACTGTCCTGCTTGATTAATGCTTCTGCATTTTAGGCAACACAGCTGTTTACTGCAGTCAATTTGGCTTGTTATGCTTCTTGGGTAACGTTTCCACTTTACAAAAAAAAATAATACAAGAATAACTGTAATAAGCTTAAATGATTAGCTGGCAGTCAATAGATTGCTTTTGAATGCAAATAATTTGAGCTCAATTGAATTTGTATGGTACTTTGAGCTCCTCTTTAACAGTGATTAAAAGCTTAGCGGACTATTATGTTTGGTAATGCTGTGCTTTATGCTCAGTGTGCAGTACATCTGTTGGAACAATTCACAGTTTAGAGGGCTGTACTAAACAGCTGACAATCAGTATGATTTCCATTTATGAATCATGCTAATATCTAGACAATGCATTAGACATAGCATGTAAAACCCACTTATGGGCTACAGACCATGTTTGCAAAGACACTTGGTTACTTTCTATTGTACTTTAGTAATCAATTAGTAGCACTGTATTACTTGTGGGGGTTATTCTTTTTATTGACCTCAGGGATCTTGGCATGCTGCCAACTGTTCACTACTCAGTATATCTTTTAAAACTACTGTCTTAAGAGTGCTTAACTTCAGAGGTAAGAACAAATCATACTTCAGATGAAATATCTATTAATGTTCATCAATATGATCACTGCTGCAGTAGCCTAAACTATATGGGTTATATCCTGCATATGACATAAAAGCTGGCCAGCTTCAGGGCATCTTGCACTTTCACAAACTAGTAGTCCACTCACGCTAAGCTGAGTAAAAGTCTGATTTGGGCGCCAAGCTCTTCAGAGCTTTCCAGCCACTAAAGAGTGTGCTCCTCTGTGAGCTTTTGAGGATTGACTGTTGGCTAAAGTCGCTCCATTGCTGGGCATATAAGATCCCTTTGTGTAAAAAAAAAAAACAACTTCTGCTTTAATTTTTGCAAAAGAAAAGTAAAGCAGCTTTTGCCACCCCAGGAGGCTGGTACTTTTCTTCAGCCACAGGTGGGGGACTCTGTTTTGGTTAAAGTTGTTTCCTCAAACCACTCATCCTTTTCATCCAGTCCCTCTGATGTAGTCCCTACATACACCATGGACTGAACATTAGACACATCCAGTGCAGCATTTGGAGTCCCCTTAGTGGCAAGGAAGAGGCATTCTTGCTGGTCTTGAGAGAAGGAGCAGGGTAAAATTCCTCTGCTTGGCCAGAATGTTGCCCATTGACACACTAACCCACGCACGTTCAAGCTTGCACGGCCCAACAGCAGAACAGGAACAAACAAGAGCCAGCAACAGGTTCCCAAAGGCTTTAATGAAGTAAAATAGTGTCAAAGACACAAACACTCTCCAAACAGAAATAACCTCAAACTAGTTTCGGTATAGTACCTTCTTCAGTGAGGATAACAACCATAATAATTCCATAGGACATGCTCCTTATATATACATAAATAATTAATCAACCAATGACCAAATGGTTACCAATTAGTTACAAAATCAGATTTAAAGACATGCATCACACTGAAACCTAACTAATAAGTAGGAGTTCATAAATGCACAAACAGTGCATCAATAATACAGTTTAGACAAAAATATAAATGTCAATAACAATAATATAAGGCTAAGATGTGGTGTTAAATAACTAATAAGTATATATATATTATTGATATATATATGAATATATTACAAATGGTCATTCAAACCTGGAGAAAAAAGAGCTCCTAGGTGAATGATCCAGTATTTCTCTTTCATACTTAGGACACTCTGCCAACCAGTCTGGTTAGACCTATTACCCTGTACTTTATCAATGGCACAGAATATAAATTTAGCAGATGGATGCTTAACAGTATGTTGATATAATGCATTACTGATTTTGTGAGTCCGAATGTCACTACGATGTTCTCCTATTCTAGTTCGGAGGGACCTTGAGGTTTTACCCACATAAAAAGCTTGACACTGACATATGGCTAAATAAATCACCCAGCATGTTGAACAATTGGCAAATATACGTATATCAAATATCTTACTAGTATTGGCACTAGAAAATTCCTTAGTTTTATTAATACTTAAACAGGAAGTGCAATGACCACACGGGAAAGTCCCCAACAACTCATCACCAGAAAGGGTAAGTTGTCTGTATGTTGCACCTCCACTGTCCTGATGTTTATAATGAGAAAATAACGTGCCCAAAGTTTTGCCCCTCCTGTAAGAAATAGAACATTGGTCAGTCAAAATATGACGAAGATGTTCATTAGCCAAAAGTATATTCCAATTATTGTTCAACACACTTCTGATCAATTGGTGATTTTTCCCAAATGTGGTAATAAATCTAATGGTATCACCTTTAACAGTGTCCCTACTCTGATATTTTAAAAGATCTGATCTAGACTGCTGGTCTGTCCACAACCTGGCACTAGATATGTCCCTGATAGAATAACCTCTATCAAGAAATCTATAATTTAAATCCTTGATGGCATCTTCATGATCCTGAGGAGATGAATTAATACGTTTAAGACGCAGATATTGTGATTTAGGGATGTTGCGGATGGTGTGGCGTGGGTGCATGCTTGACGAATGAAGTAACGTATTAAATTGTGGATACTTCCTATGTATTTTAGTGCTTAGGGTATTATCCTCATTCCGATATACCGTGACATCCAAAAAGTCAATAGTAAACTTATGGTATGTTATAGAGAATTCAATACCCCAAACATTGCTGTTCAAATGTTCCACAAATTCCATCAAATAGGTCTACATCCGCACGCCACACCATCCAACAATCATCAAGATAACGTCTCCAAATATCCATCTCCTCTAAGTAAATATTATGCAAAGGATCATATATGAGACATTCCTCCAGGTATGCCATAAAGAGGTCAGCATATATAGGGGCAAAAGAAGCCCCCATAGCTGTACCTCTGAGTTGCCAATAGCAATCACCCTGGAAGAAAAAAACATTTTTATTCAAAACATGCTCTGACAAACATACTAGTAGCGTGTTAAATCCAGGTGGGTATAGATCAGATCTTTGAAGCCAATAGTCTAACGCCTGTAGGCCAGCCCAATGAGGGATACTCGTATAAAGGGATTTCACGTCTAAAGTACACATTATCCAATCTGGATCTAATTGTGTATCAACCACGATGTTTAAAAATTCCGTGGTATCCTGTATACGAGCTCTGACCATAGGCAATAGTGGCTTAAGATATGATGTTAGAAAAACCGATATAGGTTCTGTAAGGGATCCATAACCAGACACAATAGGTCTCCCAGGAGGAGCACTGAGAGACTTGTGAATTTTGGGTAACAGATAAAGAATCTGCTTTTGTGGATCACCAACTTGAAGATGACTGGCAGTTTTGGATGAGATAATACCTTCTTGTACTGCTTGTTGGATGAATGCGTCAATGTCATGTTTAAACTGGGGTGTGGGATCTATCCTCATGTGCTTATAGCATTGGGCATCAGACAACTGTCTTAATCCTTCCTGTACATAATAGTCATTATTCAGGACGACCACCGCACCCCCCTTATCCGCCTGGATGATGACAATATTATGATTTTGTCTCAATTCAAACAAAGCTTCCCTCTCTGAAGGTGTGATATTGTCCTGGGCTATATTAGTATTAAAATTAGGAAAATGTAGGTCCCTCAAAACAGCTTGTTGGAAAATCCCAACGTTTTTATTCATTGGAGGCTGGAATGTTGATTTTTTAAAAATAAAATCAGTAGATCTTTGAGTAACATGATTACTCTGATCCTGAAAGAAAATTTTTAAATTCAACTTCCTGCAAAATTCAATAACATCAACCGATACTGAATAATGGTCTGAGAAAAAACTTGGGACAAAACCCAATCCTTTATTGAGAATGCAATGTTGTTCCTTAGTAAGTATATGATCAGACAAATTTAGGACATTATCAAAAGGTTGAACTATTTGTTCAGCAATGCCTGAACTAACCCCGTCATAGAGTCTGTATTTGTATCTGCTCTTATGCTTCCTCCCCCCTCGGGATTTCCCAACATGTCTAAAGGGAACTTAGATTGATTTTTCTTTTTTACAGGGGATCTGACACTGGTGCCTCCCTCACTGTCAGTGTAGGATGACTCCTCTCCTGAGGTACTAGTGTAACTGGAATCATGATGTTTTAAAATTGACCTAGGTCTTTTCTTTGATTTGCCCACATTTACCATTGGTCCCGCGTCCCTGAATCTAACAGTCCTTTGAACCTGAAATGGCTGACCTCTCTCATAATCCTGTATGTCCCTGGAAAATTTTTTAAGTTTTCGATCCTTCACCATATTATCATAAACCGTAAGTTCCTTAGACAACCGCTCAACACAACTGGAATATTTATTACTATCCTTATATTTTTGGCATTCCATACTTAGATCTTGAACCTCCTTAAGCAAAATATCTACTGTTCTTTCATAATAATCCAATAAAATCTTCACAAATACCATTGAACCCTTCCTTAGGGCATCATCCCATTCCTCTGTGAGTCTCTGTTCAGATCTTCCCACAAGAGGACGTAACTTAATATGAAGGCCTCTGGGTGCCAAGCCTTTATGAAAATAGGCCTTGAACAACCTTAAATGCCAAATATTGGCTCTTAGACCCCTGAGTCCTTTGTCCAATCTACGGAATGCCAAATCACAACCCCCTTCAATATTTGGGTTGTTTATATTTTGGTTGTTGCTTGGGGCTTCCACAAGGCCAAAAATGGCTATATCCTCCCTATCAGCACACAACCCTGATAATATATGGTCCAAATCCATATTAAAAAGCGTGTGTTGATCAGTCATCCAAGGAAGTAACCCAATATTGAGACCCAAAAAAACAAAATTCAAGGGACGCGGAAACAATGAATAAATATAATCTACCCGGACCTAGTATATATCATTAAACATACTATTCCAAATGGAATGGAGTCATCCCCCATACACTGAACTAGAAAATTAAACTATAAGACATGCCTCATATAATAATCAAAAGATGTCCAATTATAATTATCAAATCCAAAAAAATTGTTTAGACAATATAGGAGAAAACTTTGTAAGAAAAAATATATGAATTTGTCACTACCTAAAGTAGACAATGCATGTAATGCAATCATTAACATATGCCAAAACACATAAGTTCAAAGGGTAGGAAAAAGTTTTTTAAAAGAGCCCTAATCAAATGACTCCATAAAGATGTTACCATACCATAACTAAAATGGCCATAGAATAACAATAGTGCAAAAGGATGTACTAAACCAAATGTTGTCTGCTCAATTAGAGTCCATCACTAATGATGGCTAACAATATTATAAAGTCCTATCCAGAAACAGTCATAATGTTACAAAAATGAAAATGTCTGTAAAATAATGGGCATGACCACAATAAATGTGATCAGATAACAAAATATACCCAAACCCATAGGGTTAAGCACACATATACAATAATAATGTATGATTACCCTATTATATAGTCCCTGTATAACAATTATACATAAGTACCATAGTTTACCAAGGCCCATATGGTATGAAAGACATTTCCATTATAAAAATATACATGTATCTGGCCTGAAGGACTTGTGATATACAAAACTCACACAATATTGTACCTGATAATCAACAAATTATATTAACATATTGTTATAATAATAGGTACAAATTGTATAGATATATCACAAAAACCCCAAATGTCCTGAAATGAAGCCCCACAAAATTAGGCTAAAAAGTGATTATATATCAACCCCTATTACAAAAAAAATAAGGTCATAACATGTAGTACCAAATTTCAATGACATTTGAAAAGAGTACATGTATTGTTAGAACATATAAACCTAAACATAACATTCACATATAACCCTTCTGATTCCAATAAGACATCCGACTGTATAATCACAGCCCAATTAACAAAATACCAATCTGGAAAAAATCCAGTGGGAATTCGTTAAATAATATGACATCAAAAACAAAGCACCATCATAGCGACGGCCTCTACATGTTCGTATTGGCAATACCCCGGCCTAAGAAAGGACCTATAGTATTCAAAGCACACACAATGTTTTACCTATTCACAAAAAGTATGTCATAAGCATATCATAACAGTGAACACAGATAATATGTGTGTCTCACATAAGCCCCAAATATCCAGAGAGTGAAACCCTTCTTGGGAAATAAACTCAAAGAATAATTCTGTACCTACCCCTATGGCCAAGAAATGAAGTCGTAACATCCAATACACAATTGCAATAACATTGAAAAACATACATGTATTATTACAACATGTTAAACATGAACATAATGTTCACATAGATAATATTATGACACGTCTAACAGTATAATCACAACCCAATGAACAAATTGTCCCAATCTGAAAAGAAAATCCAGTAGGAATTCGTTAAATAATACGCCATCAAAGATAAGGCGCCATCATGGCGAAGGCCTCAACAGGTTCGTATTTAGAATGCCCACCGGTGGAACCGTAGCAATCCTGAAAAACGTTGCTGCAAACAGTTACTAAATGTGTCCTCATAAAAATAAGAACATACAAAGTTAAAGTCAAAAATGTACGCCTGTTAGAAAACAGAGCCAACCATGCCTGCCGCAAACATTCCGTGATGCTGCCTTGCCAGTCCCATACAGAACTAGTCCCATAAACAATGGCGTAAGAAACAAAAAACGCCTGGAAAGATGTAATGATTCCCCACAATTATAGTGAACTCATATTCAATAGATAGATTAAACCAGCCAACAAACTGTACGCTCCCATATGACAATTACGGAGCATAAGAAACGTGGCGGTCTTTTGAAAACCAGACGCTTGAAAATGTAAAGAAAAAAACCAAACTGTAATAAAAAAAGTCACCACTCTTGAGCCTGCAAAAACCGAAGCATGCAATAAATCCAAATGTTCTTCATATAAGGAGGAAGTCCAAATTCCAAAGGAGAGGAGTCATCTCTGCAACAGCCAGGGAGCCAACGCCAACAGCGAGGAAGACACACAGTGACACACTAACCCACGCACGTTCAAGCTTGCACGGCCCAACAGCAGAACAGGAACAAACAAGAGCCAGCAACAGGTTCCCAAAGGCTTTAATGAAGTAAAATAGTGTCAAAGACACAAACACTCTCCAAACAGAAATAACCTCAAACTAGTTTCGGTATAGTACCTTCTTCAGTGAGGATAACAACCATAATAATTCCATAGGACATGCTCCTTATATATACATAAATAATTAATCAACCAATGACCAAATGGTTACCAATTAGTTACAAAATCAGATTTAAAGACATGCATCACACTGAAACCTAACTAATAAGTAGGAGTTCATAAATGCACAAACAGTGCATCAATAATACAGTTTAGACAAAAATATAAATGTCAATAACAATAATATAAGGCTAAGATGTGGTGTTAAATAACTAATAAGTATATATATGTCCCTACATACACCATGGACTGAACATTAGACACATCCAGTGCAGCATTTGGAGTCCCCTTAGTGGCAAGGAAGAGGCATTCTTGCTGGTCTTGAGAGAAGGAGCAGGGTAAAATTCCTCTGCTTGGCCAGAATGTTGCCCATCCCTGGGGGAAGCTGTTACTGGCATTTCTGGATCTGTTTCTTTAAAAATTCCTGTCAAAAAGAAACAGAAAACTAAATGCTTGTCTTGTCCTGTATCATTTACTCTGGACAAATGTAAAATATTAGGTTTGGCTTAAGGTGTAGTGCAGGCTTTGACCCTTCTTATAAAGCTCTTTTTGGTGCAAGAAAAAGGGATTTCTCTTTCTGCAAAGAGGTTCGGGAGATTGAACCTGAATGTAAATGTGAAGGGGCAGATGCAGTTCTTTCTCATCAGGTTTCTGATTCGGATTCTATGGATTGTGTGGAATCTGATTTTTCTCTTTCTCTGAGACTACTTCCAGGATGAATCATCTTTTTTCAGGGGGAGAATGGTGACGTTTATCAATTCCTCACAAAACATTATCATTTGTTACAATTGGAATTTTAGGAACCTTCATCTATCCCTCCATCTGCCTGCCTTAAAGGATGTTTCTGTCACAACCTACAACTTCCCCTGACAGCCTTCTGCCCCTAAAAAGCAAAGTATATACAATTTCTCAGTCTTTAAAAATTTTGTACAGTATCCCCGACCTGATCCAGCAGCTACTGCATTTGGAGGATCCAGCTGCTGCCAAACATTTTGTTAATATTAATCCCTCTCCTTCTGACAAAAGAGAAGATTTTTGAGACATTTTTTAAAAAAGTATATGCTTCTCCCACTTCAAGTTTTAGAATTCTCAGTTGTTAGCCTCGCATGTTGAATGTTATCCTGGCTAATGGTGAAAGCATGAGGAATGGTTTGGCATCTGTTTTCTTATTGTAATGAGAAATCTTCTTTCTGTAACTTGGCTTCTTCAGTTTCCAAAGTTGCTATTAATTGTTTAAAATCTCCATATGACTCTGTAGATACCATTTCTAGGGCTGCTGACACTAGAACTGCTTTGAGGAGTTTTGCCTGGCTGCATTCTCAGAACTTCCCAGAGGATGTCAAGAATGCTATTTTGAATTCTCCATTGAAGAGAGATTTTTGTATTTGGACCTTCTGCTGTAGAAGTCCTCAAAAAGTGTGATAAGAGAAAGCTGACTCAATGAATCTTTCAGATGAGTTCAGCCCTCCTTTTCTATGCTTTCTAAGAGATTATGTACTGCCTCATCTAAATTTAGTAAAAAGCAAAATGAACAGTTCTAGAAAATTGTTGGGAAGCAAGCATTTAAAAAAGCAATGACATGGAGCTTCCAAAAAAAAAAAACTAGACCCCACCCACCCCACCAAGGGAGAGCTCAATAACTTTGAATGAACCTTCCTACCTCCGACCCTGGCAGTCCCTTAAATTTCCCCAAAAGTTGGAATCTCCATTTCTCTCTCTCTGGTAAAATATTGTTTCAGACAAATGTGTCCTGAATGTGATACAGCTAGACTACAGATGGGAATAGGAAGCTCACCCTCCTTTACAGGTGTTTCCTCCTCCTCCTCCTCCTCCTCTGACAGATCAAACTCTTTTCTCGTCTTCCCTCCAGTCTTAAATCACATGCTGTCTCAGGGGGTAACAAACTGTTCTTCCTACACCACTGTCAGGAGAAGGTTTTTTATTCAAGAATGTTTCTGGTGACAAAGAAAGAAGACTTTTGGATACCAGTTCTGGACCTTTCTTCCTGAACCAGTTTTTGACAGTATCCAAGTTCAAAATTTTGTCAGTCATCCATTCTTTCACTTGAGTTTCTTAGTGACCTTATATTTAAAAGATGCATATTATCACATTCCTATTCATACATATTTCAAGCTTTTCTGTTTGTCAGTGTGTTCACAAAATGTCTAACCCCTATATAGCTCACTGCAGACTGCAGGGTATTCACATTTACTTATTCAGATGACTTGCTTATCTTTGCAGTCTCGTTTCCAAAGGGTCTGGAATAGCTTTCTCCTACACAGGCTAAAATTTCAAGCGAGTATTCAGAGGTCTTTTCTGACTCCTTCTCACAGGATTGTTTTTCTTGGGTACGTACTGAATACCTCAGTATAGATAACTTTTCTTCCATGGGAAAATAGATCAATATTTAGATCGATTTCTGGTGTTTTCCACTCAGAAGTCCATTGCAGCACAATCTTTATCTTTCTCTCTCCACACAGACGGAGGTAAGCTGGTAAAGCCTCATCATTCCTGTGTCTTCTTAGCTCCAGTACTGAGGCTATTAAACTAACATGGATTGCCTGGGTCTCAGTCAAGCTACAACCTTTTCTACAGTGAAGCTGGCCTACAACGGTACAAAATTTCTATAACTGCAATCCTGCAATGGTGCTATACCTATCATTATATGGGATTGAAGGGATACTTAAAAAAAAAAGGTGGGTATATATTTCCAAAGTTTGAAAAGGTTGTTTTCTATACCACACATGCATGTTCCGACATTAGTATACAACTTTATAAGTAATGCTGGTTCTCATAGATGTAAACACAGATATGCATAAAAGAATTACAGAGTAACATTTTTCAAACTGGCTGTAGCTAGTCTGTGGTGTACACAATCCTGTCCTGAAAATTTATCTTATTAGATATTCTGTTTAGCAACACTGGGCATGAACTCATTTTCTGTTAACAAGTTCTCTTTTGAGAATGCCAACACAAGTTTTAATATAGCACGCCTTAAAATAATTGCAATTATGTAGATCAAATACTATTTACAGCAGAAGTGAACATGATATTTACAGCTGGTAAAACAAAATATGGGCTCCTGCCCTCTTTATAGTGGCCCACATACCTCTCAACCTCTTAGAGCAAGAAATCTGGACAAAGCCATAAAAAAGTGGGACAAAGGCACAAAAATAGGGATAATTTTTAAATATTGCTTTTAAAAAATAGAAATTTGATAGAATAACAGGTTTTGCATTAGCATGAATTTTCTGAAGGGTATGAAGTCTGAAACTCAAATGTCTGTCATTATTTTCTAACTTTAATCTTTAATGAGTTGTCACTAATTTGCCAGAAAACCACACATTTGTGAAAAATGGATCAAAGATACGAGTCGAAAATCTGTACAGCTGAGAAGTATGGTGGTCCATCTATGTTCTGTACAACTCCTATGTTTAAAGTGTAATTCTCTCCATAGTACAGCTAATGCTAAGCCAGGAAATCCATTTAGAAACTATTCATCAGCACTTCAGTTAAAGTTACTTAACCTCACTAAATCAATAGATAAGATTTTAAACAGAAATAATAATGAATAGCAAAGTAGTGTATCACCTTCATAATGTGTAATCAACATGTGTTCTTTCTTTAAGCTCACACTTTATGCATACAATTTTGATAATATTAGATTCACTATATGCAGGGTGAGTGATATTTCAGCTTATGCAGATATTTACTTAAAAACCCCTATGTATACCTTCAGGCTTCTACATATAAATGAAAGAATTGGACTGGCAAGGAAATTGTGACAAAATTAAAAACAAAGCTTAATATATAATGTTGGACAAGACAACTTCCCACGGTGACATCTGTTATCACATGAAGGAACATGATTGTGTTAATTGCATTTAAAAAAATATATATTCCCACCAACACAATAGATGATGGTACCATATGTACTGTGTATTGATCAGATTTTTTTGCCATTGCAGAAAACGAACTGTGTAACAGACTAAACTCATTAGTAGATGTTTAAGCAGGATTACTACTATAGTAGTTATATCCACTGGGATTTCTGCTAAAGAGGGCCTGATATCTGGCCTGACTTGCAAAGCTTTGCAGCCTTCCTCCCAGGTTCCCAGAGATACTGTACATTCTCATTTTAAAGAATGGTGTCCACCTGGGCAATACTTATCTCCTTAGGAGTTTTGGAAAACGTTTCTCAGTCATCCCCTGCACAGGCTCCCCAGGACTAGTGGATGTTCTGTCAAGTCCCAGTTCCTGAGATTTCTGGCCAGAAAGCATGATAATTCCAATTCATTCAGTGATAGCCACAAGAAAAGGATGTAGAGGCTCTCTAGGATGGGAAAAGTTAAAGGCTATGGAAGAATGGTGATCTGGTACCCACCTCATCCCTAGGATGCATGAGAAAAAAATTGCAGGGAATGGAAGAAGGGAAGATATACTAAACCAACAGTATTCCTACTCCAACATCTACTATTATGGCACATTTCTTACACAATTGTACTATACTCTTCAGAAGGATCACTAGTGAAAAATTCACTGGGAACATTCCCAGAGCTTTAGTACTACTGGGCTGTTGATTAGTGATAAGTTAAATTTGGCAGGAGCCCCCTCCAAGATGGTTGTAATGAAACTTGCCCTGCTCCTAGATGCAAAGTCCAGTTTGCAATGTTTGGAGAAGGTGTGAACAGAATATCAACTAGACGCCTCTCCTCTCTTAAAAAAAATAATTGTGTACTGTGATTTAAAATGCCCTTATAAGGTCTTTCCATGATGAATAACAAAATGCAATACAATAGGCCAGCAGTTTTGAGCGTGTCTGTTTACAGACTACCTTCCTTTCCTTAATGTCTACAAAATGATTGAAAAGCTGCTGACAGCCTTGACAAGTGGGATGGAGAAAAGTGAGACTGACTGCAGGCCTTTTGCATTAGGAGCTTCAGTAGTTGCAACTACTGTACTGCAACAGTGCTTCATATAAAAACTGTTATGTACAATAAAAGCCTACTGTTACGGTAAATTAACTAAACTGTATTTTCTCACTGGTTTTTGATAGCAACAGAATTGTATAATTTTGTTGTGATCTGACTCATAGCATATTAGCAAACTTTTCTTCTTATGATCCAGATTAATGTTGCAACTGGTATACCATAGACTATGGCCATGGAAATGCATTCTGAGGCAACATGCACACCTTCTTCAGAGTATGGAGAACAGAAATTAATAGCACACATTGAATTCATTATTCATACTGCAAAAGCATGTATATAGTGTGAGGTAACACTGCAAAAATAAATGGGTTAAAACTATACAGTGAGGTAATACTGTGGAAATATGTTGATTTAATGTTACATAGCAAGGTTTGTGACCTACCGCAACCCATCATGGGATACGGTCACACAATTTGCCCTTAAATGTCTTCATTTACCTCTCTAATAAGTTATACAGTACAGGACAAGGTCTTCTTTTATAATTATAAGAGGTAGTTGAACAATGACGCTAGACACCACAGAGTAAACTATGATAAAACAAGATTTAATCATTGTGGTTAGTTTCTAGGGTGTAAATTGGCACAAGCCAGTTTTGTTCTCCCTAAACAACTTGGTGTGAAATGTCAAGCAGGAAATATGTCACTGAATGCAGTGATCAAGTAAATGGATTGCATTTTATTTATCAACCTTTGAGCATCATATCATTTATAATGTCACACAGCTCTTTTTATTAGGGGAATGCCTTATTTAACATGTTATAATTATCCTACTATGTTACTGTATAAACTGTGTTAGAAAGTCACGTCTTTTGGCTATTTTTGAATACTTGAGTACATTAAAATGGGTTGTAATGAGTTTTAACTGGGGGTCTATGTAGTAGACATCTATTTCGTGGCAGAACTTCACCATCTTACTATTCAGTTCTAAATACTCACCTGCCAGGACGCACCTGCAGCCTGCTTTTTGTTTGCATGCATCACTGGTCTGCACAATGTAGTACAACAAAAATAAGTGCACAGTATTTATCATTACTGTTAATCCCAATAAACCACACTAGCAGCTGATAACATACCTGCTGCATACCTAAAAACGGCTAGTGACTCCCTATCATATCCTGTCTCCATCCTTATCAATCGCTCCATACTAGAATCCTACATACCCAAACTCTGGAAAGTATCTCACATCATTCCTCTCCATAAAGGAGGTAATTCTTATGAATTCTCCAACTACTGACCTATTGCCATCCTTTGCCCCTTATCCAAAATTCTTGAGAAATGTATCCACTTGCAAGTGATGACATTTCTTAACGCACACAATCTACTATCTACTACACAACGTGGTTTCTGTCCACATCACAGCACTACCACAGCCCTTCTATCTTTCACTAATTATATAAACCTTCACAGGAATGATAACAAATACGTATCAGCCATTTTCCTAGACCTCTCAAAAGCATTTGATATGGTCTCCCACTCCATTCTATTAGACTTACTAACATCATTATCCTTCACCTCCTCTACTATAGCCGGGTTCAGAAGCTACTTGTCTGACAGGCAACAGTCAGTCCAGTGGAAAGGAACTCTGTCTACACAACTTCCAACCACCACAGGAGTCCCACAGGGCTCTATACTGGGCCCGCTGTTGTTCTCTATTTTCACAAATAACCTCAAATGCTCTACACAACATGCCACACTCATACAATATGCGAATGATTCAACCCTGATCTGCTCCGATTCATCTCCCACCACCCTACATACACTCACTCAAGACCCTTTATCTCAGTAGAAAAATGGATATCGGGTATCCAACTAATTCTAAATCCCAAAAAGACAAAACTGCTACTATTTAACCCTAATAGATAAAAAAAACCTCTCCTTTACCATAACATCTAAGGATGGCACCACCATCTCCCCTTCTAACCACACCAAACTTCTGGGCATTGAAATAGACAATCTCCACGTTGATGTTCACATTTCACATACCATAAAACTAGTACACAAAAAACTAGGCTCCCTATACAGGCATAAGTCCTTTCTCTCACAAAAAGCAAGAGTCACTCTTGCACAAAGCCACCTCCTCTCAACTCTATTATACGCAGCACCAATCTTTACCCAAATCAGACAATGTGACCCAGACAAACTAGAATCATGCTACAATAAAATAGCTAAGTTTGCTACTAACTCAACCTATAGAACCCATCACTGTGAGGGAATAAAAGAACTAAAATGGCTTGAGCTACCACAGCTACTTAACTAACACCAGCTGGGCACAGCCTACAATATTCTCAAATATCCTGAAAAAAACCCCTCATTATCCAACCTACTTATTATCTATACTGCAAACTGGTACCTAAGATCCAGTGAAAAATCTCTCCTCTCCATCACCAAGGCTAACAGTAATGCAGGGAAAGCGCTCTACTCCCACACCGTTGCCAGAAATTGGAACTCTCTTCCCCTATCTGTGTCCACTGCCCCCTCCACATCCATATTCAAAAACTCCCTCAAATCACACCTTCTTAGTACCTGGTTATGCCCTTGTATCACATAACCCTACCCATACTACTATTAACTCCCCAAATTACTCTTTGATAACATGCTGGAGCTCTGATCCCCTGTAGGCTTGGTCATCTGAAAGGATATTTTTAACTGTAGAATCTTACTTGATATATTTTCTTTTCTTACCAATGTATGACTGACATTGTCTTTTTACCCATGTTCTATATCTTCTTTTACCTGGAGTGTTTTTATTAATTCTTGTTATATTACTATACTCAGCATACATGATGTAACCTGTTTTGTGTATTATGCTGGATGTACTGTATTTGTATAACTTGATGTTGGACCTTTTCTCCCCGGGCCTCCACTGAAAATGGACCTGGTCCAGTCGGAATTTCCCGGTTAACAAATGTAAAATAAAATACATAAATAAATAAAGCCACTTAATGGTGATGTGGACATATGGGCTAAATTAAATTATTTAATAAGGAAAGCATCCAGCATTACCCCATGTTTTGGTATATTCAGGCATATCGTCATCATTTTATGTCTTTAGTTTTGTGAATTATAAATACACGCAGCTGTTGAAAATGTCCTGCATTGTTTATGGATATAAGATAGATACAGACAAAAAAAACACCTTGGCGTTCAATATGTTAAGTGATCTTCAAAAGGAGCACAACTTCAGCAGCATTTATTTAGTTCTGGTATAGTGGAATTGTTTATGGAAGTCAGAGACGAAAGATTGTCTTATTTTCATAAAGAGAATGCATTGCTCCACTTCTACCAGAGACTGGCAAATGACAACAGAAACAGCCAGGACTTGTACATAAACATTGAAATTCTGGCTCCAACCTTTTTTTGCGCTACATGCCTCCTGAAGCACCACTTCATTAACTTTGTCAACTGACAGGTTGTCTTATTTTGTGGCTATTAGTAGCTTTTTAATAGGTTTTATCTGACATTTGAAGATAATCCTACCTGGAAAGCATAAGAGTTCATTAATCAACAATTCTTTCAACTTTCTATTAACATATTTTTTTTTTAAATCAGCTAGTTTAAATTAGCAAAGTTCTGGCTATCGTCTTGCTTTTCTTCTTGAGAGCAAATATTTAATATCCTTATGATCATACCCTCTTTCAACTGTAAGAGCCAGCAACAATTGAAACTCAAAACTAACTTTAATAACCCCCCCCCCCTTTTCTGGAACTCCAATTTTTTTTTTTTCATGTGTGTTATTGCTTATGCCACCTTACTCTGGTTGTCATTTGCTTGGAAAACTTCCTAAAGTACTCAGCTGTGGATGTTTTTTTTTTTTTTCTTAACTCCCAGATCCTACTGTGTCACTTCCATTTCTACTGACAGTTGAGTCATCCACCTTGAGGCAAGTTCAAGTCAGCAATATTTTCAGAGCTTCCCCAGCACATTTGCTCCACTCTCCCATAGGGCACTGCACTAGCAGCATTATTTCAGATGTGGTTTGTTGCCTTTCTTGTAAGATGCAAATCTGCAGCACTCGACTTGAGCAGTTCAAGATTATTCAGGTAAGTGATTTTCTTCTATCCCTCTTATCCTTTCCAAATTTATCCGCATTATTAGAATCTTTTATATCTTAAAATAATAATAATTGCATTGTATTTCCCATAGCTCTCAACCAAGCAGGGACACATCTCAACAGAATCAGGGACACTTTTAAAATACTAGCATTATTAACTAGACGCATTGACAGAATTAGAGAATGTGAATTAATATACATTTTCTGAAGTAAAAGAAATGTAATTCACTATCATTTCACCAAACATCACCAGTTTTCGGAGGGATAAATAGGGGCAGAGCCAAAACTGAAGCCAAATTAAGAAACATCCCTGAAAATCAAGGATAGTTGAGAGGTATGGCATTTCCTCTGTTTCTTTCAGAGGCCTAACTAAGACTGATAATTAACTTTCCTGTGTAAGATAATCATCCATTAGAGTTTTTTTAATAATATAGAGAAGGCTTCAAGTTCAAAAAATGCCTTAAGTACTGTCATAACATCATGCAACAGGATCCACACACATACACACACAGTGAATATACTTGCTTGGGTTTTAACCATTTGCGATAATTATTCTTCCTTTAGGCAACAGGCTCTGCTGGACAGGAAAAAAAAAGCTAATTCTTAGAGGCCTTCTCTCAGGCTCTGTGGAGAATAAATGGACTCTTCTGATGAATCACTACTCCCTCAGCTTCCTAAAGGTGCTGAGAAACAGGTAACCAGATTGTCTGACAAAGAAAAATTCAGGGGACAAACCTAAGTATAATGACATGGACAATAATAGATATAGAGGTTGTGTGAAAGAAAAGAGAGAAACACCATCAGATTCCCCTTCTCCTACTGCATCAATAGGTCCCCGGGGCTTTTTCAGTCCTTGATACCTTCTTTTTTATATGCAACTCAGCCCAGTCCTCTTATGCCTTCCTTGAGTGACTTAGACCATTGTCATTTTAGTGTGTTCCCTGAGAAGAATTTCATCTCTTGCGTCTCAATCTTCAGAGAAGGAGCTCTCTAAATTTCTGACCTCCAGACCCCACTCTGCTGCATCCATATGGTCCATTAGATCCATTAGATGCTTCATGGGCATTGATTGGGAGAAGTTGATGAAAGCCTTTATAATGCCCCAGATAAATATGGGAGTAATTTACTCCCCCACAATTCCAAGGACAGGGAGGGCTGGTCCACCCATTCCCCTTACTGCTGCTCCTTTTCTGATCCCTATGTTGGACCTAGCAACTTTAGAACCAAGGTTTCTCTGATCATCCTTCTATTGCTGTTGACATCTCGGGGGTCTTCAACTTGGGCAGTTTCTCTGAGCCACTCAAAGTCCACAGTACTGTTCTCATCCCTGAGCCAAGAGGTTTATGATGAGAATCTGGAGGCTGGATTGACCAGAGGTGAATTTTTCAGATGTGAGTTATGTTATACACAGCTAAACATGACTGATACAGTTAATATTAAGAGCTTGTCACCATCTTATAGCTTCATAGGTAGTTACTAGGCTACGAGCCCAAGAGTCATTTTAGCCTAGCCAAGCTTACTCCTAATTTATAAAAATATTGTTTAAATGTGTCAATATCCTAAGGATTTTTTTGTTGATGATAGAGGCTTATACACATCAAGTGTTCACAGGCTGCCCCTGGGAACATAGCTGCCAAATCAGGGGCAAATTTGTGATTTCCCATCGACTGGTCGAAGTTATGTTTGAACAGAGTTAGGGATGAACTTTGCTTCAAATGGAGCAGAAGCCTTTTTCAGAGAAGGGGTAATCTGTGACACACAATCTCGTCCCTCCAATATGTCCCATTTATGTTGCAGATGGGGTTTAGATCCTTAGAATGGGTGTTTCTGATGCTGTTTATTTTGCAGATGTGCAAGAAATCAGTCAGTGTGGAATCAGAGGATGCCTTGCAGGCTAGGTAGAGATCACCTCTGAGCACTTTGTAGGAGACTGAGTACAGGGATATGGCAGAGACCAAATATAGAGATACAGCTTTGAGACAGTCAAAATAGGACTTGCTGATTACTTCCTGTATTATTTCTATGAAGAACCTCTGTAGTTTGGTTCAGATGCATGCCAAATGATGATTTGCACACTCTGACTGATGAGATGAGGACAGTGACCCCCTTGGGCTTGAATGCCATACCCTTACTTATAATTTTTGTGCAACACAGAATGATTTTCTCACCACAGCAAATGTGGTGATCAAAGGTAAAAGTTACAATGAATATGCATTCCAGGATTCCTGACCACTGAGTCCACTTTTAGGAGTGTATTATCAATGTGCTAATTTCCACTGGTAGTGGTCTTTCCAAAGGGTAGTATTATGCATTTTTACATTGAATTTTAGTCCATGACTCTGGCACCAGTTCTTTGCCTATGGCAGGCCCTCTTGAATGAAATTTTTATCTTTAGGGGATTCAATGACCATGCTTTGTTTGCCGTCATCTGCAAACTTGGTCAGCCAGAGACCTTTGAAGTTCTTAGTTGTCATCATAGCAGTACAAGTGGAGCAGTGAAACATACCTTGTATCACCACTGTGAAGCACATGCAACAGCAATGATGGTTACTTATTAAGGTATGAGAGGTAGCAGTACAAGTTATTAATAGCAGATTTTACTAAAATACATGAATACTATAATATCCCTTAGTGATCAGTTCTATTTATGGGTCTCTGTTGACAGGGGAAAGATTATCTGTTGCTGTACAATTCTTTATGGATAGGTAGTTGCTAGACATGCAGTTCTGGAGACCATTAAGAAGCCTATCTCAAATTCCCCCAAAATGCTGTTAAGTGACTTGCTCAAGGCCACACATTAGGAGAATGAAGGTGGAAAGATTCAAACCCTGTACTCTTGGCAGAGGAAGCAGCTCATTAACAAGTCAGAGCTTTAGTCCTCTGCTCTAACTCCCAGCTCCATCAGCTGCTATTGTCTCTTCCTTACATTACCACAACCAGCTCTTACAGGATGACCTACTAACTTGTTTTCTTGATTTCCTTTGAACAGTTAATTTCTGAATTCATCGTATAGTTGATATTTCATAATATCTGTGAAACTCTTCTCCTCTGTGGCTAGGGCAGAGGGAGGTTGTTGAAGGGGGAAGCACCGTCACTCAATGTCCTAAGTGAATACAGACATGATTTTATTTTAAACTTGACTCTTAACGAAGTGCAATAGCTGTTATTCAGCATTCTGAAGGTACATACAGACAGGATATATACTGATTTAGCTGTAAAAAGAACATTTTTGTCTCTCTTGACAGACATACTGTGATGCTTAGTTCTTGTAGCAAGGTCTAAGTTTGAAAAATGTGCATATTCTATGAAGAGTGAAGAGTTATAATGAGAGGGGTATATCCTAGATGTGAGATAAGGGCAATGTTCAACACACACACACTACCTTACTAGCATATGGGTTGTTATTCTCTGCTACCCTATCTGTGCCAGTGTCTCAAAGCTCAGAGCTCCTCCCCCTGCCTGTCTGTGCGTGTGATGGGCCAATCAGCTGTGAGGACAGCAGCTGCCTTTCAGACCCACAGACAGGACCAATCCAGTTTTTCTAGTGCCATGTTTAGAGAAGATTGCTTCTAGCTCTGGACTTTACATTTGCTGAGCTCAGATAAGAAACCCTTTAAGGTTTTTATTTCTCCCTTCTGTCTTTTCTATCAGTGCTTGAATAGTGTATTCTGCTGCTTTGACTGCTTTATTCTGATTAGAAATTTTGTATATGCTTCTGTTTTTACTTTGACTAGCACAGTAAGGCAAACTGATTGAAAGCTTCATTTGGAAGTTTTAACATGAATGTTGTGACTTTTGCATTTTTTTCTCCAGGGTTATGATTATTTGAGGTTACTGAGATGGCTAGCTTCTTTGTCTACAAGATTTAATGGACTCAGATATGGTGCCCCACCCCACCATCTACTCCTTGTGCACCTAAAAAATACATAAAATTAAATCAAGAATTATGCCTTAGCCTATGGCTTGCGACTCTGAGAAGCCTAGCAATGGGCAGGCAATCAGACCAATCACCATATTTTACCTACCGGTCCCCTGGTGTGATGCTAGTATCACAACAATGCACGACACAAGGGTTCAGACACTTCCTCCAGGGCTGTACCATTGTCTAGTTCAGATATGGAGAACAAAACTCTTTAGGTGCAGGAGATGTCAGGTGTGGAGAATCTGTTGCCAGTGTTGATATGTCTCCCCTGGGGATAATCCTACTAATGTAGTGCATGCATAAAAGAGACAGCTGACTCACCATGTTACAGGGCAGAAGTCTCCAGCTGTTTTTTACTTGTGCTGGTAGCTATGGTTAGGTCCATTATTCAGGCCATTGATTATGGGTTGCAAATCTGGGTTTTGACCACCACTGGTGATTTTACACTCATTCAACCACTCTAGGATCTTGATTTTCTACGGGATCTGGAATATAAGGTTTCAAAGCATCAGAGTGTTTCCTCTGAAGATGAACAGGTTCAGAAACCCAAACATCTGTTTTCTTTTTCCCCATATGCCAACTAGCTTTAGGACAATATTCTTTTCACAGAAATCTGCTGCCCCTGACATCAGCAGGGTATATGATCTTTTCACAGACATGGCAAGTAAGCTTTCAATTCTCCTCTACTAAATGATTCTCTGCCTAATAAAGATTATGTGTTCTCCAAACCCAGTACCTTCAGAAATTCTAGGCAACTGGCTAGAATCTCAGGGAAAGAAGCTGTTGCAAGCCAGCAGGGTAGTTTCTAAAGTGCATCTGTGGAAGTTTATGCTGAGCTGTTTATATAGTTTAGAACAGTTTGATGTGTAGTTACCTGTTGAGCAAAAGTTGTATGGGAAATATATTGTTTCAGATATTTCTTAACTGTCTATATATGAAAGTGCCTTGGAAGGTGCAGACACTTTTTCTAGAAATGCAGTGACATTGGTTGTGATAGGGAGGTATGATTGGTTAATCAGCCAGAACCTTTCTGATGGATTTAAATGAGATTTTGAATGTTTTACTAGACTCTGATTGTCTATGTGGTACAGCAGTTAACAGATCAGGAAACACTGGAATGACAGAGGTAAGCTGATACAAGGGGTGTCAATTTATTCCCAAGTTTCTCTCCAATTAGTGAGATAATTTTTGGTGAATGGATATATCAGATATCCCAGCCTTTTAAAAAACATGGTAGCTAGAGAAAATGGCAAGATTTCCACCAAACATAATGAGAGTGGCTCCCTTCCCTAAAAGGATAACCCTTCATCTAACTAATGACTTTGCTGAGTCATGGCACCTTTCATTCTCAGCTTCACCTCTGGGTGCCCACACTCATTTGTTAGCTTTCAACAAGACAGCCTTGCCATCAGCTGTTTGTAGTGAATGGATACACTACTTTGGCAGGTTAGAAGTGAAAGGAACAACCACCTCTATCCTAGGGAGTTCCCTCTAACACATAGGGTGAGACTTTGTTATTCCTTCCAATACTCTGGCAAATGCTGGACTTGGAGGGGGGGGGGGTGTCATAAAACTGATCCCTCCTATCGACAGAATGAATCTTACTGGTTCTCAAATGAGAGATGTCATGGAGACTGTATTGGACCTATCCTTTCTGAACACTTTGATATGGTTCCCAAATTCAAGATCCTCACTCTGCAGGCAGTGCTTCCTCACCTGCTGGACTTATGGACCCGAAGGTTATTTATCATCGTATACCCTTTGTTTATTGTTTCAGCATATATATCAGATTTGCTGAGTTGGATTCACAATTGCAGTTGTCTCAACTACAACTTCAGTTTTAACCACATCTTTCTATAGCAGTGGCATGCTGTCAGACTCTTGACATTAACATCTTTCTATAGCAGTGGCATGCTGTCAGACTCTTGACATTCACATCTTTCTATAGCAGTGGCATGCTGTCAGACTCTTCACATTCACATCTTTCTATAGCAGTGGCATGCTGTCAGACTCTTGACATTCACATCTTTCTATAGCAGTGGCATGCTGTCAGACTCTTTGACATTCACATATTTCTATAGCACTGGCATGCTGTCAGACTCTTGACATTCACATCTTTCTATAGCAGTGGCATTCTGTCAGACTCTTGACATTCACATCTTTCTGTAGCAGTGGCATTCTGTCAGACTCTTGACATTCACATCTTTCTGTAGCAGTGGCATGCTGTCAGACTCTTGACATTCACATCTTTCTATAGCAGTGGCATGCTGTCAGACTCTTGACATTCACATCTTTCTGTAGCAGTGGCATGCTGTCAGACTCTTGACATTCACATCTTTCTATAGCAGTGGCATGCTGTCAGACTCTTGACATTCACATCTTTCTATAGCAGTGGCATTCTGTCAGACTCTTGACATTCACATCTTTCTGTAGCAGTGGCATGCTGTCAGACTCTTCACATTCACATCTTTCCTTACTTCTATGACTTGCTCACCTGTGTAGAGTCTGTATTCAAGTGGTTAGATTCATTAGAGAAGATGGGGTTTATGATGGACCTTTAGAACTTGTTCCTGATACCCTCACAATGACTCATCCTCCTGAGGTGCTTTATCAACAAATGAATGGTCTTTCTTCCTGAAGACAAGGTCCTGTCTTACCTGATGGTGTTTCAGGAATTCTCCAGGAGGAACTTCACCTTAGCAAGAGAATTCCTAAAAATTCTAGGACATTTGCTGTACACGATTCTCGTGATACCACTGGGCCCTTTTACACATGTGGAATAATCAATGGCATGTCCAAATTGCTGTACCTAGCATCTACATTCTCTGGAATTTCAGTTAACAGTGTTGCCCTTCATCAGACAAGAGTTATCATGGTGGAGAGCACAGCTGAGTATCAAATCAGGCTTTTCTTCTACTCTAATGTTCCGGCACAACCTGTCTTGACAAATTCATCTGAATTCACTTGGGGAGCTTTGTCAATGGGGATGGAAGTATAGGCCACCTGGAGTCCCGAGGACACATGGAAGCACTACAATATCAAGGAAATTATGCAGTGTTCCACTCTTTGAAAAGTCTTTCACCACTTATACTTGGTTCTCATTTGATGGTTACAAACTGTGGTACCTTAACAAACTTAGAGTTTCAAGGTCATACCCTCAGTGCCAGTTGGCAACAATTGCCTGGGAGTTGACTTTACAGCAATTTCTGACCCTTTAGGTATTATATATCCTGCCAGTGCAAAACATTGTGTCACACAGACTGAACAAATTCTGGGAAGATCTGCATAACTGGAAGCTCAAGGCAGTGGTCTTTCAAGGTCTATTCCAGATAAGACTTAATACCTTAGAGAGAACTGTTCACCTCCTTTCAAAACTAACAGCAGGAGAAATTCTGTAGGTAGAAAACATCCTTGCAGCCATGCTTAAAGGATAGATGTATACTTGCTCCTTTGGATGGGAATGCCACTGTATGCATTCCATCATATCCACTGATTCACAAGGTACTAATGAAGATTCAGTAAGAAATGCCAAAGATCACTCTGGTGACCTCCTACTGGCCCAGGCAATCTTGGTTCTCCCTTTTAATGGTACTGACCAAGGTCAATTACCTCAGACTTCCTCACAGTCTGGATTTGCTTTCATAGTCTCAGGTGTAACTGATGCACCCTAATTTGGAGCAACTATGACTGATAGCATGGATGATTCAGTCTCGCTCCATTTAGGCACTTGTTTCATGAGAATGTGCAACAGGTGTTAAAGGAGAACAAAAAACATGCTACTAGAAAGTCTTATGTTTACAAATGGATGCGGACGTCTAACTGGTACCCAAATGGGAGCACAGGGTCCCTTGAGGTCATCACCACTTAGGTCTTAAAATATATGTGAGTTACCTCATGATGGCTTATTGTACATGTCCAACCACTTAGGTCTTAAAATATATGTGTGAGTTAAGGTGCATTTACTGGCTGTCTCTGCTTGCCTGACTGTGTATCTTCATCTTTCTTCTTTTCTGTTAGTAAAACAGCTCATGAAAGGAGTACTGCATATGAGATCCCCTAGGAAGCAAATTCCTCCTTTGTGGGATTGCAACTATGTTTCAGAAAAATTGACCTTACTGTCTTTTGAACTTGCCATTCAGACTAATCTGAAATTTTTAACATGGAAAACTCTTTTGCTTATTGCTCTGACATTTGCAAGGTGAGTCTCTGAGCTGCAAATTCTCAGGGTGGGAAAACCTTATCTGATTTCCATACAGATAGGGCTGCGTCATGCACTAATCCCTCTTTCACACCTAAAGTCTCAGAATTCACCCCCACTTAATCCAATAACCTTCCTGTGTTCTTCCCAGAACCCACAAATAAGAGAGATAAATTACTTCATACCTTGGATCTTCATCAACAGGTCAGGTACTACCTTGTCAGAAAAAAACCCTTCAGGAAGGCTGAAAGGCTTTTTGTTTACTACACAGGAGCAAAGAAGGGTCAGCCTGTCTGTAAGCAAACCATTACATGATAGTTGTTTTTTTGTTCTATCCAACTTGGTAAGGTGAATCCAGGCAATTAGACTTATCATTGAGTACAATGCCCCCTTTGGTACATACCTAAATAGGCACATCCAACAATTGGAATGTCCACAGAGGTTCCTCACTAAAAGAATACAGGGTGTGAGTAATATGTCCTGTGCAGACTGCCTCAAAGGTCTATCCCTGTCTTCTGTCTCTTTTTGGCTGTTGAGGAGCCATCTATGCCTGCCATACAAAGCATTGTCGGACCCCATTCTGATGGAACTTTTGCATATCTGCAAGACAAATAGTACCAGAATAACCCACCTTAAAAACTTAAACCTTGTCGGTGATATAAACAGGATGTGCTAGAAAAACAGGTATATAACATTAAAAACTACCTCTTCTCTGCAACAGGCTCCCCATCCATCTGAAGCAGAGTTCCCCTAACACAATTTAAGTGCAATTTGGACAATTAGATGGGGAACAGGAAATCCATCTCTGGTTTGGTACTTATGTCTCTAATGGACACAGCCAGCCAGTAAATGGTTCACTTCCCAGAATCTGCTGGTAAATGTTTCATCTCCCAAGCAGATACTTACACTAATCAAGGGTAAAATGGCCCCGGTGGGCATTAGCTTAGTACACAACTATGAACCTATGAAGGTACACTCCACCAGGGCTTTTTCCTCTTCATCAGCTTATTAGAAAGGAGTGGACTATAAGTATTCTAAAGGCAGCAACGTGGCCCTCCGTCCATACATTTTATGAAGCACTATAAGCTCAATGTATTTTCTAAATCCAGAGCAGGCTTCACTGGGGGCTCTTAGGCTTTTATACATCTTCCTCCCAAGTTGGGTAAGCTTTGGGAATCTGCCATATGCTAGCAATGCAATGTGTTTGTTAAACATAGTACAGCTGTGTAAGTCCTACTTACCTGTAGCAGTAGATGTTCATTGAACAGATTGCCTTTACTGGCAGTACTACCCATAAAACCCCCTTTTTGGAAGTACACAGCTTGATGGTGGAATTGCCGCTGAGTTTTGATAGCAGCATTTTCTGTTGTGTATGTTTTTTTTAGTTTGGAAAAGTAGGTGTTTGCAAGCTTGTATTTTCATTTTCTTTTCCTTCTGATCCAGGAAACCTGAATGGGTCCAGTCTGTGGGTCTGGAAAGCAGAAACTGTCCTCACATGTGGTTGGTCCATCACACCCACTGACAGGCAGGGGAGGAGTTTAGATGGACTGCCAGAGATAGGGTAGCAGGGACTATTACCCTTATGCCAGTCGGGCAGTGTGTTCTGTGAACATCTACTGTTACAGGTAAGTAGGACTTGTGCAACTTTTGTAAAGGTCTGTCACAGTTTTGTAGTGGGATGATTAGAAAAGAGCTTCATGCTCCATGATGACCACTGACTTTTTAAGCAATTAGGTCAGTTTGAATTATAAATAGAAAACTATGTGTAGAGTTAGCTTACATTATTTAAACAGTGTAATTACAGCTTTGTTTTGGTCCTCACTAAAAAATGGTTTAATTTTCTTTAGCCATTTTGCAGGCCCAATCATTATGACATTGTTGTTGCAGCACTAAGTGCTAACTGACTGGCCCAGAGCCAACATTTTATTTAAATCATTTTGCAGCTCTTTTTGTACCAGTTGTGAGGTTGGTCTCTCTACATATATAGCAATTATGGTGCAAAGAATTATGGTTGTGATGTAGTTTATGTAAATGGAGATTCAAATAGAGTGAACAGACTGAGCCACATGGCACTGCTGATGTGAATATTCTATGCTCAGTCATTGTGATGCCTACTTGTACATTAAATGTTCTTTGTAGAAGGCAAGTTCTGAACCATGTTATGGTGTTGGTCTATATGGGTATGGCCACATGTGATTTTATTGTGGAACAAGTCTCATGGTCTGACCATCTCCTGGTTCACTTTACAATGTAACTCCCTCATAAATAACCTCCTGATCTTGAGCTGGTGAAGTACATGAATTCATTTAAGATTACAAAGGAAGATATGTCCCCTGCTCCCCATTTGTTCTCATGGACGTCCAGAGTAACTTAACAAAAGAAGCTCTTTAGAGCTTATAATAGGGCTTTGACTGTTGTACATCACAAGTTTCCTCAAGTCATGTATACCCAGCATCAATGGGATGACATGTCACAATTCATTTCTTTCCATTCCCTAGTAAGGGATGGGCAAAATCTTGAATGCTGATGGAGGCAACCAATCTTCAGGAAGACAAGCTTATAATGGACAAGCTTCATGTCAGGCATCATTCTGAAAAATCCTGTAAAGAAAATCAATGTTCTTGCTTGGGGAACTCTGTTGTGTCCAACCAAACTCTGAACTTTTCTGGGTGATGAACTGTGAAGTATGACTTTTCTCATCATTTACAAGAATTTTTCATCCACTGACTGAGTTTGCTACTCATATTTTACAGATAAAATTGCTACCATTAAGTTGTATACCCTTCCTATATGCCTGTGGACTTGTGCTACAAATCCACAACATTGTTCAGCATGGTACTGACCCACAACACTGTTCAGCATGGTAATAATTCACAACACTGTTCAGCACGGTACTGATCCACAATATTGTTCAGCATGGTACTGATCAACAACACTGTTCAGGATGGTACTGATCCATAACATTGTTCAGCATGGTACTGATCCACAACATTGTTCAACATAGTAATAATCCACAAGACTGTTCAGCATGATACTGATCCACAAGACTGTTCAGCATGATACTGATCCACAAGACTGTTCAGCATGATACTGATCCACAAGACTGTTCAGCTGATCCTTATGTCAGTTTCATATGTTTGATTACACTGAATTCATAGATGATATAAAGTTTATATCTTAAATCATGTTTTGTGGATCCATCTCTGTTCAGACTTGTTACAGCTTGCTTAGAAATTCTGGGTCCATTTTTTTTTTTTTTTTATCAAATTGCATGGACACTTCTGAGGACTGGCATTTTTCAAAAATTGGCAAGGCCCTGTTGACCAGAACACCATGGAAAGGATATTTAAATTTCAACCTTGTCTTTTATGTGCAAGGTTATTGAAAAGGTAGTTTGCATGCAACATGAAACTCTTTGAAGACCCATGGCTTAGACCATTTTAAATACAAATACTGGACTTGTTAAAGATCTCTGACTGTCATGTCTCTAAGGTAGTAAGTGAACTTATGACAAGAACTCAGTGCTGTTCATTGCAGTCTTCTTTCATCTCTGTGTAGCATTTGACATTGTGTATCTCGGCATATGTGTGGAATGATGCTATGGCATCTCTGCTCCTGTCTTTGATCAAGTTATATCTTACCTTTTGTGGCCATATCTCGAAAGTAGTGTCTGATATTATTAATTCTTTTTTCACTTGTCTGATTTGTGGTGCCACATATTTCCATATTGGGTCTGTCGTACATTGTGTATGTGCTCCCATTAGGTAAACTCAGAGTTCGAGGTATGTAACATCTGTCATGCTGATGGTACTCAGTTATACTTTCTTCCTTAGGAATGGCTTGCTATTCCTTGTTCCCTTGAACAATGCCTAATCTTAATTCATTAATGGGGAAAAAGAGTAATCATTTAAAATTTAATGTATATAAGATAGCTGCCTCAGATATACATGATAGACTACATCTATCTGCAACTCCAGTCTTTGAAGTAATTGGGGTGGATGGAAGTTCCCTAAGGGTATAGTTCAGTCCTTAAAACATTCTTTCGCCAAAGCATGTTCATTCAAGACTAGCAGACCCAATGGACACCCACTGAATGAACTTTTACATGGCCGGGCAAAGCTCTCACACACCCTCAATGCAGAGACTATGCCTTATGCAGTCTTCTCATTATTATGACTATCTCTGAGATGGACAAACCTTGGGATAAGTTATACATATAGAACGATGAGATGACACCAGGCTCTCAGCATAAAACAAACAATCTTTTATTTTAAAACAACATAAGCGCTTTCACAGCTCTTGCTTCTTCTTCAGACATCTGCCTTTAATGTTGTATTGCATTTCTTTTCCTGCCGTAAGTGTATACAGCTTGGTGTGAATTGTTATTTTTAGCATATATTCTACCTTACTAGGTTGTCATTGCACTCAATGGTGCTTATGCATGTAAAAGTATTCAATAGCACATATTTATTTTTTCAAATTTGTGAGTTTAGTTCTGCACACTACTTTCTATCTGCTGTGTAGAAGTGAATTGTCTGCGACATTTGTTGACTCAAGGACAGGGAAATGCATGCTTCTAGAATGTTGATTGTTATTGCTGAACTGCTCTCTCTTGCTTAGTTTTGATAACTGCTATTACTGCATACCTCATAACAACTAACACATTATATTTCTCTCTCATGTCACTGTATTTTTCCTTCCTCTGTGCTTCAAACCTCCTCCTTCCCTCCCTCTCTCATTTCACTGCTTTATACTCCTAATTGCCCTCTCCTACCTTTACTAACTGCTCCTCTAGAGCGACAGCCTCCTTACCCACTTTACTCTATACCCTACTCTTCCTTTGTGTTATTTCTTCCCTTTTTCAGTACTGCAATCACTTATTTTGGTATTTCTCTACTTTTTACAGCCTGCATCCCCGGGTGTGCTGCTCCAGTATTAAGAACACCTTATATAACCTAAAAGACTTACAAGGAATGCTCCCTCCCATTTGAAAGCATGAAGACTCCAAGGATACTGCTTGAGTGTAGCAGTGTGAATACTCCCATTTTACCAAGGAATCCTCAGTGTATGTAGCCTATTAAACTAGTTGTGTGACTGTTAATACTGTACTCAGCAGCTTACCTCCTGACCGAGATAGTTGCTTGCCGCAGTCCTCTTCCTCCTCCCACCCCTCTCCCTCCCAGTCTATGTCTCTATTCTACCATTAAGCTCCTTTTAGATTTTTAGCTTCTAAGGGCTATAGCCTTCTGCAACTAAATGCAGGACCTCAGTATCAGTAAACCTAACCCTCGAGCCCCGCTTTCTCTTTACTCTGCCTTTCCTCCATATAGCCACTAGGTGGCAGCAAACTTCAGAGCATTATATTGCTCCTTACCTAATTTCCCTTTTCTCTGAAGTTTTGCCATTACCGGTAGACTTGTTTTTCCTTCCCTTTCCTCCCCCCATTATTTCCCACTACTTACCTACTCTCTCACACATAGTACTACTGCCTTATAGAATAATAAGATTCTTACCCTGTATCCCAGTGACTGATTGTTTTTTTCTAGTCTATTCTTTTCCCTCTGGGTCTGCCCCTGCTCCGTTCGCCCTGCGGGCTCACTCCACTCCCCTACCCTACCCCCAATTCCCACCCTCCCCCAGTGCTGTTAAACTTATACTTCCCCAGACACACCCCTTCCTCTCATCACCCAGTTACTGACAACTCCAACTTAACCCCACCCCAACCTCATTAAGTCCCTAAACTACACCATCTTTTTTGCCCTCTCCCTAACATTTCCACACTACTTCATCCTGTATACCTAACATTTTACAACTTACTCTCCTACTTCTACCTGCTCATTCCATATAATCCAATATCACCTAACTTTCTCTACATCTTTCACCTAATCTTTCCTCTCTTCTGCCATCACTTAGCATTTTCTAAAGTCCTTCCCTTCATTAAGTCCCTAAACTACACATCACCTTTTTTGCCCTCTCCGTAACATTTCCACACTACTTCATCCTGTATACCTAACATTTTACAACTTACTCTCCTACTGCTACCTGCTTGTTCCATATAATCCAATATCACCTAACTTTCTCTACATCTTTCACCTCATCTTTCCTCTCTTCTACCATCACTTTAGCATTTTCTAAAGTCCTTCCCTCTACCTACCCTACCACTCATCCTACACACCCTAATGGCCTCAACACATAATTCAATACACACAAACCTACTACTCTTAACTACTACTCTAGCATCTATAACTCTACCTTACACACTAACCTTCTTAGAACACCTTTCTCTGCCTGAACATCACCACCCCTACCAGCAAACTTTGCCAATTACTCATGGAAACTCCCTTAACCACATTAACATAACCTCAACTTCCAGCTATATATTTTCAAAGTACCATAGATCTACCCATATTACTTACTTCCATAACAAAAAACCCTAATTAATTACTACAAACTCCTAAAAATAATACTAAAACCTCAACAACATCCCCTAATAGATGGTGATATTCATCCTAACCCTGGCCCCCAAACAGGAATTCCCAGTAACCCACATAACTTAATATCTCATGAAACTACTACCCCAAAAAGGCCTTCTAACTCCCTCCTGATAGCTCACCTTAACATCCGTAGCATTATCAGCAAAATTATCCAACTTCATGCACACTTAGATGTGCACAAATTTGATATCCTCTGTATTACAGAAACATGGCTCAAACCCTCAACTCAGGACCAGGAAATTACCCCTCCTGGATAGAACATCCTGAGATGTGACCGCAAAACCAAAAAGGGTGGGGGAGTAGCCATTTTGTATAAATCAGAACTCAAAGTTTTACCCTCCAATACCTTCCTACCCACAGATACTTGTGCTGAAACCCTTATTGCCAAACTCCAAATCAACAACGTTAAATCTATCTATCTAATTTGCTCCTATCTTCCCTCTGGAAATAATATCAAAACCCTTGAAAACATACTTAGTTGCCTCTCTACCCACTTACCTCAGGAAACCATTGTCTTAGGTGATTTTAATATAGACTGGACTAAGTGTAGCTCCCCAAATCCTATCTATAACATAAATCTCTATGGCTTCTCACAAATAATAACCACCCCTACTAGAATTCATAAACCAAGCAGTAAAGAATCCATCCTTGACTTGATCCTTATTAATAGTCATCCTGAAACTTACAAACCAGGTATCCTTCAGGATGATATCAGTGACCATGGTCTAACCTATATAATTAAACAAAAAACTCATAGCCCAAATTGTAATACTTTCAAAACCTCTCGATCAAAAAAAACTTTCAACCAGAGAACTTCCAAAATGAACTGAAAGCATGTGACTGGACACCACTGCATCATATGCAACTCGAAGAAGCAGTGACCTACTTTAATACTAGATTCCTTCAGATCCTAGATTACCATGCCCTCTGCTGCACCTCCCAAACCAGGGCCAAAATAGCCCCATGGCTCACAAAACAAACTAGGCAAAAGATCCTCCTAAGAAATAAAATTTGGGTCAAATGGAGAGCCTCTAAAAACCCATCAGATCACCTTCACTTTAAACAACTGAGAAATGCCACCAAAAAAGACATTCTACTAGACAAAAAAAAATTTACCTTCACCTACTACAAACCCACCAACAAAATCCACAAAAGTTCTGGTCAGGCATCAACAAACTACTTCAGCCTGGACACTCAAATACACCCACCCCATCAGGTATCACCCATAATAACTCTAAGCAAATTGTTGATGCCTTTAATAATTACTTTACTGAAGCCATTCAAACTCTAGCTAATACATTACCACCTATAACCACTTCCCCAGTGAATACCACCAACAATCCAGTTCCTACTTTTTGTATACAACCTGTACTTACATCCCTCATTTGCAACCTCCTTCAAAAACTCAAACCTTGCACTCCTTCTGCTGACTGCCTACCAGCAGACTACCTGCAAATTGCTGCTAAAGTCATTGCCTATCCCATCTCCATCCTTATAAATAGATCTATTATTGAAAGCACAATCCCCTCCATATGGAAAGTCTCCCACATAATCCCTCTACATAAAGGTGGGACACCTACTGAGCTCTCCAACTTTTGACCAATCACCCTACTCTCCCAAATAGCTAAAATAATGGAAAAATGTATCCACCAACAACTACTTCACCACCTTCTACATAATAATCTACTTGCTAACTACCAACATGGCTTTCGATCATTCCACAGCATAACTACTGCCCTGCTATCCTTTACTGACTGTATAAACAAAAATCGTAACAATAGCTCTCTTTCCTCTGCACTATTTATCAACCTCTCAAAAGCATTTGACATGGTCAACCATCATCTGCTTATTAATGTATTAAAAGCCCAGTCACTTAACCCACAAGCATTACTCTGGTTTACATCTTACTTAGAAAACAGACAGCAAGCTGTGCTTTGGGATAATAATCTTTTTTCTCCCCTGCCTGTGAACATTGGAGTACCTCAAGGTTCTATTTTAGGCCCTCTTCTCTTTTCAATGTTTATTAATGATCTAAATGCCAAAATCCCTCCAGCCACCTGCATTCAATATGCAAATTACTCAACTCTCATATGTTCAGCCAAGTCGACAACCTCGCTCCAGACCCTCACCCAGACAGTATTTAACATTGTTGAAACTTGGTTCATGGAACACCGCCTCTTCCTGAACCCCAAAAAAACAAAACTATTGCTCTTCATTCCTACATAAACGTCACCACAAATTCACTTCTCAGTAACCTCTAATAACGGAACTAGCATTTCCCCTGACACTACAACCTGTCTCCTGGGAATAACAATATACAACAAACTTAGCTATGATGACCATATAAATACTACCATAAAGACCGTCAACAGAAAACTAGGCTCCCTTTATAGAATCAAACCCTTCCTTACCTCAATAGCTAGAACCACTATTGCTCAAACCCACCTGATCTCTACCCTTTTCTATGCTTCAGCCATATATATCAACCTTTCTAAGAACAACCTTAACAAACTATCAACCAGCTATAATAACATAGCCAGATTCGCCACTGGCTCTCCCTTCAGAGCTCACCACTGTCACAACCTCAAACAACTGGGATGGTTAGAACTCCAGAACCAACTACTTTGTCAACAACGTGTTATCACACAAAAGATCCTCTACCACCCTAATAATACCCTGATCCTCACTAATCTAATAACTCCCTATAAAAATCTTGCAACATTACGCTCTGCTAACAAGCTTCTAGTTTCCACTATAAAATCTAACAACAAAGCTGGGGACTCGCTTTTTACCAACACAGTGGGAAAAACCTGGAACCAACTTCCAAGTAAACTCTCAACTCTTACTTCCTCACTTCTTTTTAAAAAACACCTAAAAGAATATCTTAAAATACAATGGCTCTGTCCTTGCTCTAACCCAGACTGATACCTCCACTGCCCCCATTGTACTCCCTATACTTCTCTACTCTATTGTTCTATACTGTTTTACTCTACTGTTCTATGTTCCCTACCTTATTAACATTTAAGGTAACCTAACAAGATTTTTCCTTCTAGTATATTAAAAAAATTAACTCTTTTTTTTTTCTTTTATTTTCTCTCATATGTTGCTTTTTCTCAAATTTTAATCTCAGCTTAGACCTACTATTAGACTCTGTGCAAATTTATCCTTTTGTACAATCAAAACAATGTATAACATTCTCTTCTTACTATTGCATATATTCTATGTTTTGTTACTACCTATACAATTGAAACAATGTATGGCATTCTCATGTTACTATTGTATATATTCTATGCTTTGTTACTACCTATGCTTGGAGCTTTTCTCCCCGGGCCTCTACTGAAAATGGACATATGTCCAGTTAGACTAGCCCGGTCAACAAATGTAAAATAAAATAAAATTTGGGGAATGGAAGTGACTTATTTGGAGTTATGCAAGTATTGCAAAGGTGTACCTCTGAAATAAAATGATAGCTGGTGTGGGACTGCAGAATGGACGTAAAATGGTAAGATCACAGAGAGGCAAAAAGTGGCCTTAACGTAACATATATGCATGCTAACAAGGAGAAGAAAGTGGGGTGTCATTAAGAGGTTGTAGACTTAATAAATTGGATTGTGATGCTAAGCAAAACAGTGAGAAGATGGACATGACTTTATATGGAAGATTAAGTAGAAGGCCAGTGGATTATAACAAACACAACCAAAGTTTAAGAGAAGGAACAGAGTTAATTCAAAGGGTCATGACAGTCCCACTGCTCTCATATCCTTTGCGCCTTACAACCTATTTATCCTTTCTGCTTGCAGCCACCCCTTCAGAGATATGCCTGCAGTTTCTCAAGCCAACCATTTAGAGATTGCTTACTTAGATGTACCCATTACTTACTCACTGACTTAAAAGTGTGGAATGCCTGGGACATGTTACCTCGAACTTGATATAAAAAGTAGTGCTGCTCTGAGAAAAGGTCTTGTGGAGAGGGTCAAAATCATTTAGGTAAAAATTCAGATGAAAAAAAAAGTTCTCTCTGATTTCCTGAACAGTTTCTGCTCACACTTTGAGATGAGATGTATTCAGATGAAACAGCTGTCACAAGGCCCATCTTCCTTGTAATCTCAGCTGCAGCAAAATGCTCTCTCAAAGTAAGAGCAAAGCACACATTGCCATTCTATAGTTCGCAGGTTTTCCAAATATATTAATATTCCCCAACCCTTTCCCTGGAAATGAGTCCTTTAATTATATTTGCTTAATGTTCATTGGCTTAATACAAGTATAATTGCATCAACTGTTCCATGCTTCTCCAGGGAAAACAAGCAAGACTTTTAAATCATTAAGGTGAGATAAATTAGGATGTTTCAAAGAATTGCATATTCCTAAATTATGACTAATTCCCTTTCCTTGGCTATGCTACATCCATGCTCTTCTGCTCTTAACTTTCCTTTCTTTAAAAATTCATTTTTCTCATTTGCCTGTCACTATTACTCCTAAGGGACAATAAGCTGTTTATTATACAATTTACTCATTTTCCGTTGCCTCCTTTCTTTCCCCATCCTGTTATAACAATCAAATTCTTCCTTGGGAGAAAACCATTCATGTCCATTCCTGCCTCTCATAATCAGAATCTAAGCGACACACACTGATTAGACTGAACAGGTTTATCATTATTTTTTGAAGAAAAATATTTTACTTAATTATTGCTTGTAAATAAGCTTACAGATAACCATATTATCCCTAGACATTCCATCTTACCCTTGAGTATAAACTTGTTATACTACAGTTTTTTTTTTTTTGCCAAACTTATCTGTCCATTTCTTCTTATTTCACATACAATGAATGTTATCTTACGATTTTCTAATGTTCATTCTATTTTTCTGACTTCTGCTGATAATGCATCATGTATTTCCCATTTGCTGTAGACATGTATACAAATGATTGTACTTCCACAAGCTGTTCTGATATTTTGCTTTTAAAATGAAATACAAATTAAAGATGTGTGATCACATTTTGCTTGCAGTAAAGCTCAGTGTTCAAACTATACTTGTGTGCATTTTATTGCTGTAAAGAATATCGTTTAGAGTGTCGGCATTTGCAGCACAGAATCTGTCCTAACAATACAAAAGCAGTCATTACATATTTCAGGGGTACATATTTACCTGAAGGAAAGCCCTCAAAGGCAAGGCACTGACTCCTTAAGAGAAAAGGAATAGAAATGTAGTACAGGGCATTAAGGCTTCAAGATGGGAATAAGCCTTGTTTTGTTGTCCTAGATTTAATTTCCTGACTATCCACTTACAGATTGTGTTACTCTGAACAAGTCACTTTTTCAGGTAGTACTGGGTCACTCCTGAAAAGAGTGGTTGGCGCTTAGGTGGCTTATTTGGTTAGCAAATGAATAAGGCACTTATTATAAGCATCAGTGGCGAGGATTATCATTTGTCTACAAAAATACCCCACCCATGCTATGTATGTTTATGTAGCTGTTTTTATGACAGAATAGGTATTATATGATGCAATAGGCTATCGAAATGGTATTAGCAGAGTGGGTGGAGTTTTTAATGGAGTTTTTAATGATGTTTAGTTTTTGATTGGTGTAACAATGTATTTAAACTGCTGAGTCTGTTTTATCTGTTATCTGATGAAGCGGATGTTGGATTTACCATGAAAGCGCTTATTTCTGTGTATCGCATTAAAGATTATGATCAGTTTTTCCTGCCTACCATGTGTTCCTGATACTCTCATACTTTTTTACTATTTGATTTTTATTTGTGTATCTGGATTTGCTCTGGACTTGGTGACAATATTTTTAGTTCTGAACTTTCAATGGTATTAAAGTTCTTTGTCGAAATTTTGTAGAATCTGGTTAAAGCTTGAGAGAAGGTGGCAGAAGTTTGTACAACATTAGGAAAAGATTTTGCTTGGCACTCATATCAGAGCTTTTCTCATACCGCTACAAGCATTCTGATGTTCAACACCCTTAGTGCTGCGGTAGCCTAAGCTCTATATCCTGCCAAGGATACTGCACCCTACCAACCACCCAAAGCTCTTAGCCCCTCCCACACAGTCAATATGGCTGCCTATAAACTAATCCCTTATTGATTATTAATACCATTCTAACACCATTCTGAGGACTACAGAAGATATTTTGTTAAATGGAGACATTTTTGTTGGTCATAGGAAAGCATTTAATTCTATACTGCACCATCTTCTTACGGAGTTAGCAATCTATAGCTTACAGCAACACAGTAAAAAATATTTTGATATCACTCAGATACTACAAAGTTTAAACATTTTCTCCACTTGCAAAACCTAAACTTCTTATTATAGGTATCATTTAAAATCCAGTCTTATTTTTCTCTTATTATGTAGATAATTTCCCTTCATGCTGACACTTGTGTAAGTTTTTTTCAGTTTTAACTATCTCAATGTCAGCTATTGTCTCCACTGACCTGAGAATGACACTTGAAATATTCTTATTATCTTAATGAACTTCCAACCAATTCAATCAAAATGAAAGGCTAGAAAAATTGGCTGTTTTGTCAACATGAAACAGACACTTTCCTATGCCTGTCATGTTGTGAAATGAAACATCAAAACAGTTTAAATGCCTGGACGTGTGGTTAGATTATATTTTCCCATTTGCTCACCATCTTAATTCTTTCTTCCCCAAAACTACTTAAGAACTAAGGGTAGACTCAGCATCATCTGTCCTAAATCCAGCCATTCCCTACACAAAAGGCAATAGCTTGTCCTTCCCAAGACTGAATTGATCTTGGAGTATATCATGTGAACCAAAAAAGGAAGCATGTACTTGCTCTGAAGTCTTAAACATCACAACTTATAGGTCAAAGCTTGGGTCTGAAAAGTTGCTGGATGCAAAATGTTTCAGTGTCAAAGTGAAAAATATTGTCCAGTACATTGACAATTACCAATCATAGCCACAAACAGTACATTCTGCAGACTTACCTATTTAGTTATGGTTGTGTGACCCTGGAATTAGTCTATGTAGGTAAGTGGTAGAACTGAAGGGCTATATCCCCCTGCAGAAACATAAGCTGAAACATTTTAGGTTTTGCTATAATGCACTTTTTGTTCTTATGGACTGATTTCTTGTTTTGTTATATAAGTTTTCTTCTTATAAGGTTCAAAAGAGGATGATTTTATTTTGTTGGATTTGCATACCATGGATGTCATGGTCTGGTCTTCAAATCTAAGACATGACTGTACTTCTGGAATCTGTTGACCCAAGAGTTTAGAAAGTTACTTATTCTGATTTACTTGTATTCACAAAAAAACAGCTTAGACCTGCACTCCTTAGAAAGGGCAGCTTATGGAATGGCTTTATTACAAGGTATGCTGTAAATGTCTTCCACCCATAGAAATGGCAATACTATCTGGAATCTGTGCAGATATGCAGATGCTGTGGAATTACTGTTATGCAATTACAATGCTGTCACTGTTACAAAAAATGACAGTACAGTTGTAAATATACATATCTGATAACAGCTCAGTGTATTAGTAAAGCTACCCTCCTCTCCATCCTTCAACAAAAAATGTATATTGTTTTAAGATGATGCTTTAATATACTATTTCACAATTGCTTTGACTGGCTTTACTAATGTAATACATAGAGCACTGATTCTGCTCTGAAAACAAGAGAAAGTTTCATAGGTTAGTACTAGACTAACTGCTCTTGTGGGCCATTTTAAGCATAGGGATGTGAAAATCAAACCCTGAATCCTTGTGTCTGTAAGGTAAACACCTTAACCATTATGTCAAACTCTCACTCCCATAAAGATTGATACTTGGTTAACTGCCCTTGTGAGCCAATTTAAGCCAAATCAGTTATCCCATGTGAGAATCAAACCCTGCACCTTGTGTTTGCAAGGTAAACACATTAACCAACATGATTACTGCCCAAAATAATATTGATACAGCCAGATTCATATTGAATAACCTGGCTATAACATGATTTTAGTGCAAGAAGCCTGGTGATTATGCTTCGATATCTGGAAAAAGACAAATCAGTTAAGTACTTCTATAGTGTGAAGTCCAATCTTAACAAATATTAACCAGCTCCAACTTTAGTTGTTAAGATCAGGTATTGCACCAGACAATTAAATTTGCCAGTACTGACCATCAAACGCAATGGCAGAATTAAAAACAGATTTCTTGTTGTCAGCAGTCTGTGCCAGTATTCCGTCCCTGACTTTCAGTAACAAGAGTGTGTGTTACTGCCTTAATGAAGGTGCATACTAACTGCTTTATGGCTTGGAAAGCTGCAAAACACTTGTGTTTTTTTTCTCTAACTAGTAGTACAAGGAGCAGTTAAAGCTCACTACAAAGAATTACAATCAGATTTCCAACCATAACCCTTTATGTCTTCTCAACATGGATCCCATGATTCACCTCTTGAGCCGGAAGCAACAGAGAAATGCAAAAAGCTCCTGAAAAGAGGATGGATCGGCATATGGAGATAAGCATCCTTGAGATCCAGACACACCAGAAATGCCTGAGGTAGCAAGAGAGGAAAAACGGTCTGAAGGGACAACATCCAGAAGGAAGGCACCTTCAGAAAAGTGTTTAGATGAGAGGGGTCTAGAATCGGTCTCCAAGTACCTTCTTTTTTGGGCACTAGAAACATTCTTGAATAAAACCCCGTCCCCCACTGGGACACAGGCACCTCTTGAATAGTACCCTGAGACAATAGATCTCAAAGAATCTCTGGAGAAAAAAAGAAGTTGCTCCCAAGAAAGCTGAGAAATGCCCATAGGAGGAGGATGGGAAATCTACACCATGAAGTACCCTTGACGAATGACTGACAGAACCCAAGAATCCTGTGTGATTCAAAGCCAAATAAGTGGAGAAAGAGAAAGGTGAAGAGAAAGAGGAATGTAGCTTGGAACACGTGGATATTCAGACAACACCTGGTTTGTAAGGAAATGAAGGCTTTAGAATCCCTGCAGTCTGAGTGGCCTTAGCAGGAGGAGCCCGTTTAATACTCTTTTTACCTTTAGCAGGAGGGAGAGATTGCCTACGAACAAAGGCTGGCTTAGAAGGGTAGTTTCTCAGAAATTTAGGCAAAGGAGAAAAAGACATGTTTAAGCTCTTGTAAGGCCTCCCCCCCTTGTCCTGAAGAGACTTAAACCAGCAGCTGCTTCCCCAAACAAAAGTTTAGTATCCAGAGGGGCATCCAGTAACTTAGCTTTTGTATCTTCAGTAAAGGCTGAAGCCTAAGCCAAGAATACCTCCTCAGTAGTGAACCAAAAGCAGCAGTCCTAAAAGAGGCATCTGCTGCATCATAACTAGATTTGGTATAATGACCAACTACTTAAGAAGACATCCCTAGCAAGATATGAGCAGAAGAGCCAACACATACTTAAATATATGTGTCTGATAATTAATACCCCTAAAAGCTACAGTAACAGAAGTATAAGCCTTCTTATCCAGCCTGTCCATGGTTCTGCTGTCCTTGTCAGAAGGCAGTAACTTGGACAAAGGAAGTGAGACGACTTACCAGAGGCTGCAGACACCACAGAAGGATCAGCAGCAGGACATGTGAACAAAAAGGAAATATCCTCAGGCACCCTGTAAAACCTATTGGACTTCTTGGGAGCAGGGTGCAGAGAATGAGGTGCTTTACAGGCATTGCAAAAAAAACATCTAGTAAAGCAGCTAAGACAGGTGAAATAGCCACAGATTTAGGAGATTATATCTGCAGTAACACACAGTACCTCCTGTGGATATCAGAAACCTGGGCACAATCCCACTTAAAAAAGTCCATCATCCTAGAGATCATGTCCCCATAGGAAATTTCCTCAGAAGGAGTATCTGGACTATTAGATTCCTCCTCCTCAGATCTGTAGTCTAAAAGAGAAGGAATCTGGGTAGAATAAGTAAGGGATTATTCGTCAGAATCCAACTCTTCCTCACAAAGTCCTTGGACCTTTTAGGTGAAGAGGACTAAACAAGAACAGGAACTGAAACCCCTTGTGAAGGCCTTAAAGACAGTAAAGTGTTAAATAACCCTTGAGTAAAGGCCTGACAGCCACTTTTTGGAGCCCTAGAAACAGAAGAAACGTGTTTAGTTTTCTGTTTCTTTTTTAAGGGGGCATCCATCCTAGAAAACTGAGAGGGCTCTGACTCAGGATGGCATTCCACAACCATAGTAAAAACTTCTTCCCTTAGCAGAAACTGTGGAACTCCCCTAGACCCCTCAGAAACAATCAACCGTGGTTCCCCCTGAATTTCTGAAATGGACACCTGCAAAGCCTTATCAGACATGCTGCCTGCCAGATCCTTGCTGGCCTCCAAATTGGATGCTGCAGAGGAATCTGACAACACAACCAGGTGAGTCTCTGAGTTTGTAACAACCTTGGGAGAAACCCTCAGCAGAGGCTGGACAGCAGAAGTCTCTGGTCTTACCTTTTTCACTTCCTTCTTCCATCACAGCTGACCCGCATGACAAGAAGTTCCATCCATAGTATCTTTAGCAAGAAGCTGGTTCTCAAGATACAATGAAAGGGTTTTTATTTTAATGAAGGGTTTTCTGGACAAACGCCTGATAAATTGAACAAGACATATGGTCGTGAGAAGCTCCTAGGCAAAAAGAGAGATCACTTATTTCATACAAACCTTTCATTCAACACACTAGAAAGATATTAAAAGATTAAGCGAAGTGGTCTTTATGGCGAATCTGTCTTTCATACTGGCATTTACCCTTTCTGGATGACATTAACCCAAACAGCACAAAACAAATGAAGTAAAGAACAGAAACCCAACTGGGTACTTATCTGCAGCAGTGAGGACTTCAGCAAACAGGAGTAATCACAGGAATTCCAACAAACAGGAAAAAAAAAAAAGCAAAGAAAACGGACAGAGACAAACAGGCCGATAGTTAAAAATGGCATTCAGACTGGCAGCAAAGAATTTCTGAGGATGGTACATCTGAACATCAACTTTATGCCCTATGCTACACAAGGAGTGCGGAGGTGATGTTCAGTGTACCTTAAAGCAAAGGTAGACTGGCCGGTAGACAGGCTCCATGGCAGGGAATCCCATAACTTATGAATACTGCAGCGGTGAGCGTAAGGACATACAAACATACGCATATATATATATATATTTTTTTTTTTTTTTTTTTTTTTTTTTTCCCAGTTTGATTACCAGGGAAGTCCACTGGGCCCAGAGAGCCTGTTTTTAGTGGAGGCCCAAGGAGAAAAGCTCCATGAAACAGATTACAATAAAGATAGTCCAATGAAAATAAAAGTACAGGTAGAAATACATATCAAATAATACAAAGCATGAGCAATACTGCCCATTGTGGAAAAATATTGTGCAGATACATTTTAACAAATTCACACTAAGTCAAAAGCCATTTACAGTATATTATATATACACACACACATAACTGCTGCGATGATGCAGCGGTTAGCATTGTCACCTCACAGCAAGAGGTACTCTTGTTCGATTCCTGGCTGGACCACTTTCTGTGTGGTGTCTGCATGTCCTCCCCGTGGTCGACCGACGTTTGAAGACATGCAGGTAGGTGTGTGCATGAATGCTTGTGCCTTCTTTGAAGGTTGAGTGTCGGGCTGGCAACTTGGCACCGTAAAAATCCACTGCCAGTCATTAGTGGACCGGAGTTCCCTAACTGGGAAAAGCTGAAAGAAAGTAATATATGCACACACACACACATACATACATACATACATACACACGTCTGTGTGTGTGTGTGTGTATATATATAGATATATATTTATAGATATATATATATATATATATATATATATATACATACACACACACACACATATACATACACAAAAAGAGAGATCACTTATTTCATACAAAACTTTCATTCAACACACTAGAAAGATATTAAAAGATTAAGTGAAGTGGTATAAATGCTCTTCTGAGATGCACTTGTGTTTATGTATGTCTAACAATCTACCTCAAAATGGGGGAATGTTTTGTTTCTGAAATAAAAAGGACACAAAATGCAACTGCCGTCAGTAGTCTTTTCAGTCTCTCATATTGCCTGATTTCCTTACATATAAGTAAGCAGTAGGCTAGCTGCCCTTGCAGGCCACCTTAAGCCTAGCTAATTTTTTGTTCAAAGGTGAGAATCAAGCCCTCTACCTTGTGTGTGTGAGGTAAACACTTTAACCATTATGTCAAATCCCAACCCCTATAGTACTATGGAGTATGAAAGGAAAGCTGATGGAAATGAGAATACTACGAGGCCGCTGATGGAAATGGGAGAACTATGGGCAGATTTCAACAGACCTGCTCACAGAATAAGTGACCACTTATGCTCAGAGCAGGTTTTTTGGAATCTGGCCCACAGTGTCTGTTTACACATCAGCTTTACATCGAAGTAGATCACAAACTGAGAGCAAGTCATTTGTAATCAGGCCAGACTTACACTGGGAGCAACTCTTTTGGAATATGGCCCTACATCTCCTCTCTTGCCTTATTTTGTATTTTCAAAATGCCCAGTGCTACAATGAACAGCAATTATTATAAAACAAAATGACATCAATATAAACATTTAGCTGCTTGTTTGCCAGGTGATGTAATAAGCAGTCGGAAAACTTTGGCGTAACCTAGACAGCAGCTTTGGCAAAGTGAATTAAATCATTCTTTGCATTTCATTTCCAAATTGAAAACATCATAACTGATTTTGTCTTTGATTCAAATGAACATGGACAAATTCAACTGCAGGTGCTGAATATTTTTTACTAACGTGCTATTTCATAATTACAAGAGTCATTGCTCACTATTTACTGCAGTGATATCTTTAGGCTCAAATGTACTTAGTATTTTGTACCCCAACATCAAATACTAGACAAAAAATGACTGATCATTGTTTTTATGTTTTAATTCATTACGGCAGAGTGCGCCTCCAGGCATTTCTGCAGTTAACTCCTACTGCAACTCTAGGTGTCAAATATTCCTTTTTCATGTTCCCATTAATAATTCCAAAACCATGCTACGCACAAGGTATCAGAATGTTTTATCGTGAAGCAAACATGATAGCAAAAACAATTGTATTTATATTTGACCCCTGTCAATGAATATCTGTTTCAACTGTAAGGTGATAACTTCAGTTTTTTACAGGCTCAAACCACAACTACTTGGAGTTAAAGGTACACACTTAAAAAAGCTGTACTGGAGGGAATGAGTTAAGAGGTCCTTTATCTCAGCTGTAGCAGCCTTAGAGTGAGAATATTTAAGGGAGGTAGAACACATGGTGCGCATGGGGACAAATACAGAGAGAACAGATTATGATGTGAAATATATTTTAAGACAAAGAAACCTGCTTGATAGTAAAATTTAATGCTATGCACCACTTTAGTCTAAATCTTGAAATTAACTGGAAGTCAGCAATACATTAAGTGTTTCTTATATTTTTATTCATGATGCTTGAGTTTTTACTGCTTTTAACCAGTTTTATCATTTGTTAATCATTTATGCAGGTGTGGTTTTGTTAGTATACATAAGTGGATGGCATTTGCAATTAAAATATAACTTCTTTAGAAGGTCAATGTGGCTGAGGCACTAGAAGGCAGATTAATAAATTTCAGTTCCTGGATCTTAGTGGTTATTTGTATCAGTAAGTTAAACTAATTATAATTGATGTAAAAGAAAACAAATACCCAAGATTGCTAAAACTTTGGAATAAAATGTATTACTGCATAAGAAAAAGTACATGATGTCAGTAAAACTAGATAGGTCTATGTGTACAAGGAAGTAAGCACCAGAGAAAATGGCATTTTAGACTTCTAGATAGTTTACAAACTACATGTTTGGTTAAAAACTATGAGCCATAAATTTAGAACATAAATCATCATAATTATTTAAAGCAATATTTAAAGCATTTTATTTCTTGCTAAACAAATGTTCCTACTTAGTGTTTTTATTTGTGTGTCCTTCATTACTTAACAATTCTTGTAGATTTTTAGAGCAGATGTTATTCTGTTATAACAATGTTTTATGCTTTTTATCTGAGCTGTCTGACAGCCAACAGCCCTCCCCCTGGCATGCCTGGTCCATTTATTCCACTGGGGTTAGAAGTGGTCATAGAAGGCTATCAATCAGGGAGCTTCTTGTCCTAAATCCCTACTACCTCATGATATTTTAAGGGTTTACTACAGTGCCACTGTCTCCAGCCATCCTTGCATGCACAATTTCAGTTACAGCATTCACTACCTGGAACACTTAGATTTATCACAGCCTTGTTACTGTTCACTAAACATTGCTGCTCCAGAAACAAAACCTCTAGGTGTGTGCAGCTGAAGCATTTTATCGTAATTTAAATTATCTTCTGAACTTCTGTCTTAAAAATAGAAATGTACATGGGATACATTTTTATTTGTTTTACCTTTAAACAATTCATGGTAATATCTAAAAAAAATGAATACTCTTAACTATAGATTAATCACTTCACTTTCTGTTCAGGCCTTTGCAGAATAAATATGCCAATTAGTCTTAATCTGTTGTCAAAACGTAATGGTTGTGCAGTGCGCGCACGTTTTTTTTTTTTGGGGGGGGGCCTCAAAAACACATCTACAGCTACTTCAACAACAATTTGATCGGCTAGGAATATAAAGCATCTGGGGACAAATGCTCCATATTTGTTGCTCTGCTCTCAGGAATAAACATTATTTGCATTTTGGAGTTCAGTACACAGAATCTAAGGAAGGTAGTTACTCACTTGGTATGACAATGGTCTCCCCAGGAGGTGCTACAACAGTGACCGGTATATTCACAGTTATCGATTTTTCTGATGTTTGCGTCAGTCTCTTCACATTCTTCTGATTGTCTGCATCTTCAGGTTGTTCAGGCACCTGTTTCAAGCAACCAGTTGGAGGGGCCAGCAGTGTAGTGGGTAGCGTTCCTGTCTCAGTCTCGGTCTGATTTTCCCTGACAAAAAGAAAAGCATACAGTTTTAATTATACCACGTCTAGGGTCAGCAGACTGTAAAGGGGTAAGTGCACATATTTCTCCCTCACACATGACAGATTGCTTAATGGGATGAGAACATGGATATGATAAATAAGAAATGTTTTCTACTGTAGTGGCAATTATCAGTTATATAAAACAGGGAAGTTGCCAGGTGCTTAGTATCTAAATAGAAAGAAATGACAAAATAAGTCTAAAGCTGCTGTAACTACTAACCCGATGCAACAGTGAAAATTGTTATTGTAGGCCAATATCTTTTCAGCATCTACTATAAAATTATGCCAACCAAATACAAGCCTTCTGGTATTTTACCCGATTTATAACATGAAATTACATTTAGAAGGCAAACTAATTTCAGTCACAGGAAATTATTAATTTACACACAAGAAAACAATTTTAAAAGATCACTTTTATTACAAGTCATGTTCGTGATTGCCACTTGTAGAAAACCTTAGTTAGATTTGAAATGTAAAAAAAGTTGATGTAAAAACTTATATCAACATATATCAGGGTTATTCCTTCTGCATTTCTTCTAAAGTATCTTACCAATTATTAATTTTGATTGATTCTGAGTGCAAAATGAAAAACTGCTCAGTGTTCTGTGTGAGTGCTCTTAATACAAGTGAGTCTGCTGAGTGCTTCCCGGGCAGTTTGTACATAACAGTTATGGTGACGTTACTGAACACACTGTGCCTGATGTAGTTATGCTGATGTTACCAAATAGGTTACCCACATAGCTGTTATTATGAAGATTAGGGTCAGATTACCAAGTTATACATGTACTATTATTAAGGTGAGGCTACCAAAAACCTACATCTATATTAAGCATAGTATCTGTACATACCACATATTCTGTCAACCACACACAATAAAATATTATACATGCTTTTTAACTTCTTGAAAAATGCAAACACTTAGCCAGATAGGAGAGCTCCCTTTCACAAACTGGACCTGTGAGTTATATAAACCTTCACTGCAATCTACACAAATACAGAGTAAACTATTATATGCTGATGCTGTTAAAAAGTCCCAGCCTACGCTCAAAATACCCAGTAAATATAGAGATAAACATAAATCAAATAATACACTACTAGCACAATAAAGCGTCACCAAGTAATTAACCACTCCAAAAGTAGTGCACATAGATTATAGGTTCATAGTTTGATACTAGGCTATCTGCCCTAAGGCATTTATAAGCCTAGCCAGAGTGTGTTTGGCTTTCACCACCCTTTTAGATTTGTTGACTGTGCCTCTGTATAGTAGGTCACAGAAGGTAGCCCTATTAAGGTTAGTTTACCATACCTCTGTCTAGCAGGGACACAGAAGAGATCTCAGGGGTAAATTTACGATCTCCCATCCACTCGTAAAGATTTCTCTTGAATAGGGTCAGTGAGGGGCTCTGCATAACATGGATTGGGATTTTGTTCCAGAGTGAGGGGAGCCTCTGGGACACGAATCTGTCCCTCCAGCATGTCCTGTTTATTTCTGTGCTGAGGTTCAGGTCCCTGGAGCGTGTAGCTCTAAGGGATTTGGATTTCCTGAGGTGGAGCATGTCCATTAATTCTGGGTTGGACATGGCTTTATACGTCAGACACAGATTGCCTCTGAGTAGGCGGTATGCAACTGAGTAGAGCTGGAGTTTCTTTAGCCGAACTGCATAGGGCATCTGTTTGAGTCCCTTGATCCTCTTGGTGGGGTACTTTTGGGGTCTTTCCAGTTGCTGCAGGTGTCGGGTAAGGTACATCCCAAATGGGGCATTGTATTCAATTATGGGCGTGATAAATGATGAGTAGAGGGGCACAATGACCTCTCTTGATCTAGATGTGAACCCTTTTGTGATAAGGTGGGCTATATAGAAGGTCTTTCTAACCACTTTGGCAACGTGATTGTCAAAGGTTAGATTACTATCTACTTGGGTCCCCAAGTCCCTAATTACTTCTTCTGTACTTAATGGATTACCACCTATGTGGTAGTTTGTGGGCACTTTGTTTTTCTCAAAGGGGATAACTATGCACTTTTTGGCATTTAACTTTAGGCCATGGCTCTGGCACCAGTTGTCCGTCTCTGTGAGACCCTTTTGGAGGATGCTTGTGTCAGCCGGAGAGTCGATTAAGGCACCCAGTTTGCAGTCATCCGCGAACTTTGTCAGCCTGTACCTCGGAGAAATATATAACCGAACAAGAGAGGTCCCAGGACTGAGCCTTGTGGGACGCCACTTGTAACTGGTTTAGAGTCTGACATGGCACCTGCAATTCTGACTATGTGGGATCTATCCCTGAGCCAGTTTGCAACCCATCTTGTGACATAGGGGTTGATATTTAAGCTGGTGAGCTTATTTATGATGCCCGAGTGGGGTATTGTGTCGAAGGCTTTTGCGAGGTCCAAGTAGGCTGTGTCAGCTACCTTCCCTTCATCTATGGCTTTGGTAACTGCTTCAAGAGGCAAGATCTGCCCTTAAGAAAGCCGAACTGGGTAGGATCCAGTGTCTGGAGGTTCCCAATCTCCTTGTTTACGATTTCCATGATGATGTGCTCCTTAGCCTTGCAGACCAGGCTTATAGGGCGATAGTTTCCGGGGTCCGTTGTGGCACCACCTTTGTGGAGCGGGAGCACTGTTGCTGTACGCCATTCCTTGGGAACATATCCTGTAGTAAGGCTGAGATTGAGCAGTGACTTTATGTGTGGGTTTAGTTCTTCTTGGAGCTCATGTAAGACGCAGCCCGGGACACCGTCTGGTCCCATTGATGCTGTGCCTTTTGCCTTGGAGAGGGCATCTCTCACCTGAGCATCTGTGATCTCAGGGAGGCTACACTCTGTTGGGATAGACATTTGCTCTTTTGGGGGGCAAAGTGGGGGAGAAGTTTGCACTGAACCTTTCTGCCAGGATGTTGGCAATGTCTGTGGGTTAACTCTGAGCATATCTGGGAGTTGCCTCCCAGGTTTCTGACATAACTAAAGAAGGCCTTGTGATTATCTTTAGTGTCTTGTGCAATTTTTCTTTCGAAGCTGGCCTTAGATGATTTTATGAGGGATCGTAGTTTCTTGCTAGTACTGAGAGATGCCTTCCCTTTTTGGGATTTTGCTCTATCATGTAGTAGCTTCCTCCTTCTGTTGTAAAGCTTATTTATGGCCGGGGTCCACCAGACAGGTCTCCTACTTTTGGAGGAGTGAGTCTTGGTTTTATTTGGGATAGTATGCTCCATGCATTCCTGTAGGTGTCCATAGAATGCTTTTGTAAAGGATTCTGCATTTTGGGCTGTATTTTCCACTTGCCCGGGGGCTTTGAAAGATTCCACCTTGGTTTTGAGAAGTGTGAAGTTTGCTTTTGAGAAGTTCTTCACCGTGGCTTCCTTGGCTGGGGGTGGGGACAGAATATGGATGTCCACTGAGATTAATTTATGGTCTGATCTTACCATTGAGGGGTATACCTCTGGTGTGGAACATAGAGACCCCATGCTGGTGATGACCAGGTCCAATATGTTTTCCCCTCTTGAGGGAGTGGTGACCAGTTGTTCCATAGCATTTGAGTTTATAAATTCTAGGAACTGTTGGGCGAGGGTGTTCGGGCTTGAGTAGTTTTCCCAATCAATGTTTAGGTTGCTGAAGTCACCCAATATAATGGTGTTTGGAGAAGCCTTCATATTCTCCAGTGTTCTCCTGAATGCCAATTGGGGTTCCTGTGTTTGGGAGGATGGTCTGTAGCAGGCTACAAACTGAAAGACAGTTTTGCCCACTGTCAGTTGCACATGGATGGTCTCCAATACTTCGTGCAGTGCCACTAACCTGGAGGTGTGGGTATCTTTGATGAATATGGATACTCCCCCTCCTTTTGTGGTTCAGTCTGAGTTTTGGGGCCGAAAAGCATGGTATGAGGTATAACCTGGTAGTGCTGGTGTGCTTTCGGGAGCCTTGAACAAGGTTTCTGTTACTGCACAGATATCAATATTCTACGTACTGAGGAGAGTCTACAGTGCGTGCATCTTGAGGTTTAGACTTCTGGCACTGAGCAGCATTACCCTTAGTTTTTTTTTCTTTGAGTTGTCTATGGAGGTGGGTTTGTCTTTTGAGCCTTGCCTAAAAAAGGCACTATGGGGGAGGCAAGAGCCTTTGCCAGTATTCGAAAACCCAGGGGTGACAGGTGCAAGCCGTTCCTAGCGAAGCAACGTGGCTTGTCGAGCATGTCATCCCAGGCTGACAGACACTGGATCCCCTTTGAATGACACCAATACTTTAGCCAATTGTTAAAATTGATCATTTTGTCTTTATACTGTGGCATCATTCTTGGTGAGGGCAAGATGCTACACTTTCAACTAAAGGGTACTAGTGATTGGTCAGACAAACTGACTCAACTTGCATGAGACTGGACAAAGAGAGTGTCAGTGAGTTACTTTTCAAGAACCAGGCTCTCTCATATATCAAAGGCTCTATAGAACCTTATGCCAAAAAATATAATTATAATATAGGTATGAATGACCTGGCATGTAGAACCCTGAAAGAGATACAGTGAGACATGACGGAGCTCTCCGTGCATGTCACAAAAACAGGTAAGACCCTGGTTTTGAGTGGAATTTTTCCTTCTCCTCAAATGATGCCAAAGTACAGGAAAAAGATGCTTGGCTTCAACAGTCTTGTTGCTTGGTGGCTGTCATTCTATGGGATCCGGTATGTGTTTGCATGGGAGGAGATGGTTTGTCATGGATGGCTTGCACCTCTCATTCAATGGCTTCCACATGCTGGCTAAAGCCTTTGCTGCCCCTTTAATGCCTTTTTAGACAGAGTCCAGCTAATGGATCTCCCACTCCAAAAAAACAATAAAAATAATGATAATAATAATGAGAAATGAGGTACCAAACTATGTCTGGGAGACTCTGTTCAATGGCAGGAACCAAAACAATGCCTGATTTTGAGGCCTTGCTGCATATTTGCGGTGTATTCATGTGTGTTACTACATAAATCTGATTTCAAAATACAAAAAGGACTCTGTCCATTCCAGGGTTTTGCACCTACCACACCTTTTGGTTGGATGGTACTCTGCAGTGGAGTATCCATAATTATAGTCCACATCACTTCTAGGAAGATCCATAGAAAATGATAGAAATCCATGTCATACTAAACAGGACCAGCAGATCACAACATGTTGCAAGATGCACTTTATACACACAGAAAACCATCTTAGTTTCCTAATTACACTGAAAGAACTCAAAAATCAACAGGAATTCCATTACCCTAGCAGACTAGCTACTCAACGATAACATGCCATACCTACACTTCACTTGTAGGTTATACCCCCAAATTCCTTGGTTTCATAAACAGAAACTCCGTGGACCAAACTGTCAAGGAACCCATTAGAGACCAAAATATTCTTGACCTGGTTCCATTTATTCCCCTTGAACTCCCTTCTCTAGTTAAATTTGATCACAAACTGGTAGCTTTTTCCTTCAAAATTTGCAAACAGTTGGATGCAAACATCACAAAGTTGAAAGATTTTTAATCAGCTATCCTTCTATATCCTTACAATGATGTCTCAAAATAAAAGTTTAACCTTATTAGCTAAGGTAATGACAAAACAAGTAGTTGCACAAGCTATGTACATGTAGACAAATGCACTGACCTCGCAGTCCCTGCCAGCTCCAAACAAAATGGGAAATTTTAAAATAAACCAACCTAGCAGTTAACATGTATAACTAAAAATTACAATAAAATTAAAAAGCTTCTTAAACTGTTTAAGCAGAACAAAGAATGACAAATGAACATAAGTATTAAAAAGACATCGAAGAAGTAAAAACACCATTCTCCAGTTTGATTCTTGGCCGGGGTGCCTTCTGTATGCTGTATGCATGTCCACCCTGTGTTTGGCAAGACTTTTCTCCAAGTGCTCCAGTTTACTCCCACATTCAAAGGTGTGCAGTAGGTGGACTGGATATACTAAACTGGATGTAGGTGTGTGTGCATGTGGTGTGGAAGAAGAAGAACAGCAGGGCTAGCCACCTAGGGGTGTGAACATTAGCTCTAGACGATGGTCACTGTTGATGTGACTACAACTTGTGCAAAAATGTGGAAAAGGGGTTGTGGGTTGATGGCTGGATCAGGAATATAAATGCTTTAACTGAATTTAGATTATCATTAGAAGTTAAAGACAATTACGAAACATTCTTTAATTGTGTTAGGAAACTTAGGAATAGCACCCAGGATTGTTAATAGCAAACAAGCGTATAAAGTTCATCCCCAGAACAACTATACAAAGCCCACATACCCCACAGAGTTTCAGCCCCAATCATAACCAGAGGTTAGTTGAGGTAAAGGAAAGTCTGAATGAGGAGGTCATAGTTTGACTCAGAGGGGCTACAGCCAACTGGCACAGTGTGTCAGAGGTAGTGTAGAACAGAAGAATGCCAAAGAAGCTGAAAAATAAGGTGTACAAAGCGGTGATGTGACCAGTACTACTGTATGGTACCGAAACCTGGGCAGTAAAGGCAGAGCAGTTGAGAAAACTATAGATAATGGAGTTCAAGTCCCTGAGACAGCTGCTAGGATACACACTGTGGGACAGATGAAGAAATTAGGACATAACAACATAAGCTAAATAGTTCCAAATACAAAGAAGGTCAGAGAGAAGATATTATGTGGTTTGGGCACATGTGCAGAAAAGGAGAAGACAATCTGGTGAAGATGATTAGGGAGAGACAGGAAGAAGGATTTAGGGTGTCCAGCAAAATGTAGGATGGCTTGTGAGAGAGAAGACCTGCAAAAGTCAGGCATGAGTGTAGAGAAGGTAGGAGAGTGGCATCGAAGAGAGAGAGATGGCAACAGTTGGCACTACACCCCACCCCATTTAGAAATCGGGAAAAGGGCAGCGATGATGACGACATGCTAAATGAACAACAAAAAAAAATCCATCATCCATGGGGCCTGATAATATACCCTCGCTTAATGAACAGTACAAAACATGCTGTATTGGACCCACTCCAAGAGCAGTTCAACCTGAGCTAAGCCATTGTTTCTGAAGTATGGCGCACAGATGTTGTGATGCTGCTTCACAAAGGTGGATCTGCCACTAAAACTGAAAAGTACACATCAATCAGCCTGACTAGTCTTATTTGCAAAGCCAAGGAACATATCATAACTGACTTAATTAATTATATTAAAAATCTTACAAGGCTTGATTTCCCAGCAGGTTGGCTTTGTCAAGAGTAGGTTATATTTAATGATTTTGGTCTACATCTCTGAGAGAGTAGGTCAAGCCATGGACAGTAGACATGATGTCCATACAGTATAACTTGACTCGCCTAAGACTTTTGACACCATGCCATATGCTAACATAAGCTGCATTTGCTCCAAACTAACCCCTAGTTAGGTATATAACATGCTGTTTGAAGGATATAACCCTTATGGTGAGGGTGGCAGGAGCATCCACAGTAAACATGCAGATGATCAGTGCTGTTCCTCAAGGCTTCGTGCTGTGACCTCTGCTGTTTGGCAACTAGGGATCTTTTGCTAACTAAATTTGTGGATGACTGTAAACTTGGTGTCATTCTCAAGTCCCACTCTGATATGCAGAAGCTCAAACATGAACTGGCACATAACAACTGGTCTTCAAAAAACAGGTTAAAACTAAAGTACAATATCATTGCATTTGGTAAGCAGTCCCTTGATCCATCTTATAGACTAGACAACACCCTGCCTCAAAATGAAGGTGTGACAAGAGATGCTGGAACATGGGTAGATAATTTCTTTGTCTTTGACTATCATTTTGCTACAGTGGTTAGGAAGTTTTTTTTTTTTTACCTGGCACAGCTGGGTGCAAAAGGAATTTCATCTAGATCTATAGAAGTTCTTATACCTCTATATTCTAAATTGATCAGAACTATAATACAATGCTCCTTTTTGGCTGTATCATAGTTGTCATATCAAACTGGAAAGACCACAGAGGTTCTTAACTAAAAGAAAAATCACAGGCTTAAAAGGCAATCTGTGTCTTGTCTAATGAGCCATTTTGGATCCAGTATATATCCACAAATCAAACAGTCCAACTAACTCAAGGACATCAAACAGACCAAACTAGGGCCACTAGCAGCACATCTGAATTCACTGTGTTTCTGTTGGGGGAGTCAGCTATACTTTTTTGCTTCCTCAGACAACAGGAACTTCCTCTTTTTCACCAAATGCAGTATTTCAGAAGTACCTCAGAAAGCTAGAAGTTAGAAGTGTAGTCCCAAGTAAACAAGATACAAAGGTGGTACTTAATTTATTATACTACCAATGTGAACAAAAATGGCTGTAAAAGCATGACTGATATTCTCAAAGCCAGGTCAGTACATTTATGCATTTATATGATGTCAGTAAAACACAGTAAGCAGCATGGCATTTCCCCTGCCCCATTCTCTTTAAGGTAGTGTATACATTCAAGATATCGTACATTATTATGTTTGTAGAAATGAGATCATGTTGGCAGCGTGGCTAAAGTGCTTTCCAACTGGTTGGCTACAAAGGCAGCAATTTTAATTTGTGGAGAAATATATCTAGATATTACTTTGCCAATAATTACTTTGTCAGAGGTATGTCTAATGAGGACAGCTACCATGGGATTATCAAGGTCACTGGCTGCCCTCATCTAAAGTTTTCTGAATAGTGAAAAGAGAGCATAATCCAACCATACATCTGCATGTTTACAGGGTCTAAAAAATTTCAAGGAACCCAACACTTGGTCATTTAATGGTCCACTTTGTAAGGAGTGCCTTGCATCTAGCAGGCATTCCAGAAACCATTTTTTTTCTCTCTCTCTCTCTCTAATAGCACTTCCTGCTTCAGAACCTTGATAAGTTTGCACTTTGGCTCTGATGGTTTAAAAAAGCAGTCAGGGGAAGTAATTAAATTTGTCATTATATGATTTTCCAGGTCTATAGTATTCGTGAACACTGAGAAGAGAAGCAGGTCACCTACTGAACTTCTGACAAATAAATGTAAATATCTGCAGTTGAAGGCATCTCTCAATGTTACCTCAATATTAATCCTTAGAATTGTATGCCTTTGGGGAAACAATCTGTATCCATGTTATATTGCATGGAATACTTTTTCTGTTCTGAAACATGGCACCATTAGGCGTAGCACAGTCCACACTGTAAGGGTAATATCATTCTGTAACTAGAGTATTATGGAGCACTATGGTTAAAAAGTGATGCTGGCATTTCATAGAATGCCATGCCTCTTTGAGAGCCCCTTAATCTTGTTCTGCAATAATATCTTCAAAAGGTTTCTGCAGGTTATACATTAGGAAGAAGTACTTAAAGGTTGGCAGGATGCTGCTGGCATCAGCTTTTTGAAATTAGACAGCATTAGCATTCTTTTAAACATGGTGGATTTACTGACCATTTACGAAGCAGAATGGGAGATTTGAAGTTCACCTGGACAATTAAAATGGCTATGAGCTGCATTTGTCCTGGTGTAAGTTGTCATACCAAAAACATAGTACAGTGCCTGAAGAACAGCCCTTCATGGACTTTTACATACCACTCATTCACTGATTATATACTTAATGGAGTGCAAGGTTGTGGGGGAGTTGGAGCCTATTCCAGCATTCACTGGGTGTAAAGAAGTGAAGCTCATTCTGAATGGCCAGATTTTTTTGGAAACAGTCAGCCCCACCCCATTCCCAAACAAACATCTGTGTTGTATGGGGACTATAGTGTCAAAAGACTGCACAGATTACCCACAAAACAGAACATTTTCAGCATTATTCAGCGATTCTTTATTCTCTCATTTTAACTTTTGTTTTTCAAAGAATGCTGGTGTGAATGACCTGAGATGTACCTCCCTGGACTACATGAAAAGAGACATAGAGGAGCTCTCTGAGCATGTAGCCCAGGCCGGTATGACCCTGACCTTGAGTAGCATCTTACCCTCACCAAGAATGATGCCACAATATGAAGACAAGATGATCAATTTCAACAATTGGCTTAAGTATTGGTGTCATTCAAAGGGGATCCAATGCCTGTCAGCCTGGGATGACATGCTCGACAAGCCACGATGCTTCGCTAGGGACGTCTTGCACCTATCACCCCTGGGCTTTCGGATATTGGCAAAGGCTCTTGCTAGCCCCATAGTGCCTTTTTTAGGCAAGGCTCAAAAGACAAACCCACCTCCATAGGTATCACAAGGGATAAGAAACTAAGAGTAGTGCTACTCAACGCCAGAATTCTAAACCTCAAGATGCATGCACTCGAAACTCTCCTTAGCATGGAGAACATCGATATCTGTGCAGTAACAGAAACCTGGTTCAAGGCTCCCGAGAGCACCCCAGCACTACCAGGTTATATCTCATACCATGCTTTTCAGCCCCAAAACTTGGACCGAACCACAAAAGGAGGGGGAGTATCACTATTCCTCAAAGACACCCACACCTCCAGGTTGGTGGCACAGCACGAAGCATCAGAGACTATCCATGTGCAACTAACAGTGGGTAAAACTGCCTTCCAGTTTATAGCCTGCTACAGACCACCCTCCCAAACCCAGGAACTCCACTCGGCCTTCCTGAGAACACTGGAAAATATGAAGGTCTCTCCAAACACCATTATATTGGGCGACTTCAACTACCCAAACATAGACTGGGAGCATTACTCTAGCTCCAACACCCTAGCCCAAACGTTCCTAGAATTTATAAACTCAAATGCTATGGAACAACTTGTTACCACTCCCACAAGAGGGGAAAACTTACTGGACCTGATCATCACCAACATGGGGACTCTATGCTCCAGACCAGAAGTGTATCCCTCACTGGTAAGATCAGACCATAAACTAATCTCACTGGATATTCACATCCCGACCCCACCCCTGCCCAGAAAACCACAGTGAAAAACTTCTAAAGCAAATTTCACACTCCTCAAAACTGAGGTGGAATCCTTCAAAGCCCCGGAGCCTGTGGAAAATACGGCCCAGACCGCAGAATCCTTTATAAACGCATTCTATGAACACCTTCAGGAATGCATGGATCATGCAATCCCAAATAAAACCAAGACCCAATCCTCCAAAGGCAGACATCCTGTCTGGTGGACCCCAGCCATAAACAAACTATACAATAAAAGGAGGAAGCTACTACATGATAGAGCAAAATCCCAAAAAGGGAAGGCATCTCTGATCAGTATTAGCAAAAAACTACGGGCACTCATAAAATCGTCTAAGGCCAGCTTTGAGAGAAAAATTGCACAGGACACTAAGGATAATCACAACGCTTTCTTTAGTTATGTTAGGAACCTGGGTGGGAATTCCCAGATATGCTCAGAATTAGTCCAAAATGACAAAAAATACACCGAACCCACAGACATTGCCAACATCCTAGCTGACAGGTTCAGCGCAACCCCCACCAAAAGGGCAAATATCTATCCCAGCAGAGTGCTGCCCCCCTGACATCTCAGATCCTCAGGTAAGAGCTGTCCTCTCCAAAGCAAAAAACACAGCATCAATGGGACCAGACAGTGTCCCGGGCTGCATCCTACATGAACTCCAAGAAGAGCTAAACCCAAACATAAAACTACTGTTCAATCTCAGCCTTACTACAGGATATGTACCCAAAGAGTGGCATACAGCAACGGTGGTCCCTCTCCACAAAGGTGGTGCCTCAACGGATCCTGGAAACTACCGCCCCATAAGCCTGACTAGCTTGGTCTGCAAAGCTATGGAAAGGATCATCATGGACCTTAGAAATAAAGATATTGGGGACCTACAGACACTGGATCCTATCTAGTTCGGCTTTGTTAAGGGCAGATCCAGCCTCTTAAACCTGGTCGATTTCTTTGAAACAGTCACCAAGGCCATTGACGAGGGGAAGGTGGTCCACACAGCCTACCTGGACCTCGCAAAAGCCTTCGATACAATACCCCACTCGGGCATTATAGATAAGCTCACCAGCTTAAATATAAACCCCTATGTCACTAGATGGGTTGCAAACTGGCTCAAGGATAGAACCCACATGGTTAGAATTGCTGGAACCATGTCAGACTCCAAACCAGTTACAAGTGGCGTCCCACAAGGCTCAGTCCTGGGACCTCTCTTGTTCGGTATATATTTCTCAGAGATACAGGCCAACACGGAAGGACTGTGGCTGACCAAGTTCGCAGATTACTGCAAACTGGGCGCCATAATCGACTCTCCAGCTGACACAAGCATCCTCCAAAAGGGCCTCATAGAAACAGACAACTGGTGCCAGAGCCATGGCCTCACGCTAAATGCCAAAAAGTGCATAGTCATCCCCTTTGGCAAAAACAAAGTGCCCACAAATTACCACATAAGTGGTAATCCATTAAGTATGGAAGAAGTAATTAGGGACCTGGGGACCCAAGTTAATAGCAATCTCTCATTTGACAACCACGTGGCCAAAGTGTTTAGAAAAACATTTTATATAGCCCACCTAATCATGAAGGGATTCACATCTGGATCAGGGGAGGTCATTGTGCCTCTTTACTCATCCCTCATCAGGCCCATAATTGAGTACAATGCCCCTTTTGGGATGTACCTTACCAGACACCTGCAACTGGAAAGACCCCAAAAGTACCTCACCAAGAGGATCAAAGGGCTCAAACAGATGCCATATGCTGCCCGGTTAAAGAAACTCCAGCTCTACTCAGTGGCATACCGCCTGCTCAGAGGCAATCTGTGCCTGACGTATAAAGCCATGTCCAACCCGGAATTAATGGACATGCTGCACCTCAGAAAATCCAAATCCCATCGAGCTACACGATCGAGAGACTTGAACCTCAGCACTGAAATACAGAGGACATGCTGGAGGGACAGATTCATAACCCAGAAGCTCCCTTCACTCTGGAATAAAATCCCAGTCCAGGTTAGGCAGAGTCCCTCATTGACTCCCTTCAAGAGGAATCTTGATGAGTGGATGGGGGATCGTAGGTTTACCCCGGGTATCACTTCTGTGTCACTGTTAGACTGAGGCACAGTATACTAACCTCGAAAAAGGGCATAGTAAAATTAATTTAAAATGGGTGGCGAAAGCCAAACACACTCTGGCTAGGCTTATAAATGCCCTAGGGCAGATAGCCTAGTATGAACCTATGAACCTATGATGTCTGACAGCAGGAGATAGCTTACAATGTCCAAAGCAGGCTGATTGTAGCTGTCTGTCTTTCTCACCAGAAATTCTTTGCATTTATTAATTTACATTTCTTGTTCACTCACAGTACTCACTGAATCTCATACACTTTGGTAACACAAAACCTAGAGAACAAGTTTGTGTTATGGCCAAATGTTTAGGACAGGCTTTACAATATTTATGCAACTCCAAATATTACTTCTTTCCACAGTCTGTAGTACCATCTCAATAGCTCAGACTAAGGCCAGTCCTTGGACTACGTGAGGGGAGTTAAGTCCTATGCATAAGAAAATGACAGTAATATGTCCGCTAGAGATTTATTAAATGTGAGAGTTGCTTTTGTAGGGCAATATATGACTGTAAGAAAAACGAGTAAACATGATCTTTGCACGTATTTACCTCTTCTACTTTTACTCTTTTGAAGAACTTGGGATCTTTTATTAGCTGATCATTCCCGTTTAGTTTTCTTACTCTAACCCAGTCAGAAGAAAATCTAAAAGCATCTCTATCTATGTGCTCACCCTATTATTTATTTATTTTTCATTCATAAGTAATGGGCCGTGGGCTGTCTTTTTATTAGAAGCATGACTTATTAGGCTGCTTCAGCAACGATATTTTTAATTATTTAAGTCATGTCACACTTGTAGTGAAGAAACTTTTGTGTAAGAGCACAGGTAATGTAGTACCATTGTAGTCGTGTTTAAAATTATCACAACCACGAGTTGCCTAAACACATTGTTTAAAGTTAGTATAGTCCCTTAGTGAATTACTGTGGGAGTTAATGACTGAACTATTAGGTTTACTGACCAGCAGTTGTAGTAACACAGCCACCAGAAGGGTGGGGAAGAAAAAGGAGTTACCCCACATGCCATCATGTAGTGGGTACCAAATAGGCTAATAATTTACAAGCTGTCATTACTGCAGTCACAGTTCATCATCTCATAATGAAAGCTTCCAAACTGTCAAGCTAGTTTTTTCTTTCAAATGTACCAATAAGGTATTATGTTGCTGCATAATAATGCAATTCTACCTGAAACAAAAAAGGACAACAGTTTACAACTTGTTATTAAGTTCCAGTAATCACTTACAGACAGCAGAAGCAGCATCAAACAGTTGTGTTGCCTGGGGCACCAAATTCCATAGCTATAGATACCCTAGTAACCCCATCCCTTCCCTGTTGCACTGTTTTGGCTTTCAGAGCCAGTCAGCACTGAGTAGGAATGGAATATTATACAGCAAACCCTACCTAACATATCGTAGCATGTAATGAACTGTCAGATCATTCTGCTCAACATGTGAGCTGACTGATTACCCAGTTTACAAAATAAACAGTTTACCCTGTATACAAAAATAAACTGGTTGCGCCTATATAGTGGGATGCAGAACTCTTGCTTCAGTTACCTTTGGGTGGTTATCACTAACCTATGTGACGTAAAATAATAATCTCAGTAAGAAAAACTGCACTCTATTAACCCTCTCATTGTAAAGAACTAATTCCAGCACATAACTAAAATGACAACTCCCAAACGGATTCCTCAGTCACCCAAAGTTGTCCATGTCCAAATATACAATGTATCAAAATACTACTTACTCTTCCATACAGCCGTACTAAATTTACTAATAATAACAACCTACATCACCTCTTTTCACTCTAACCTTACCAACCCCCCTCCATTCCACTCCACCTCAAATATCCATCTCCTCAAATTCAAACCAGTTAATATCTTTATAGGTAGCTCCTTATTTATTCTTATAACTTCAGCACAGGCTAAATTACCAAAACCTTGTTATTCAAACTTATCCACTATATCCTTAGAATATGACAAAAACTCTTCCAAATACCTAAAATACATGATCCTAACTGTATCTATGCTAACCCTATGTGGTGACATATATCCAAACCCAGGACCAACCAACCTTCCCTGAGCCTCAACGTACCACTCTAGTCAGCAAACAAACACACAACCTGCCATCAATGATTCCCAGGACTGACAAAACTGATATACTAATTCTGAACATGAGCATCAGAAGTATAAACAGCAAACTTCATGACCTCCATGCCAACTTAGCTCACTACTCACCAGACATTGCTCTACTCACAGAGACCTGGTTAAAACCTGACACCAAAAGTAATGAAATACTCACCCCAGGCTACAGTATTATACGCTGTGACAGAATCAAGAAAAAGTGCGGTGGTGTAGCACTACTCTATAAAAAAACACCTTTCCATAGAAGCACTATCTGAAAAAAACCTTTGAAATTGAGAATTCTGAAAAAGTATATGCCAAACTAAAAGTCACCCCAAATAAAAATATATATATCATAGGTATTTACATGCCACCAAGTGATAATATTTCAGTACTGGAAAACTTACTACACTGGTGTTTCAATAACCTCCCTCAAGAAACACTTATAATGGGTGACCTTAATACAGACTGGTCAGAATGCAATTCCCCACAACCCAAAGCTCATATTAACCTACATGGTTTCTCTCACCTTATCCAATTACCCACCAGAGTTAATAAATACTCAGACAGAAAGTCCACCCTAGACTGGATGCTAACAAACAGACCAGCCCTTTACCCCTATCAGGTTGCTTACCTGACAGCCACAGTGATCATTTTCCCACTTATCTAGTTAGAAAGAAAACAATGCAAATCAAACAGCCCATTCTCCTACAAATGTTGTTGTTCTTCTTTCAGCTTTTCCCAGTTAGGGGTCGCCACAGCGGAACTCCAGTCCGCTAATGCTTGGCAGCAGATTTTTATGGTGCCGAGGTGCCAGCTCGATGCCCAACCTTCAACGAAGGCACGGCCATTCACGCATGTCTTTCTACGACACTTGACCGAGGGGAGGACACACAGAAGGCGCTCCAGCCGAGAATCGAACAGGAGAACCTCTTGCTGTGAGGCAACAATGCTATCGCTGCACCACCGCGGCTTGGCACCTAAACCCCTACCAACTCACAGAAATCGTCAGACACTGCATCTGGACACCTTTAAAAATGCTTCCCCTGCAAGACGCAGTAATTCACTTCAATACTACTTTCCTTAACATTGTAGATTCACAAGTACCTATTAGAAATATACGTGTCAAAGCTAACTATGCCCCTTGGCTAAGTAAAGATACACTAAAGCTTCTCACACTTAGAGATAAAGCTTGGTCTACCTGGAAGACAAATAGATCCCAACTCTCATTCCTATCATATTAAGAACTTAGGAATAAAGTTAAAAAACAGATAAAAACAAAGAAAATTAACTATTACACTGAAATACAATCCAAGCATCACAAAACCTCACAAAAATGTTGGTCCACAGTAAATATCCTTAACCCAGGGAAATCAGGTACCCCCCACCACCAACAGTTCAGAAAATATACCCACTCAGTTTAACAAATATTTTACAGAAACCATCCTTGAATTAACTACAAGTCACACATCACCAACTAATAAACCCTCCATCCCCACTTCTAACATGACATCCACCTTCTCACTGCAACCAGTTCCAACTGATACCATCAAAAAAACTTATAAAAAAACTAAAACCCACTAGCTGCTGACAATTACCCACAGAATACGTAAAGCTAACAGCAGATGTCATAGCATACCCTATATCTATACTAATCAAAAGATCAGTAGCTGAACACCAAGTCCCTTCTATCTGGAAAACCATGTATATCATTCCCCTTCACAAAGGTGGCCCATCAACTGAGCTAAATAACTACAGACCAATTGCAATATTATCACCTCTCTCAAAAATTCTAGAAAGAATTATTCATAAACAGGTAACTGACAACAACAAACTTCTAACCAATACCCAACATGGTTTTAGACTATTCCATAGCACAACTACTGCTCTACTGTCTTTTAAAAACATCATTAATCTCCACAGGAGCAATAATCACTTTGCATCTTCCAATTTTTTAGACCTGTCAAAAGCTTTTGATATGGTCTCCCATACCCACCTTTTCAGCACCCTCTCAGACCTCCAGTTTTGTAATTCCACCATTGCATGGTTCAAAGATTACCTCACAGGGTGTCAACAAACTGTCTTTATGGCAAAAGACCCTGTCACCCTTATTACCATTTGAACTCAGAGTCCCCCAAGGCTCCATTCTAGGCCCACTCCTATTCTCGATATTTACTAACGATCTCCACCTTGCAACCACTCATGCATCTCTCATCCAATATGCAGACGATTCGACTATGATATGCTCTGCACCTCCCTACTAGAACTGCAATCACTTACTCAGAAAGCCTTTCAGGAAATAGAGACCTGGTTAACTTTTAGTTATGTACTCACCATAACTTCAGATGTTTGGGATCCATCTCGCCTACATTCTGACTGATGGGTTCGGAGCCGATCCCTCGGCTCCGACTCGGCACGCTTATGCCAAAGAGTGAAGTCTCTTATTGGCTGAGCTTACTATATCCCAGGATGCACCACTACCAGTCCCCCAGATCTAGTTTGTCCGCATACATGCACACATGCATGCTCTGATTATATAACATCGTCAGATGAAACAAGATAAAAACAGTAGAACTCAAACCGTTCAATCTCTTCTGATCTCCAAGGCAGGGGGAAGGAGGGTGGGTATTAGGAATGAAGGCGAGATGGATCCCAAACATCTGAAGTTATGGTGAGTACATAACTAAAAGATGTTATGTGATCCTATCTCGCCTACATTCTGACTGATGGGACAGCGTCCCTAGCACCTGAATCCTGGGTGGCTCACTGGAAAACACTCCTGAGTACCATGGAACCAAATGATGCTCGCCCTTTAGATGCCACATCCAATTTATAGTGGGAAATGAAAGTGTGCGGATTGGACCAAGTAGCCGCAGCACAAATCTCCGATATAGCGAGCTTGGAATGAAAAGCTATAGAAGTCGCCATAGCTCTGGTAGAGTGAGCTTTGATAGATGTTGTAAGTTGCTTATTCGAAGAATAAGCCTGAGTTATACAATCTCTAATCCATTTGGAGATAGTAGCTTTTGTGATGGTTTTACCCAATTTATTGTCTGAGAAGGACACAAACAACTGGTTTGACTTACGAAATTGCTGAGTCCTGTCTAAATAGAAGCGCAATTGCCTGTGAACATCCAATTTATGGAGAGTGTATTCTGCTTCATTGGAGAATTTTGGGAAGAAAACTGGTAGCTCTAGAGATTGTTGGAGAAAGAGATTAGAACAGACCTTTGGGACAAAGGATGGATTAGGCCTAAGTGATACTCTATCCTTGTGGAAAATCAAGTACGGTGGTTTAATAGACAGGGCTTGAAGCTCTGAAACTCTTCTTGCAGAAGTAATTGCAACTAAGAAGGCAGTTTTCCAAGACAGATATTTTAACTCACATGTAGCAGCCGGTTCGAAAGGGGAAGATGTTAATGCACGAAGCACCAAATCAAGATCCCACGGAGGCAGGATGAAAAACTGGGGTCTTAACAGGCCCGCACCTTTAATGAAAGTTTTGCATAGTCTGCTGCTCATCAATGGAGGATCCATGGATTCGTGGAATTTAGAGATAGCCGCCAGTTGGACTTTAATAGTAGAGACAGAAGATCCTTGATTAAACAGGGATGTTAAGAATTTCAAAACTTCCGGGATTGGAGCAGTGATAGGGTCTAAGCCCCTGAGTTGAGCCCAGATAGCAAACCTCTTCCACTTACTGAGGTACAATTTCTTAGTGGTGGGTTTGTGGGCTGAAGATAAAATGTGAATAACTTCCGGGTCTAATGTGTGACTTCTGACTAAAGTCGTAAGTGGAGGAACCAAGCTGTCAACTTCAAGGAGTGTAGGGACTGATGCTGTCGTCCCGACTGATGAATTAGCAGATCCGGAGTTAGATCTAAAGTCCAAGGATCGTCCACCGCATGTTTCTTCAGGTAGGGAAACCATACCTGACAAGGCCAGTATGGAGCAATCAGTATCATTGTGGACCCCAATTGAGAAGCTTTTTGAATGACTTTGGAGAGAAGTGGAATTGGAGGAAAGGCATAAAGTAGCCCTGTTGGCCAAGGTTGTGCTAGAGCATCCATAGCTGCTTCCCCTTGATGTGGAGTCAAGGAGAAGAACCTTTTGCACTTCGTGTTTAGTGGTGTTGCAAATAGGTCGCAGCACGGCGTCCCCCATCTCCTGAAAACCTGAGCTGCTACTGTTTCGTTTAGGGACCACTCGTGAGGAGAGAGAATTGTTCTGCTTAATCTGTCTGCCAATATATTTGATTTCCCCGGAATGTGGGTCGCTACCAAGAAACGGCTGGTAGCTACAGCCCATTCCCACACCCTCATGGCCTCTCTGCAAAGGGGGTAAGATCTGGTCCCTCCTTGTTTGTTTAGATACCAGACCACCGACATGTTGTCTGTGTGGATGGCGATTATGCCCTGAGGGAGAAACTTGTGTAAGGCCTGTAGGGACAGAAGTACAGCCCTCATCTCCAATACATTGATGTGGAGAAGAGTTTCGTCTGGAAGCCAGGAGCCCTGAACTAACCTGCCCAGACAATGCCCCCCCCACCCTATCTGGGAGGCATCTGTCGTCAGGGTGACCACTGGAGAGGGAATAACAAAAGGGCTTCCTTGATTTAGATTGGATGTCTGAAGCCACCAGCGAAGGTCCCATTTGCATGTTTCTGTAATCATAATGGGATGATTGAGGGGAAGGTCCTGAAAGGACCATTGAGTTGACAATAGCCACTGAAGAATCCTCATGTGCAATCTTGCCAGAGGAACTAGAAGAATCGTGGCAGACATCGAACCTAAAACTTGTAGGACCATCCTGGCTGGGGCTTTGGATCTTGAAATCAGGGCTTGAACTTGGCCTTGTAAAGTTTGGATCCTTTCGGTAGGAAGAAAAACGCATCAATTTTGAGTCTATCTCTGCTCCTATGAACCTTATGCGCTGAGAGGGCAGCAAGACAGACTTTGACCAATTGAATGTAATTCCCAGGGTAGCACCCAGGAGATGGTGGCTTTGAGGTTGTCCATTAGTAGATGCCTGGTGGTGGCAGTCAGGAGCCAGTCGTCCAGATAGGGAAACACTTGGAATCCAAGACTCCTCAGGTGAGCAGTCACTACTGCCAAACACTTGGTGAACACCCTGGGGGCTGTGGTGAGACCAAAGGGCAGTGCACAAAATTGGAAATGACTGTCTCCCAGGCTGAAGCGCAGATACCTCCTGGACGCCTGATGTATCGGTATGTGATAATAGGCGTCCTTGAGGTCTATGGAGCACATCCAAACATCCTTCTCCAACAATGGGAGAATGGATTGTAACGTGACCATTCGGAATTTGGATTTCGTGACGGATTGGTTTAGTCTGCTGAGATCCAATATTGGTCTCAGGTCCCCTGTCTTTTGGCACTAAAAGAACCTCGAGTAATTTCGGATCCGATCTGGTCTGTGGGGACGGTTGGATGACTCCTTTTTCTAGCAGCTTTAAAGCTTCTGCGGCTGCAATTTCCCTTTGACTGGGTGGTGGGTCCGGGATTTTTTTGGACGGTGGGGGTGAGCATGTGAATGGGATGGTGTAACCTCCGGCAATGATCCGAAGCACCCATCTGTCCTGAGTGATTGATTCCCAGGCTTTTAGGTGCTTGGCAAAACGGCACCCAACTGGCTCTGGAGCAGCACAGCCGGGCAATCCCTCATGAGGTGTGGGAGGCTGAAGAGCCACGAAAGGACTCGCGGTCTCCAGAATTGCGGGGCCCTCTGCCGCCTCTGGGACGGCGTCTCCCAGAAAAATTTCCCCGTCCTCTGCCTCTGGAAGGGGAATCTTCCTGCTGTTGAGGAAAAAACTTACGTGATTTACGGAACCACATCTTCCCTCCTCCTTTAGCCTTGGGATAAGGCCGAAAGGGAGTGGAATAACGGGCACCTACGGCAGATAAAGTTTTTCCCTCTTGCTCACAGCGGGTAAGGGTGTCTTTAACCTTAGGTCCAAACAAAGAGGACCCATCGAAGGGAGTGTCGGCGAAGGAAGACTTGAAGGCCTCCGCAAACTGACACAAATGGAGCAAGGCTTGTCTCCGTAGAGCCACGCCTGTGCCTGCCGCTCTACCCGCCTTGACGCATATGAAATGAGCCTCATGGACGAGTTAGAAATTGACGTAAGGATAGCCAACTGAGAGCTAACCGACTGGGCTAGCTGCTCAGGTAGGTTACCCGAGAGGGAATCTGACAGCTCCTTGACCAGATCCCTCTGAAGTCTGGTAAAATGTGCCAAATAATTCAGGGACCTTAAAGTAAAGGCCGCTGAAGTCAGGGTGCGCTTCCTGCATCGGTCCATGCTCCTAGACTCCTTATTAGGAGGATGGACGGACGTTGAAGCCTCTGCCACGTCCTGTTGTGTAGCAGATGCCACCACCATGGCATCTACAGCCACGCCTTTAGTCAGGAACTCCTTCTTGGGTGGGGCAGACAAAAATTTGTTAGGACGAGAAGGGACTGATTCCACGGTATCTGGATGTTCCCACGCCCTCCGACAAACTAAATCCAGGAGCTCGAAGGGCGGAGACACCCAGGAGGCGGAGGGCTGAGCCCCAAAGGCCTTGAGGAGCACTGACTCATCAGCAGAGGGGTTTGGATATCCAGCCGCCTCGTTGTTTGAGGATCTCTAAGATGTCTGCAAATGAGACATCATCCGAGGACGACTTCGGGGACCCCTCCGCATCATCAAGATCAGTGTCAGATGTAATAGACTCGGGGGAGTCCACGTGCTTCCTCTTGCACGATCTCTTCCTTGGGGGTTCCTCTGAAGACAACTCCGAAGAACCCTCAGGAGGAGGGGAACCCCCAATGGGGGTAACCTCAGGCCCAGAGGCTCCGCTGCCTACGGACAGGGGAACTGCCAAAGACCCAGTCTCCACGCCCAGGGAAGGTGCTGGTAAAGCCGGGGAGATGGCCGAAGAAGACTTGGCCAAGGCACTCCTCATAGCTCTGAAAGCCGGACCCCCAGAATCCTGGGAGTGTCCGGTCCCCGGAGCCATGATAGCAGATGGAAGTCCCGCAGCCGAAGCACCGAGAGGGAGGCTCGGAACCGATAGCATAGGTCCCGAAACATCACCCCCAGGTCCAGCCGAAGAAGTCCGTGTACCAAACTCGGACCCGAAGGCCGGGGTTGGAGTAAGGGTCGGAGCCGACCCTAAGATCTCCACCGGCTCCAACAGCACCTGCTCCGACGGAGCCAAAGCGGTCGGAGGAGGAATAGCAATGACATGGGCATGGGCCATCGGCTCAAGCCAACTGGGTCGGAGCCGAAACAAATTTTTGAAAGACTGGGGACTGGAACAGTCTTTGGAGCACCCTGTCTATATCCGAATCCGACATCCTCGATGACCTAGAGGATACTGAACGGGTTCGAGATGGCCTCTCCAACGGCCCCAAAGGGCTAGGGGACCGGCTCCGAGGTGACCCGATGACTATCGGCGCCGAAGGAATACCCACACTAGTTTCCATCGGTGCCGAGGAGGACTTCGGCGCCGAGGAGGAAGTGTCTGAGCGGGCAACCTTTGTCGGCTCCGAGACCAGTGGAGCCGACGAAGGTGACCCGCCTCTCAATGCCCCAGCCATCGGCTCCGAAGCCAGAGGAGTCGAGACTGGTGGCATCGAGGCAGACCGTTCCGCCCTCGGCTCCAAAGTCCTTGGAGCCGAAGGAGAAGCCTGCCTATGTCTTTTGGCGGTCGGATCCGACGGACTGGTCGGAGCCGACGCCCCTTTCTTTAGCTGGAGAAGGAGAGGATGCTAAAGCTTCTTCAAAGGAGGGTTTTATTAAGCCTTTAAGAATGAGTTTATTTTTCCTCTCCTGGAGGACCCTCGAGGAAAAAGCGTGACACACACTGCATGACTCTTGTAAATGTTTTGCACCCAAACAATAAACACAGAGAGAGTGATCATCTGTGATTGACATCTTAAAATTACATTTGGTGCATTTTTTAAAGCCCGAAGGCCTAGGATTCTGAGACATTATAACAATAATGCAGTAATTCCCTGACAGAAAAAACAACACTATCCACTTGACTTTCTGATTTAACTGACACTACCAAAAATCAGTTTACAGCTGCCGATTAGGTAAACAATCCGGTAACAATTAACTCAAGGGGATTTTAAAAACCCCTAAGGTTTGAGAGGGGTTGACTGACCGGGAAGGCCCTAAGATGAAGGAGGCCTGAAATCAGAACCAACGCCCAATCACACTACAAAGTTTCTCACAAAAAACTCCAATCACACACAAAAGCACAGAGTAGCCGTTAAAACAGCTTTTTATGATAGAAACAGCAAATTTCTGACAGAAAAAAGTTAGTAAAATACTACTCAGCTCAGCCAGCTCGAGACCACGTCTTCGCAAGTTAGCGGCAAACGAGATCTGGGGGACTGGTAGTGATGCATCCTGGGATATAGTAAGCTCAGCCAATAAGAGACTTCGCTCTTTGGCATAAGCGTGCCGAGTCGGAGCCGAGGGATCGGCTCCGAACCCATCAGTCAGAATGTAGGCGAGATAAGATCACATAACATCTAATGCTAACAATCTTAAATCCCCCCCCAAAAAATAAACTATTAATATTCTCACCTAACAAAACTCCACCCTGCCTTAACACTTTCCACATTACCCCCCATAACAAAACCTGCATAACTCCATCTCAGCACACAAAACTATTAGGAATTGAAATTGACCATAAACTCAGATTTGATATTCACATATCTCAGACAGTTAAAAAGGTACACAGAAACTTGGTGCCTTACATAGGAACAACACTTTTTCACTAATAATACCAGAACAGCCATTGCCCAAACTCTACTCTCCACCTTACTATATGCAGTACCCATTCTTACTAACCTCAAGAAATCTGAATTGCAAAAACTGGAAATCTGCTACAATAAAATAACAAGATTCGCCACTAATTCTTCAGCTAGAATGCATCACTGCCTTGCATTCAAGCAACTCAGTTGGTTAGAATTTCCACAACTCCTACACTATATACAACTTTCTATGACCCACAAAATCCTCTCAGAGCCTGATAAAATACCCTCCCTAAAAACTCTTTTACAACCTTATGCTACTATGAAATCCCTCCGACCCCCCAACAAAAAACAAGTACAAACTCATATAGCCAAAAATCAAGTAGCAGAGACTCTCTACTCAAACTATGTAGGTAAACTCTAACGCCCTACCATCTAATCTTACCTCCACATCATCTCTAACAATATTTAAGCCATCCCTAAAAAACTATCTACTTAGCAAATGGATCTGCCCATGCACAACCCCTGGCTGACAACTAACTCTCCATCTCCACATGCTCCTCTCCAATTTGACTACTGTTTTACTTCTACTTTACTTCTCATCACAAATCTCAAGCTTGCACTATCCGAGAATTAAAAAAAAGTAGAACGCTATTTTTATCCTTCATTGTAGGGACCTTAGTCTTTATGGAACTGTATAAAGTACATTTATCTAACTGATCAGAATTTTTCTGTTAAGCATCTTTAAAACTCATTATAAATGTTATCATAGTTGTACAGATCTTTGTTTCTTGTCTGTAATGCACTATTGTATCAGGAGCTTTTCTTCCAGGGCCTCCGCTGAAAAAGGAGATGAGTCCAGTCGTTCTTTCCTGGTAAACAAAGGTAAAATAAAATAAGTATGTATTAACGTAATTAAATAAATCAGCACTTTAACCCTGGAGCATTTAATTTGAGCTACCTTTTGTTATTGTCTTTACAAAGACAACTTGAGGAGGGCTCGGGAGGCTTTGCCCCCCCCCCCACCTTAGTAGTGGGTGCTATCCTTAATGCTGCCCCTATCCCCAACCCTAACCCTATACCTTAAAGTCATTAAAAACTTCCAGTAACAGTGTCGCTATACCAGACAAACTCAGACAGATAAACATTCCAAACACACACAAACATCATTACCTCTACCACCTAATCTAACCCTTGCCCTAAAATACAGAAACTTTCACACAGTCATACAATATCCATCCTTCACTCATCCCCCAACCCTAACTTACATAGTCACATACTCTCTCAACCCCCAACCCCATTTACCTGTATCGACATTCCGTATGGTTGACATACCAACCGTTCGGCTATCCGCACGTTCAACACATCCATCATTCGGCCATCTTCACTGTTGATATAAAAATCACACCCCCTGCATTTATTGAACAAACAGACATTCAGTCAAATGCAGAGGAGCCATATATATGTGTGTATATATATATATATATATATATATATATATATATATATATATATACATACACACACACACACATACTTATGTACCTGTACCTCTATCCACTTTTGTATCAATCTGTGTGTCTAATATACATATATCTATACACATGAGGGAAAATTCTGTCTGGCTTATGGTGACAGTGTATACACTACATGCAATACGTTTTAAACAGCTGCTCATGTTTGGACAGCTTGTCTTCCATTTACAGTGATTTACTGGATGGTGAGTACACGAACTGTTGAGAGTTCACAGCATGATTACAAGAATCAGTGCTATATAGTATGCACTGACATTGCTTCCCATTCAGTCATTTGCTACTTTACAGATCTTGTTTTAAAAACTTATAATGGAATTCCACCATGTTGCTTTAGCAATAAAAATTAATGAATTATAACATTATGATTTGATCTTTGCCACGTTTTATATAATCACTCCATAGACTTTACCTGCACTGTTTCAAACTGAACTTTTCCAGCTATACTATACAGTTTATATTGCTTTGTACATTTCCTACCTTTTTTTATTTTCAAACCTTTATTTTATTTTTTCAGTGCATTGTGTATTTATATTTCTCATATAGTATGTCGCTTCTCTAATTTCTTTTTGAGCCTTCATTATGTATTATTAAACTTTTGACTTTTACTCATGCCGTGTAAAGTTCTTGCGTATTAGATGCCAAAATAAATTTGAAGATGAAATGTGCTTATTCAGTTTCATAGGTAATAATTGTAGTTCTGCTACTAAAAAGTAATACTAAGTTATTATGAGTAGCTTTCGCATTTTTACTGTCTATGTCTTGAAAATAACTTCATGTCATTCTTCAAATAATGACCTAAACAAACCATTCAGCACATTAATACAGATAGCCTGCCTGCCTGGGACTTGTATTATACTGATCAGACTAAGAGTTTCTGCTATGACGCATAAAGAATATGCATCGTTGGTGGAACATCATATCTCATGAAAGTTCACTGCTTCACACCTTTAATCTTGTATAATTAATGTTACATAGCAAAACTCATTCTGGAGTACCTTACATTAATTAACAAATTAGCCAACATTCTTCCTTTGTCCTTTCCTAGAGAGGTGTGAAATCCGGCTGCTGTGTTGAGAGCATCACACAGCAGTAACAACCTTCAGGATTTATATCATTTTCTGTCTACTTTAAAAATAATATTGCATCTCACCTCTAAAGAAATAATAGCAGATGTGAGGTTCTCTACAAGAAGCAGGGCAGTTGGTAAACATATCTTTATTTGTCTGTGTTGTGTACCAGTAATAACTAGGCAAAAGATCAACACTTAAAACAGCCACAAAATTCACCAGCTTTGTCAAGCCTGATCATTTACTGTTGTCTTACTGAAACCAGGAGGAAGGATATTCATAAACAAAACCTTTCTCCATTATAATTCTGAAGGCAGTAATTTTAAGACTGTTATAGAGAGTATGGGGAATGTATATTAAGTTATAGGATGCAGTGTCCTCATCATAGTTCCCATATGCTGAGGTATTGCAACCTCATCATTACTATACAAAGTTTCAGGAGGTATAGTGGAAACACTTTGAAAAAAGTAACTCTGATTTTTGTGATTGATTGTTTTCAATGCAAGAACCAAAGTTTGTACACTTGAGGGATTCAGAATATTAGGTCCTACAGTTATGATAAGAATGTTTTAATATCTGTTCATTTCTGTGTGACTCAGTCACAGTATTATGTAACATTAATGTGTTTCTGTTTTTCCACTTACAGAAATATGTATTACATGGTGATATTCTAAATTAATCTATTAAACAACTTAACTGAAAAGTAGAATACATTAAAAAAATCATTAGAACTTTGTCTATATTAAGCAGTACAATAATTAACTAAAAATGTCAACTGTGAGAGACTTTTCTACTTTCTTTTTTCTCCAACCAGTGTAAAATGCTGCTAGAAATATAGGCACACTGCTTAGATATTGAGGTACCCTTTCTGAAGAATGCAGTCTGCATGGAGTTTGAAGTAGAAGAGGCACTTTTCAAACACTATACCTTAATCATTTGATGGTATACCTTATTACTCAGGTAAATAGCACATGTAAGAGAGATTATTCTTAAATTAACGAAAGGCATTCCCAATCATTTACATCCCAATCATTTACTTAAGTGTTTTTAATAATAATGTCACAATGCAGGCTAAGTAGGATATCATTCCCCAGCAGAACTTCAGTTGTGCACTTCCTGATACAGGAAAACATAGGTACCTATAGTGTGTAGTACAAAATTAAATTACTACACTTGAAAAAGTAATAATGTGGCATTCAGACAGTAACCAAGTGGAGGTGACTACAAAATGATCCAATAGTGAAACCTCAGTATTACAAAGGGCAGAGATGTGCATATAAATATTCTCCTAAACCCTTTTCTTTCATGTTTTAATATTAACTGTGATGATGGGCAGACTATTATCACAGTCCTAAAACAGGGAAGAGATATAGATACCAACATTTCACTTAAAATCTAAAGCTGTGTACAGCTATAATAAGGCATTCAGCTATGCAGAGAGCAGTGCAGACCTATGCAAAAATGATGCACAGGAGTAATACAAATAAGGAAATTATACAACTTTTTGTGATTTAAGTGTTTGGTCAAGTAGGTCACATGTTGTAGGACAGGATGGGATCAGTGTTAGTGTAGGGACAAATGTGAGAATATCTTACCTGGTCAATTTGTTGTTTTCACAAGGTAAAGAGAGTTTACATGAGGATGACATTTTCAGCAGGTAGACCCACTAAAGTGATGTGTTACTTACAGTTCATGCTACTTATTTGCTCTCTGAAGCTGAAGGAACCGTTGCTTGACTAGATAAAAGCTGGCCAGCTATAACGCTGTGAGTTTGCTGGTGAATTAAATCCTCGCCAAAAGAGAACCTATAGTCATATGTATGACTGAAGGTGAAGTAGATGTTAACACTGTGGAGGACAACACATGGTGTCCATGTCACAGGGACTTCAGTAACCCTGACATGCTTCCCAGTCTCAAGACTGATTATTATTTGATTCATGAGTAAACAGAGATGTGAAAATTTACCAGTGAAAAACCAGACACAAAGTATTTCCTCCTGATAGGTCACTGGCTAATTTTGTTAAATTTTACAATGTAAGGTGGGTAAACCCTGGGAGGATGCTGTTTGTCTGATATATGCAGAAAGACAGCATGACACCAAGTGTGTCATTCACAAGAATAACGATTACTCAGGACATTGGTAATCTAATTTTGGGGCTAACAGTAAGGGGCAACCAAACATCTATCACAAAACGTATTACTGCATTTAAGGTAGCCAGAGGAGACTGACAAATTAAAAAAATCAGTAAGTAGTATGAATAGCTAGAGAGAGAACGCTGCATTCCTGAATAAAGTGTTGTTTTATAGCTTTAGGAAAATGTCTACTCACTTTTACTTTAAATCTCTATCACAGTTTACTTTTATTTGTTTTGTTTTAACAGGACAAGTGGGCTGACCTAGCGACGAATGACAGAAACAATCCAGGGCTCAAAAGGAGGAAATCACAAACATAGTAAGGTGTAAACATGCATTTTAAATTAAACACAAATAAGAGGTGATCTGCACAGCTAAACCAAGAATGTATTTTAGTATCGTAAGCAATGCACAGTGTGTTGTAAAAATAGTCAACTTGTAGGTTAGAGGTTAAAATACTGAAAATAAACACTTTTGCAAAAAGGATTGTCAGGTAATAACTCTAGTAAATGACATGAAATCTGGACCGTTACCTGTAATAATATTAATGGACATTTTTGAGAAATGTGGAGTGGCAATGTATAGTTTTGTTGTTGTTGTTACAAAACAGAAATTGTATTCTTTCACACAACTAACATTTTCACCTTTTAAAAAGTCAAGAGTACACTGGCTAGTGGGACTAACCTAGTCAATTAAGAGTCAATAAATAAATAGATATAAAAATTATTGATGCATCTACAGCACATTGCACAAAGCACTTTACTCACAATGCTTAAACATGTAATTGTCTTGTATAGAAATCTTATGTGCAGGGTTGATATGGGTATGAAAACACCAGATTCTGTCTAACATATATGAGTAACCAGCACTCAAGTTCATCTCTGGATTCTATGCATTTATTAATTTTAAGCAACAAAGTATACTTATGGTAAATATGTAACATATGGCAATCTAGCTTGCACATGCATCCAGCAATCCATTCATGAAAATGGGGGGGGGGGGGGGGACTAAGCTACAACAGAAGAAAATGTATTGTGCTAAAGCAAGGGAAAAGAAACTCTTTTGCTGGCCATGATCACAAATGAGGTGATTGAATAAGCAAAATACTTGATAAAATGGTGTTAAAGAGAGAGAAAAAAAAAACAGTTTCCCATAACGAAAAGTTTGAGAGCTTTTTATTTTGAGAGTCAGCCAAGGCAATGAGATTTTGCCTACAGAAGACTGAATTAACATGGCACGTGGTACAGTTTCAAGGGATACTGCATGCAAAGCAAATATCATGAAGCTTAACTCTAAGATACACAATCACATATACTAAGATATGTAAAATTATTTTGTGTGTAATAGAAGACATTGAACACTTAGCAGAGGAAGTTTCTAACTGGCAAATATTGTGGCAAACACCATTCAGTGAAACTGCATATATCACTAGTAAACACAGTATGTGCTACAGCTAGAACACTGTATTTACTTATATAAGGAATGTCTCTGGCTCAGTTAATACTGTAATCAATATATAATGAACCTGAATGTAATATGTATCAGAGAAGAACATATTAATGAAATATGTTTTATTTAACAGTACACAGAATCACAGTAACTGGAAATATTTAGAAGGGCTTGCATTTTAATGGGGGCAAGTTAATATCTGTAAAGAAAGAAATGAACAGACAGCATTCTACATGACAAATGAATCATGTGAAGGCAAAAGAAACGATAATCACATATTATTGTGTATAACATAACATCCAAGTACTTTACCAGTACTGAGTAAGCAAACAAACAAGCAAAAAAGGCAAATGGTGGAGAGAGATTTTATAAACTGCGCAAAAGTATACTGAAATAATGTCCACATCTTATGGACGTTCAGCTATGAAACCTTAAATGAGAACATGGCAACAATAATGTCATTGAACACAAATGCCCAAAACACAAACTATAAACAATTTTTTGCAACATATCTCAACCCCCCCCCTCCCCAAGAAACTATATATACCACCTCCATGGTCATATCACATGCATAAAAAAGACATTGACTTACACAAATAAGTCACTGCCAATGCACAAAGAGAAACCACATGGGCAGTGCTTTTCAATTGTAAATAGTCATTTACATCTTTGGTGTCTTGGGCATTTGCCACTTGGGAAATTTGGATGTGGCAACACGCAGAGAAGCTTATTACAGAATATACATTTGTGCATAGGTATTTCCTATGATTTGTGTCTACTTAAGCAAATAATTCAGTAAAAACTGCAAGAAAAACCCAGCTAAGCGAGAGTTCTCACTGTGTGATACCTTAAACCTCCTGTAATGGAGGCCCATGGGACATATGCAACTGACCTTTTAAGGACATTAAGTGCTCCAGCTACATGGCTTCTGAATGCCTATGACTTTTTTTTTTTTATTACTTTTTAAGTCTTTATAATTACATTCTGGCCAATAAAGCAAAACCGCACTACCTGTGGACATGTATGTTTTGGCCTTTTACTGACCTCATCAGCACATCATACATGGGTAGTTTGGCTACACTGCAGAAACACAGGGTCTTTAAACCCAGCTGATGTCCATAATGTGATGTCATTAATGGGTCATTTGCACGGGCCTTCATTACAGGAGGTTTAATGTATCACACAGTGAGAACTCTAGCTTGGCTGGGTTTTTCTTGCAGCTTTTACTGAATAGTTTGTCTGTGTGACCTTTAGTTCAAAGAATGAGCTACTCGAACAGTGTGTCAAATAATATTGTCCCCAGTGGAAATCAACAAAGCCAAGACAGTCTTCAAAGAAAATGGAAAGAGAAATGCTTTGCTTGCACTGGACAACACAGCCTCATAGGAGATGAATAATACGTGTGCATATTTTCATAGAAATAGTCAAAGTGTTGAAATCTTTGGTAAGGTAGTATATTAAAAACAGACTGATGAATTTGCCTGGTGAACCTTGATATACCCAGCCATTAATACCGCAGTGCGATTCCTAAATAGGAAATTATACCATAAAATAGACTTTATAAAATCAGAAGAGTACGTTAGTGTGGAAGCTCTCCATTATTACTAAATGAAAACTACTACTTTAAAAAAAGCATTGTTATAGGATGTCAAGTAATAGCCAGAGACTATGAAAGTAGTGAATTACTCATTGGCCAGTACATAACAAAATGGACTGAGAAGTATACTGTAGAGATGAAAGACGGTGTATGGAAAAGACTGCTTTGATGTGCCTCAGTGGTTAACATCTCCGTCATGTAGTACCACAATCTGGGGTTTAATCCTAACTACCTGTTATTATTTATTGGGAGTTTGAATTTAATACCCATTTACATGTGTAGTGTCTGCAGATTTCTCCTACCTGCTAAAATACACTTCTTGAAAGACTGCTCTAAAATGTCCCTATAAATTGCATTTGCACCTTTTCTTGTGCCCAGACTTTGACTGGAAAAGGTGCAAGCTAAACAGGCATGTGCTTAGCAAATTAATACATTAAAATTAAACATGAACAGTTTTGCTGTAAATATTATATAGTGTACTTAACATGGTGATCCACTGTTAGAAATATAATGCTGTGTGCTATGTAATATATATTTATTGTTAGCTCATGCTAATCACCTGAAAGAGTATGTGAAGTAAAGTTTTTCTCCTTGGACCTCCACCATACCTCTTAAGTGCCTAAATTTTCACAGAATGTCCAGATTTTTGCCTCATATGTTTGGTCTGCTCCTCATAAAATTTGTGATTTTCTGGCAAATCACTGGGATGACCTGAGGACTGAAGTCACCAAGAAATGACATACTTCTGAGTTTCAGACTTCAAACCCTTCAGAAAATGTGTTTTAACACAAAACCTGTTAGTCTAGCAAGTTTCTGAGTTTATATGAGCCATATTTATAAAATCTGTCCTTATTTTTGGGCCTTTCTCCCACCATTTTATTAGGCTTTGTCCAGATTTCTTGCACTAAGAGTTTGAGAGGTATGTCCACCACTGAAAAAGGTTTAACTCTCCTCGTAATCAAAGGCAAATAAATTTATTTAAGAAGCATGACAAAGTTAGATGGCCTAGAGGTAACAGACAGACTTTGTAGACTCAAGTGATGAGCTTAACAACTGAAAAGATACCACACCCACAGTCAGTAGTCTACCTTATCTTTTCTGGTGCTAGGGTGATCCTGTTGAAGTACATGCGAGTGTTATGACTCAAGACATACTCCCTGGACTATAAGAAGAGAAATGGTGGAGCTCTTTGACTATGTATCCCAGGCAGATATGAGTCTAGCACTGGGCAGCATTCCACCATTGCCATGGATAATGCCATTATATGAGCAAAAAATTATCAACATCAATAATTGGCTTAGCTTTTGATGTCATTCAAAGGGGCTGGTAGGACTTGATCAACAAACCAAGTGAATGGAGGACAGCAACAGTCATACTCCTCCATAAGGCAGCCCACTCACTGACCTGGGTAACTACCGACCCATAAGTCTAAGTAGCTTCATTTATAAGACCATCTGTAAGATCATAGAAAAACTCATCATAGAATTAATCAGTAAGAACAGAGAGCCTATAAACACTGCACTCATGCCAGTTTGGGTTTATACAAGTCAGGCCTTGCTTACTCAGCCTAGAAGATGCCTTCAAAAAAGTCACCAAGGCAATGGATGATAGCAGGATGTTGCAACCTGCCTATCTAGATCTGGCCTAAGCTTTTGACACAACATTACACTCAACCATAATGGAAAAGCTTATCCTGTCATCAGTAAACCCCTATGTCACCCACTGGAATGCCAGGTGTCTCACAGATAGGACTCAAGAGGTCAAGACAGGGGAAACGAGCTCCACAAAAAGTCCAGTCTCCAGCAGTATTCAGTGCCAGGGCCTCTCCTGTTTGGCATCTACTTCACTGAAATAAAGGCAAACACCAAGGGTCTCTGGTTGACAAGGTTTGCAGGTGACTGCAAGCAAATAATTTGTGCCAGAGCTGTGGACTAAAACTAAATGCCAAAAATGTATTCTGGTATCCTATGGGAAACCCACCACCCCAGGAAATTAACACAAATGGCAAGATAACCCAGTAGTTTGGGATTTGGGAGCATAAGTGGACAGTAATGTAAGATTTGACCAGCATGCGTCTAAAGTGGTAATGAAGTCCTACTATACTGTGCAGCTTATAAGCAAAGGGATAGCCTCCAGGTGCAGCAAGGTCATTGTACCCCTTTACTTTGCTCTCATCAGGCCAATCACTGAGTAGAATGCCCCCATTAGCATGTATCAAGCCCGTAATATGCAACAACTTGAATGCCCACAGAAGTTCCTCACAAATAGAATACGGGGCCTAAAACATAAGTTTTACACAGTCCACCTCAAAGCACTGTCACTATATTAAGCATCCTACAGACTGCTGAGAGGGGATCTGTGCTGGCTTAAAAGACATCCTCTCACCTAATTGTGATGGACCTACTGGACATTGGAAATGCTCATCTCAGGGACCTGAACCTGTTCTGTAACTTAAACAGAATGATTTGGAGAAATGGGTACATCTCTCTAAGGTTACACTACTGTGAAACAGACCCTCCCCATGTAAAACAAAGCTCACCCCTGTCCCTATTCAGACATAACCTAGATCTATGGATGGGAATGAGGACATTTACCACGGTCCTGCCTTCTGTACTTCTTATGGATAGAGGCAGCACCTAAGTGCTCTTCCTACAACATGGCAAAATAGCATTCCATACAAATAATCACTGTCTCACCCAGACCTAATCACTATTCTGTGAGTTGTTTACAAACAGACTGTGGAACTAGGTATGGGCAATTTTAACTAATATGATAATCATCTAGGCTTAAAATGGCCTGAATTTTCACCTATGGACCATCATCCCTTAAGAATGGCGTCTGCTGGCTATCTTTTCTTTTATTGTCTTGCAACCAAAAAGATCACCCACAAGAGTGGGTTCCTTGGGACGTTATGTGACCTTAGTGCATGTCATATAAAGCTGCAGTGGGAAAGGGGAGCAGTCTCCCACACTAAGTGTGTGTGTGTGTGTGTGTGTGTGTGTGTATATATATTTGCATAGGAAGATTTCTTCCTTCATTGTTCTTTTACCCACTTAATCCAGTTTAGGGTTGTGAAGGAGATGAAGCCGATCTCAGTAATGGCTGTACAAGTCCAAGTCTGAATGGGGTGCCAGTTCATTAGAGGATGCACAGCTTCAACCTCAACCTTATTTGGGGTACTTTTTCATAAAGTATCATTAACCAGTTTACAGCATGTGGATCAGGAATAATGCTGTTTATAAGAACAACCTGAATAAGAATAGCTAACATGTAATATATCTACTTTTGAATGCCAGTTAAAAAAGTTAAGACTTAACTGACTTGTGGACTCCCTAATCCAGTACACAACGTTCTATAGGAAGGAGACTAATAAGCAAAAAAAGAGACTTATTAAAGCAAAGGACCCAAGACCAGATGTTTTCAACTGAAACTATGGGACCATTATCACCCCTACGATGCAGTGAGAAAACCTAGAGAGGACAGTGTGAATCAACAAAGGTCTTAAAGTAAGAGGGCCTCAATTCCTGTATAGATGAATACAATGAAACCAAGATTTTGAAGACTGTATGATAAGTGGTTAGGTTTCAGTGCAGGCAATGCAGTAGAAATGCAATATCCTGGTCATGGAGTTCTGCATGAGCTGCAAATGCTCATGCTCCATATCAGACAGGTCAAAGTAAAGTTCATCACAGTATACAAGGAGAGAAGTGACCAAGTCATAAACTACCACAGAGAGATCAACTTCAGGAATAAGTTGCTTCATTCTGGATTCTGGCAATATTTTGCAGATGGATATAAGACCTTATCCCCAGATGACTGTTCAGAAAAAAAAATAAAATAAACACCTAAGTTATACACCTTAGTGACAAAATTGATTTTGCCATAAATACAGGTTGGAAGTGTGGGAGAGAAAAAATTCTTCAGAGTGGCAAGGCGTTGAGCCTCAGCTAACTGTGTACAAGTCAGTAATGGATGCCATCTAGGTCATCAGTAAGTTAACATTTGCTATGTCACCCTGTGGGAAATAGAGGCAAAGTTTAGTGTTGTCAGCATATCATTAGTGGAGCAGGCCACTCACTCTCTGATTAGATATCTTAAGGAAAGCATAAACACTGTAAAAACACTTAGCCCTGTGGCATTTCACACTCTAGAGTGGAAGGGCAGAGGTATTCACACCACAAACCACCCTCTGGGTATAGTCTAAATGGTAAGAAATAAACCAGTGAACAGTTGCACAAGAAATGCCACAGAATGACCTTAAAGAGTGCTTTTATCAATGATGTTAAATGCCGTAAGAGTGATCCAGCAGGATCAGAACAGAGTAACGCCAGTGCTCTTTGGCCACAAAATGATTAATTTGCTACTATAATAAGGATGGTCTCCATGCTATGCTAAGAATGAACCCGAGAGAGAAAAGGCTCTGTAAATCATTGTACTACGAGATAATACCCAGGAACAAATAAACATCCTTCTCAATAACCTTACCTATAAAAGCAATGTCTGAGATAGGGCAATAGTTGGGAAAGACATTTAGATCCAGAGATGGTTTCTAAGGACAGTGATAACAGCCACATATATCTTGAGGCAAAGCACCATGATCAGAAAAAGTCACTTCGAGGATGATGAAGCTGGCCTGAACCAGTCTACAATCCAACCTACACATTGCAGAGCACATACTTAAAATAGTTGTATAGTCAATCAAAAATGAGAAACACTTTTCAAAAAGATTTAAAAGAACTGCCCACTATTAGTTCACTGCACATGAGGTCAGTTAGAGGAAGAGTGGGTCTAATGGTCAACAGTCTTGCCAGTTAAAAAAAGACAAATAAAAAAAGCAAGCAAGCTGTTAGCATTGTGGAACACATCTGGAGAACTGAAAGAGTGGATGAGAGGCTGGACTGTTAGTCAATCTTACATTTGAAAGAGCATGCTTGGTTAGTTTGTCACCACGGAAATTTCCCTTCATAAATAAGCTGCTTCTTTACTGGAGATCTCAGCATAGCATGTAGCTTAGTGCTGCTTCAGGTCAAGTTCATCACTCCACAGGTCCACAAATCACCATCAATGTTTTAACATTCACGTTGCCTGAAAAGCACATAAAGCTCTTGGTCAAACCAAGAGTCGTGCACTTTAAATAAGACTGGGCATATGCGACTTGAGGTTAGAGCATTATGAATATTGAGGCTAGCAAATATTATAATTGTTAACCAGAACATCAACACAGCCAATACCATCCACCAACAGGAACTGAGGGGGCACAGAAGAAACGCAATCAGAAGTAATATAGTAAGAGATGGGGATCACACTCAGCTCAAGATCAGGAGGACTAAGATATGGTATTCCAGGCCAAAAAGGAAGTGGTCAAATCAATAGACTGGGTTCTGCTATCGAGTCTGAGGTTTTCACGTTCAATTAAAAATCAACTCTAGAGTGTGTCCAAGATTCTATGCTGCAGTTGAAGTAACAACAGCAAACCCAAAGCCTTTCCTTATGTAATTAAATTTTCTAGCAAAGATCATGGCTTTATCATCAACCCAGATACTAAAATTAATGAGAACAATGGGGTTCTTGTGACATTATACCAACATAAGGAAATCAAACTCTTGAAAAAATATCCTTAACACAAAGGAATATATCGCAGGTAAAAAGAAACTCTTTGTTTATTTACACAGGAAGCACATGTTCAAAGGAGTTTGTCTTTGTGACAGTTGTACCCTACAGCAATAATAGTGCCACCAGTACAGATCTTACCCAGTCTAGGGTACTGAACAGTAGCAGCCAAACAAAGGCCGACTACATCAAGATAGATTTCTGAAATAAAAGCAAGGTCCATATTATGCAACATGTCCAAAACAATGCCAAACTTGTTGCAACCAGACAATGCATTAAAGTACACCAGGATATAGGAGAATACTAGGAGAATTGGTTCTGACTCCTGCCACAGACAAAACAGTGGCACTCTGTGATCCAGTGATGGGGCAGGAGAATAAAGTTTCACTGTACATTTTATTCCAGGGAAGGAGCTATGGAGCTGAATGCCCACCAAAAGCATGTTACCAGTGTCTCTCTCTCTCTCTCTCAGCAAGCCACCTATGTGTTGGTGCTAAGCATGCAAATATCAGTTTTTTCAAGTATAGGAATGGTGGGGTACAAAGGAATACAGAACTAGGAGAATGAGCCTACCATTGCTAATACTAGGTAAAATGGCAATGGCTGAACTAAGGTTAAAATAAAAAAAAGTGAATTAGAAATAGAAAATGAATGTAAACAAGGAAGTTACTAAAACTAAGGAAGAAGAAAGGAAAAAACAGGAAAAAAAAATGACAGAAATATATGAAAGCAGGAAAATAAAAAAGGAAACCGTAACAAAATAGGAAATCCTGTGTATGGAGGAACTATTTATTTCAAAGAAGGCCAGGAATACACTTAAATTCAATTAAGCTCAGAGAGCAGCAAGACGGACTATTTAGTCAAAGTACATATAACATGAAACAATACAGAAAGTACATATAACAATCAGTTAGACTGAAAAAGCAACAAATAAATTAAAAGTACTATGCAATAATCTGAAAGAAGATAAAAAAGGTCAACAAACAAGAAATAATGTCAAAAAGGTGCATGTTATTGTGGAAATAATGCCTGCCCAAGGGTGTTCTGAGGCCCGACACATCTACACCCTTGGAAGGGCATTATTTCCACAATAACACACACCCAGGAGGGCATTATTGGCTTAGAGAATGGGCTGTCTGTAAAATTGTGTTTTACTTATTTTTCTATTATATTTTTTATATATTTTTATGTAAAATAGTTCCTCTGCCTAAGGTTTCAAACTTGCTGTAGTATGTGTTTATGGTGTTGGAGGAAGCATTTTACATCCAAAATATAACACTTTAAAGAATATCTAGATATTTACTTTATTTTTGGTCCCTTGTTCCTGAAGCATTTGGTTTGTTGCCAGTCATAAGAGATAGAAGTTACTAAATAATGACATGCATATGAGTTCCAGAGTTTTATTTCCTTCAGAAAATTCATACTTACACAAATCCTTTTATTTAATCAAGTTTGTAATTTTAGAAGAGCAATAATTAAAATCTGCTCCAATTCTGAGCATTTATTCTCCCTTTATTTTGGGCTTTAACCAGATTTTTTCAGCTGAAAGGTCCAGAGGTATGCAAACCTCTTTATTGCTGCTGCCAGTAGTCAATATCACTCACTCACTCACTCACTCACTCACTCACTCACTCACTCACTCACTCACTCACTCACTCACTCACTCACTCACTCACTCACAGCCCCACTGCTTCAGAAAATGCATGCTAAAATAAATCATTTAAAATGCGTTCCTGTTTTCAGCCTTTGTTCCCTGTTTGTTTTAGGCTTATCCACATACTGTACCTTCAGCTAACAGCATACCTTCTCAACTGTACAGATTTTTGCAGAACAGCCAGATTTTTGCCTCGTACATTTGGTTTGTTCCTCATAAAAATTGTGTTTTCTGATAAATCGCTGGGCTGATCTAAAGATTAAAGTCCCTAAATAATGACATGCATTTGAGTTTCAGACTTCATATCCTTCAGAAAAAATGCATGCTAATACAAATCCTATTATTCTAGCAACTTTCTAAGTTTATGAGCAAAATTTAAAGTTTGTACCTATTTCTGAGCATTTGTCCCCCCATTATGTCAGGCTTTGTCCAGATTTCTTGTGCTAAGAGGTCAAGAGGCATGTCTAAGAGGTTAACAGGTACCCATACGTCTTAGCTGCTACCAAGGGATTGCTTGATCACTCTCACTCTTCACACACACACACACACACACACACACACACACACACACACACACACACACACACACACACACACACACTTTCTCCTGCTTTCATGCACTCATTCACTGAAACACAAAGACAAAAACATAAACAGACACACACACACACTTTTTTCTGTTTCACTCTATCGATCTCTCTCTCTCTCATACACGCATGCACACACACATATGCTTTATTTTTAATTTTTCTATTTTTATTTTACACTTGCTAAACAGCAAAAGTGCTGCTTAGTGAGTATAAAATAATGGTGGCCATTAGGCTTTTTCAGTCTGAACTCCATGACAGCTTGAATTGATGCTGTAAAGAGATGGACTCATTTTTCAGCAGACATTACCTGTAGATGAACACCCTGCTGGAGAAATCTTGTTCTCCAATCAGGGTTACTCTACAGGTTGTCCATTCTCTAATATTTTGTAAAGGGGCCTAGCACTACACTAATAAACTACACAACCACCAACACTTCCTGTATTATCAAAAGAACACAGAATAAAATAAAAATATGAAACAAAAAAAAGGAAATACTGCTGTACAGATAGAAAGTACAGCAAAATAACTAATAAAAAATAAAACAATGTATATAGTGAATAATGCAAAAGGAAACAGTAAAAGGGATAAAAGATGTACAATGGATAAAGGACAGGTAGAAAAGTAAGCAAGAGAAATACAAGGAAAAGAATGCCAATTTAATAAAATACATGACTACCGGAAGAGTAGAAAGGGCCACATAGTACATCTAAGAAATAAACCAAAGGCAAATGGCTGCAGTGCTCCCAACACCAACAAAAAAACAAGAATGTGCATAGCAAATACACTGGCCGTGCGGCGGTACAATCTACAATAGTTTTAATAAACTACACAAGGTAAATGAGTTCAGTTACCAAATCTAAATAATATTTATAACAGAAAAAATAACGGAAAACCAGTAAAATAAATTGAAAACTAGTTAAAATTATGAATATTAAACAAAAGAGAAGCAGAGCAATAAGTTTTAGGAACATGGTAAGTGGTAGATGAGATACACTATATAAATCATGTATTGTTAGGTATCAATGTCTGTGTACACACACACAAACACATATTTATAAGTACATACAAACAGCATGCAAGTCATGATTTAGATTATAAAAAAGATGAACCGATAAAACTGAAACAAAGCAATTAGGACTAAAATGAGTGCAGAGGAGATATTCAAATCTCAAGAATAATAGCAAAATTTAAATCAATCGAATATTAAATAAAGAAATATAAATGTAATTAAAATTCAGGATCATGTGAGTAATAAAATCTCTGATGTAAGAACATATTAAAATGTAAATGTTGAATATGGAACTAAGTAAACAGACAGCCCAAAATTTCTGAAGAATGTAATAAACCTCAATTAAATTTGCATGAGGGAGAGTGTTAGTGATGTTTTGATGTTAAAAAAATGGATAAACTGAAAATTGCAGAAGTAAACAAATTGCAGCAGGAAATCATTTAAGTATCCCATTAAAGTTTTAAAAAAAAGTTACTTGACAAAACAAGATGCAGAAAAAAAAACAAGTAGATAGGTAAAAGTCTAGGCTCACAAACTAAGGTTTGAGTAATACACAGTGGTTGAATAACTTAACCAAGTCCAAGTTCCAAAGCTGAGATATCAAGTATAACAAAAGCCATGTAAAGATAGATAGACAGGAAATGGGTTACAAACAAGGAAAAATTAAACAATAATCCTTTGCCTTTCACTTCTTCATACAGAGAAGCAAGGAAAATCTTTACAATGAAGAAAAAACTGGTATACCAAAAGAAAGAACCAAATAAGGCAAATGCTAAGAACTTTGTGCAGCAAAATTGAGATAAGAGTATACAAGAATGTGGAATACAGTTGAAAAACAATACGGTGGCTGCATGCTCGCTAACCAATGAGCAGGAAAAATCAAGGAACTGTCCTTTAAAATCATAGTAGACAGCAAAAAGTCCACCACCACTTTTTTAACTTACTAGACATCATACAGTTAGTGATAAAGAATCTTTGTGCAAGCCTATTGCAGTTATGCAATAAAGCATGTATGCTTATAGAGGTATAACTCTGTAAAGAAAATCAATAAATCTTGTAAGAGCATGGCTAAATTTGAAGCTAAAAATGATTGTGATGTGCCTAAATATACCAATAAGTTGGCAGCCATTCTGAACAAACATTTTTCAATCCTGGGTGGAAGCCATCAGTTCATCTATTACACTTAATAAATAAAAGGTAACATGGGAAGTTTAAGACTACAAAAGCACTTCCAGTAACGGAATAACTTTAATAATGATTTATGATGAAAATGTATCACATTTCAAAAACTTGGTAAATGCTAAGGTTGTTAAGGAGATAGCTGAATCACAAAGTATATTGAAGATAAAATTAATATAATCTATTTTTTAAAAAAAATTAGATGTTGCAGAGCATTGATTGTTTTTCAACAAAGAAGCATATTTGTTAAATTATCATTTATGACACAGGCAATCATACATTTATAAAAATGAAAATGTTGTAATTATTTTACATCACATACCGTATTGACATAATTTTAGTTGCACTTATAATCTACCTGATCATTGTCAGCCAAAAGTTATAGCTCATTTAAATCCTACCTTCTTTTAGAACTCATTCCTCCCCTGTATGTATTGTTCCTACAGTTCCCATGTTTTCCTATGTAATTTGTTCATACCCTTTTCTAAAGATCCAAATTCTAGTTATTTTATGTTTATTACTATATTCACTACTTCTAGTACAGTTGGTTTAGACTTTGATTTCCTTTTTCTAGTAACTGCTTTTTTGGGAGCCATAATTAGACTCAGCCAAACCATACTATGTCTAGGCAATTCAGATTCTGTATCATAGCTCAGAAGATTAATTTCCCAGGTTATACCAATTTGCTCACCCAGTATATCTGACAGAGTATTCTGCATGGAATCTATAATGTCTGCCAACTCATTACACTCCCAGAAAATATGTTCCCAATTACTTATTTCTTGTCCGTCACACCTCCAGCATTTGCTATCTACCTGAGGAAAAATTCTTTGGCGTCTACTTGGTATAAAAAACATTTTCATGCACAAATCCTCAGTCTCCTAGATTCTGTTGCATATTTGGGAGACATCCATATATCCCCACATTGTTTCTTTGTGAATTGTTTATCCAATCTCTCTTCTCAATCCTTTCTAACCTCGTCTGACTGATTCTTATACTTATCATGCAATATTTTATATGCTCTACTAATTATTCCTTTTTTAACAGTAGCTTCTTTTCTAGATTCTACCAAAAACTCTGCCAGTGCTGGTCTTTCACTCAGTACCCATATATTTCTTTCTCTTTGCCTATATTCTGATATCAATCATTGTTAAGGAAGGTAATCTCTAACCTGCAGTCCAAAAAAACTTTTGACATCTTCCCATTCTATATCCTTTCCCTCTCTATTTATTTGCTCCCAATAACCTTGGTTCCTTTGCCAGTTTTTGCCAATAAATTCCAGCCCCCTCTTGCCTATTGTCTGTATCCCTAATTGTAGTCAACCCTATTGGCAGAATCTCCTTTCTCCATTCCCATGTTAGCTTAGTTCTTAGAATACTTTCTGCTACATTATGAATAATTTGTATGATTATTGTTATTCTCCTTAAAGGTCAGCATCCAAATTCCCAGGCTTTCCTTGTTTCTTGACCTTCCCCACTTTTTCATCATAATCCCTTTCCACTTTAAATTATAAGTTTCTGCTTGTGCAATGTATAGGAGCCTTAACTGTGCAGCTCTGAAATACCCCTCAGATCGGGCAATCCCAATGCGCCTTGTTCTACTGGAAGAATCCTACTTGCTCTTGCCATCTTCCTCTCCCAGATAAAATCCTTCAGCTGTTTATTAATTGCTATCCACAACTGCCATCTTCCTCTCCCAGATAAAATCCTTCAGCTGTTTATTAATTGCTATCCACAACTGCCATCTTCCTCTCCCAGACAAAATCCTTCAGCTGTTTATTAATTGCTATCCACAACTGCCATCTTCTTCTCCCAGATAAAATCCTTCAGCTGTTTATTAATTGCTATCCACAACTGCCATCTTCCTCTCCCAGATAAAATCCTTCAGCTGTTTATTAATTGCTATCTACAACTTCTCCTCTAGCTGATAAAAGTATGCTTAACCTGTGTAAAGACTAAAGGGACTATTTTAACTGTCCATATTTTACTATCCATATCCTTATAACAGAGCTTCCAATTTATCAGTTTTTGTATTATTGAAGGCCACAAATATATATTTTTCAATTATTATAGGCATTCATATCGATTCATAAGTAGGTACTAGGCTATCGGCCCAAGGGCCTACGTAAGCCTAGCCAGCAAGGTTCCATAGCTTACACCACCCAAGAAAGTTATTTTCCTGTGCCACTGTCAAGCAGAGACACAGAAGTGATCCCCGGGGTGTATTTCCTATTTCCTATCCACTCATCAAGAGTTTTCTTGAAGAGTGCTAATGAAGAACTTTGCTTGACATAGATGGGTAGCCTGTTCCAGAGTATGGTAAGTCTCTGGGACAGGAATCTATCCCTCCAGCGTGTCCTGTTTATTGTGGTGACAAGGTTTAGGTCCATAGAGCATGTAGCTCAGAGGGATTGAGATTTCTTTAGGTGTAGCATGTCCAACAGCTCCGGGCTTGACATAACTTTATATGTTAGGCAGAGATCACCTCGGAGTAGCCGACATGCTACGGAGTAAAGCTGGAGTTTTTTGAGGCGGTCAGTGTAGGGCATTTGTTTGAGGCCAGTAATTCTCTTTGTGAGGTACTTCTGTGGCCCTTCCAGCTGCTGCAGATGTCTTGTGAGGTGCATTCCAAAAGGGGCACTGTACTCTATAATGGGTCTAATGAGTGACGAGTAGAGGGGAACAATGACCTCTTTTTTCCTGGATGTGAATCCTTTTATGATGAGATGTGCCACGTAGAAGGACTTCCTGATTACTGTGACAATGTGACTATCAAAGGAGAGACTACTGTCCACCGGGGTCCCAAGGTCTCTTATCACGCAATCTGTGTTAAGTAGATTGCTGCCTATGTGGTAGTTCATGGGTACAGAGCTTTTACTAAAGGGGATGACACTGCACTTTTTGGCATTGAGCTTGAGGCCACGGCTCTGACACCAGGCATTTGTCTCAGTGAGGCCCTTCTGTTAGATGTTCACATCATTTGGGGACTTGACTATGGCTCCTAGTTTGCAGTCATCTGCGAACGTCATTAGCCAGAGGCCTTCTGTGTTAGCCTGTACTTCAGAGAAGTAGATACTAAACAGGAGAGGTCCCAGGACGGAACCCTGTGGTACTCCACTTGTCACTGCTTTGAGGTCAGACTTGGAGTCTGCAACTTTTACAGTGTGGGTTCTGTCAGTGAGCCAGTTGGCAACCCATCTTGTGACATAGGGATTTATACCTAGTTTAGCTATAATTCCAGAATGGGGGATGGTGTCGAAAGCCTTGGCGAGGTCAAGATAGGCTGTGTGAACCATCTTACCCTCATCCACGGCTTTGGTGACTGCCTCAAAGAAGTCGATCAGGTTCAGGAGGCATGATCTGCTTTCACAAACCCGAACTGGGTGGGATCCAGAGTTTGGAGGTTACCAATGTCTTTGTTTATGAGTTCCATGATGATATGTTCCATGGCCTTGCAGACCAGGCTCGTCAGGCTAATAGGTCGATAGTTCCCGGAATCAGTGGTGGCTCCCCCTTTGTGGAGTGGGATAACTGTTGCTGTGTGCCATTCAGTGTTTAAAATAGTGATGGGATATTTGCGGCTTATAAAATGGGTTATGTTTCTTTCTGCTAACCGCTTAACTCATACATAGCACCATTTTGTATACTTCCAGTTAACACCCATAGTAACTTATGGCATCTAGATATTTTATGGATCTGGCTTCTTTAACTAAGTGACTTACCAGTTAATAATAGCCAATGTCAGAAAGTGCAAGCATTTTTTAACAAAATGACACTAAGATTGCTAATCTAGGAGTACCTGCAGTTGAAAAATTTGTCACTGGTTACCAATTTATATTCATATTTTCATATCCATAATCATACTTTCATAACTGAGAGACCTACATGCTCGAGTGGTATAGTGTGAAATACCATGGTTAAAGACAGTGAAATTCATTATCAATTTCTATTTATATCACACTGTACTTGAGATATTGCTAGTTCTTTGATAGTTATTATGAAAAAAGCAATATTTTGATATGTACTTAATATTTAAAAAAAAAAGAACACATGACATACAAACTGCTACATGGTATCAGGTGAAATGTCAGATGTTTTGAAGAAAACTGACAGATGCAGAAAATTTCACATCTTGAGAGATATTCAAGCATTATTTATACAATTAAGTATATGTTTTCATATTTCTGTAAATACCTAAACAAACATGCACTCAGAGAAGTTCTTGTCATGTGAAACTTTACATTTGGTTAAGCAAAGTGTTCTAACAATGTGTGTGTTGTAATTTTTTCAAGATATGACAATTTGTTTTTGAAAGTTTAACAAAACAATTATATCCTGGATATGTGTGAATTAATAATATATTATAGTATTTATGGAAAGACTATGAATGCAGTGACTATTATTACCCCCAAAGAATACTTCTTACTGATAATATTGCTATTTATACAGTTTTAAAACCATTTAGTGTTCACAAATTATTTGCATTTGTTTATCTTATTCTTTTAAAGTTGATTTTTCAGAAAATGCTCTAGAATGCAGGGATGTGTTTAGACTGCTAGAGATTTGGTGTTCCACACCACATAGGTGTTAATAAATGGCATAATCTTCTGTGGTCTCATAAATGTTCAATTTTTCCATCAGCATTTTTTAGACATAAAAAAAACTAAGAGCTTCTCTACTCGGTCTGCTGCTCTGATTCAGATATCATTAGGTATGTCTGATCTTTACACACTGCCTTCATTAGATAGGATTTCATACCACACACCCACAAATGTGAACCAAAATAGCAGAGGAACAATGAAACCAAAATAAAATGCATTACTCTTGTTAATATTTCTAAATGCAGAATCCATTTATAACTATTTGAAACTCCCTTTCATAACACATTGTACTGCGGGAGCAAGGTATTTAAATACACTGCAAGAACAAATGGACTCAAATATAGCTGTCACACTTTATTGGCAGTTCATTGTTTGACAGAACAACTATTTGCTACCAAGAAAATTCAATGTAATGTTCTCTACAGATTTCCACTTATAAAATGTTGCTGCATTTCTAAATGAACAAAATATGTTTTGGGAATGTCAGTGATGCAGTGATTAGCAGTGCTGCCTCATAGCTCTTGGCTCTCCAGTTTGGTTCTCATCAAGGGTGTCTTGTGTATGGACCTTCGTGTTCTACTGGTTTCTTCCTGCATCACAAAGATATAGCACAGCTAATTTGGTGATCCTCCAAATGGCCTGTGGGTATGTGAGTTGTGTGTTTGTCCTATAGTTGACTGCTGTCCTGACATTTACATTCTGAGTAATGGAATAGGACTTGAATAGACCAAGACTTAATGGGTCCTGGGAATAAATGAAGGAATGATTATAACTGAGTGAAAAAATGAAAACATTTATGTTTGTGTGTGTGTGTGTGTGTGGGGGGGGGTTAACTCAGACTAACAGAAGGCATTTAATCTGTAGATCAATTGGTTTCCTACAATCAGCAGCCAATATTTTATTTATTTATTTGCTGGTTTAAAGGGGTGGGATTTAGAAGACTGCCACTGGCTCTAGTGGTGTGTCACTTGTTCTCTCTTTCTCTATACACACACACGTTTATATATATATATATGTTATATATAATATGTTTCTTGCATATGGGTTCTATTTACTTCTTGGAGATTTAAAAATAGACAGACCTAGGAGGCCCAAACACGTTATGTGGGTTTATTGGAAACAACTGGTTTTTAGTATGAGTTCAGTAAGTGTCTCTGTGAAAGATTTTGAATGAGTGATCGAAACAAGCAATGAGGGTCCTGAGTTAATTTGATGACACAGTGTCTAAGTTTTAATGGACTGAGTTCAACACTTTAGGACACTGGGGTAGCAGCAAGAAGCACTAAGATCACTGGTGGTATCTGCAGTGGAGGTAACCCTAGTGCTCACTGATGTACACCAGCAGTGAGGGAAGCTAAGTTAAAGAACATGGCTTTCTAAGCAATGTTCCATGAGGGTCTGTTCTGACTCATCTGAGTTGTACCTGTGGTTCAGAAGGCCTCTGTAGTATAGGATGTCAAAGGTGAAAGTTGCAACATGTCAAAGGTGAAAGTTACAGCATGTCAAAGGATATCATTAAGGCTAATTATGTGGCAAGTGTTTATCATAAGCCAACGTATTCAAATATACTACTACATGTCTCTAGCTCTCATATTTACAAATAAAAGAAAGTGGTTGTAAAGGGACAGATGGTCAGAGCAGCGTGTATGAGTACCTGTGATTGTGATTTTAGAAAGGAATGTGGACTATTAATGAACATGTATACAGGAAATAATGGTAGAGGTGGTAATGAAAAGGGAAAGTGGGGCATGTAAACCAATTTTATCCTTAGAATATGGTTTTAGTTGGAATCCACCAACCCGAGGGACAAAACAGAACAATTATGCAGAGGCAATGATAACTGCCTACAACACAGAAAGCACCAAAATTAACTGGATTTTAAATAAAAATTGGAATGCGTTTATGGAGAATTATGGTGTCTGGCACACATTGGAGAATGGACCAAAAATCAATCTTATATAGAAGAGAATGTAATTTTAAGAATATGATGCAAGGGAAACCTGCAAGAACTACACCCCACGCAACAATAATTAGATGTGGTACGTGCAGCACATGTAAATATGTTCTGGAAGGAGATGGGATTAACTTGAAGAATAGGGATCATTTTGTAAACGGGAAGTAGAATTGTGAGACCACGGGTATTGTATACGATGCTCGCTGCCAGTGCTGGGAGGCTTTTTATACAGGCAAAACCGAACGGAAGTTACACAACCATATTTATGAACATATGTATGAGGTAAGGATGAAAAACCACCAGTGCCTTGTACAGACATTTTTAACAACATGAAGGGCATGATTTTAAGTTTAGTATTCTTGAAAAAGTTGAAAAAGATCCACTTGGAGGTCCATGGTCATTTTATTTGGAAAGGCAGGAAATGATCTGGCAGATCAAATTAGAAGCATGTAGATATCCAGGTCTTGATATGGTTAGCATTAGCCAGATTCTTAAATTAAAATTGCTGGAGCATTAATAACTTCATTAGAGGGCATATATGCACTGCCCATAGGGATATTGTAGTTTAAAATATGTTATGCAAGTGTAGGACATCGCACACAGATGCATGTAGTTTTGATACTGCACGGGTCTAAGCTGGTTCTCTAACTTTGCTACTAATCATTTTTATCCAGTTATAAAGTATTTTTTTACTTTCAGTAGTAATTTAAATGAATTCCTTAGACAATTTTATGGATAAAAAATATTTTATGTGATTTAAGTGTGTTGCAAATGTGTGTTTATAATATGTATAGATTTAGTAATGTGGAGGGATATGACTTTAAGCTGAAATAGCCTGTTAGTTATGGGCATGGATTAGAACATAGAACGTGTTATTTAAGTCCAAGTTGTATGTTTTAAATGTATCTGAAGAAGTTTTACGTAGATTAAAATGAAATCTCTTATACAAATTGTTTTCACAAAGTGGATTAAAAGACTTTTTGCTGGCGTGAACTGGTGAGTTGTATCTCTGTCCTTGGGGTGTGGTCTAATATTTCTTGGCTATAAATACATCTCTCACATACCATATTAATTTGTTTGAAAATGAACTGGTTGTCAGTAAACATGAGGCAATTTCTTTATTGTCTCAGGATGCCCATATCCACCAAGCCTGTAACAGAGACAGTAGGAAAGTTCATATCCATGGCAACAGGCCCTTTTTCATTGATTAGAAGACAGATCGAGTGAGAATATCAATCACTGTCAGGAGTATCCGGTTTGCAACTCTGTGCATAGTGCCTGTCACTGCAAACTAGTTGTTCTTTGTGCAACTAGGTATTGGAAAATTTTTAATTGTGCTTTTACAGGAAAAATGTCACTCAAGGTGTCTGAGTCTGTAAAGAGCAAACACTTGAGGGGAAACTAATACACAGACCCTGAAAATTTAAGGATGAAGTATTTAGGCAGATATTCTGAAGTTAGAAACAAATGAAGCAGTACTTAACTGAAAACAAAGAATTAGCTTGTCAAGAATGATGAAAAGAGGGGAGTCGCATGAATGGCTACTGCCTGGCTACTACTAATGCTGGTCTCACCACAGCTTCACTCTGTAGGGATACAGTGTTCCTTTGCTTCTTCTCTCACCAGAAGCAAAATGTTAGCACCAATCCCAAGAAGAGAAGCAGGCCACAACCTGTTTGGTGATCCACAGTCTTGCCCCAGATGATGCAAGGGTCTGTAGGCTTGTAGTCTTTTTCTGGTGGATGCCTTGAATAGCAACCAGACCAATCAGGAACATTAAGCACAGACACTCACTCTCCAACCAGAAACAGTCAGGAATCAATGCACTCTTCTACTTCTTTCACCAGGACCAGAATATAAACACAAATTGCAAGCTGTCACCTATAAAGCAGTTAGGCTTTCTGGTGATCAGCAGTTTCCAAGAAATAATGTCCCTAATACTCCTCCTCTCACCTGGAGAAAACAGAAGCACTAATCCAAAGATGACTACTGAGAGGCAGAATGTGGGCTCTCCAATAACTGGTGGTCTTGCAATAGATGTTTAAATGTAAGATGAAAAAATAGTTTATCCTAAATACTGCAATGTACACTAAGCAGTTAGATATGAAAGTGGGTAACTTAAGTTTTAGCTGTCTAAGTGGAGAACCACTATCTTTAAAAGAGCAAGTTAGATGAATGGAGTGGGCACTTTTGTATTCTGGTACTATGGAATACAGTGGGATGGCTAATAAATTTAAATTAGTTGAAGGGGAGTAATTTCACAAAATTATAATTTTGTGCTTACTTACATCAACCAGTGAAAGGAGAGAGGGAAGCAGATATATGGCCAACTTAACATAAGGGGGCAGGCAGCTAGAAAGACAGTTGTGTTTAAGAACACAACAGTAACAGATTGGGAGGGTGGAAAAATTCTGTCGGACTCACAAGAGAGAGAGCGCTGTGGTCTCTTTCCAAGTTTTAATATGCAATTAAAAGCAAAACACTGTAAATAAAACAAATCACAGTATACAAAATAGAAAAAGGCAATAAAGTAATGCAAAGTGCAATAAATCAAAAGCAACCTAACCTTTCCATCAGAGCAAGCTGTGGCAGAGTCTGAGTGAGCTTTTCCAGTAATGCTCTGAAATATTTTATTTTATCCCTTTTAAGGAAAGAAGTCACAGGAGTATTCAAAACCATGGGGCAATCACATTATTCAGCCTCCTAGGAAAATCACATTCCAGATACTCTTAGCAATACCTATAACCAGCTTAAGGCAGCAACGAACCCTGCAGTCAGTGGGGGTTCCCTGTTCCTGGGAGACCCCCAACCACAGCAATTTATCTTATCTTGATGTTTTATAACATCTGTCAAACCTACAAAAGCTAACAGAGCAATCTTTATACTTAATAAACTAGGTGGGTAATAATAACTCTTACTTATGTCTACTCTAAAATTCAAAGATAGCTCTCCTTATAACAACAGAGTTTTATCAGGTGACAGGCTTCACAATTCCATTCATTAGTTTACCACCAACAGTGCTCCTGGCTTACTCTGATAGAGGACATTCTGTCTATTAAACCTATCAACATAGCCAGCGTTAGGTACCTGCATTACCCGTGGTTGCAAGGGGTCCTCCTTAATCATTTTTTACTGTGTGAGCATCCCACAAAATCTGTTGGTCGAGGAAAAATAAGGAGAAAAACTATATTAATTTCCAGATTATGCTGTTTAACCTGAACAGGGATGTGATATGATCCTGTAAGGATAAATATGATAATAAACAAGAGCAAGGCAAGCACACGCACTAGGGAGGTCAGCAGCTAGAGTGACTGATCTCAGTTCTCATCTTGAATTTTAAGAGGAGCTGATGCCTCTGATTTTCAGGGATTTTCTCTTTCAAGACGTTTTCCAAATTCTTGCAGTATACCAGATACTATTAACTGTCAACTTCTTTTGCTGAAGACTTCTGCTCAATGCCAAAAATAACAGCAGAATAAAGGCTCAAAATCAGACAGGAACACATTTTAAATATTATTCTAATTCACTTAGAAAGTTAGTACAGAATAACACCTTTTGCATCAACATGCATTTTTTTTGGACAACTAGCAGCAGAAAAATCTGATGTCTGGATTTATTGACTGCAATCCTGAAAGATTTTGCTTTTTTATTTTATTTATTTTGACATTTGTTAACTGGGTATGTCCGACTGAACATGAGCCCATTCAGAGGCCCAGGGAGAAAAACTCTATATGGAACACTTAGCAAGGCTGCATATAACAATAAGAAGAGAAAAGTTTCAAATACAGGTGAATATTCTAGTATAGTGGTAAGTGTTGATACAATTAAAGTGTCAAATAATACATAAATAATAATTCATCAGGCAGTGAAGAAAATGATATAAGAAATCAGTTATGGTCACTACAGTCAAATATAGATCTCATAATGTAGTACAAAGTAGAACTGCTCTGGAATCTCAAGAGTACAAAAGTATGAAATACAAAAATATAGCCAAGCAGAGAAGATGAGTGTAGTACATAGACAGCATAGAAAGGGCATCTGAATAGTAAATAGTAATATGCTAAAAGTACTTGGGGTAGTTCAGGGTGGATGGTTGAGTGAAATAAAAAGACCAAGAATAAAAGTGTTAGGCTGGGCTTTAGTAGGAGAAGATCCATGAGTTTAGTAGAGTTTCTTTTAAAGTTTTTTGAAGTTATAAGTATTGTAAATAGTTGTGATGGACACAGGTAACTTGTTCCAAGTTAAGGCAACAGAGTAGCTATATAGATGTTGGCATATTTTTCTTTTGGGCTTATAGATTTCCATGAGGAACTGGTCAGAGCTCTGGAGGGAGTGAGCAGGAGTACACAAGGAGCTGAGATGGCTGGGCAAGAGGACAGTTTGTTGATGATGGAGTGAATTAGGAGCACTTGAGGTAGTGAAAGCTGGTGGGTGAATTCAAGTCAGCTGAAAGATTTGAGAGAAAGGTAGTGGTGGGAGTTGTAAGGCTGGTTTACAGCGACTCTAGCAACTTTGTTAGAGAGGATTATAGGTTAGTTAGGATCAGAGAGGCGTACATTAGAATAGGAAGAAGGTAGGCATAGCCAAGGCAGAGTCTAGAGTCCTCAGTGAGGAATTTTTTGTTTCGATAGAGCAAGCCTATTTACCAGCAAATCATTTTTTTTTATGAAGGAATTTTATGAATTACGGGGCAAAATCAGGGAAGGTCTGTGAAATCAGGACAGTGACAGGTATGCATTACTCCTCAATTAGGTAAATAAAAGTGACTTAGCCCTGCTGCTGTTTGATGACTGCTAAATGGCAGTCACTGATCTGATGTGGGAGTACCAGTGTTGATATTTGCTTAAATAACTACAAAACAATTATTACTATGGACTGTGTGTGCGCCTAAAATATCACTGATTTTTATCTGTGCACACACACCCAATAATTCAAGAACACATATATTATTCTTCTGGGTATCAATAAAAAAATGCAGCTAGCAAGTAATTATATTTCAAAAGTAAGGCATAAAATATATCACAGAACATTCAGACACTTGGATCTTCTAGGATTGTGGAGGCCCCCCCCTCCACGTTCCAGACTGTATAAATACATACAAGGAGCTCCCTCAGTCATCCTTGATTGTGTGTGTGTGGGGGGAGGAGTACAAAAGCTGTTGCTGGTTGGAGAAAAGAAGAAAATGTACTAATTTTCTGATTACACTCTTTAACCTAAGCAGGTTGTGATATGACCCTGTTAGGCCTCTAAAGGTCTCTGTTCTCCATTTCAACCATTCTAAAACCGGCCCTGCTCAGATGTGTGTGTGTGTGTGTGTGTTTACAGGAAGCTGCTGAAAGTTATGGGGATGGGGTGCTTGGGACTGAGGTTACTTCTTCTTTAATTTGCATCACAGTCAAACTTTAGAGATGTGCAGAGGGTGTCATCATAGCTTGCGTTTGGACTAGGGCCAGTGTAGTCATTGTTTCCTTTACTATTTGCACAGGCCTCAGAGGTGTACAAGGAAAGTTACTATAGCCTGTGTGAGAGTAGTGCACCGCCTAGGAACAACAAAATAGAATGCATTAATGTAATCATTATATATATTTTTTTCAGTTTCCTCACAATAACATATCAGGCACATATACAGGTGGCTGCCTTTGGGGATTTGGAGTGAGGAGGTATGCTATGTAAGTGTACGTCAGCAGTCACTTAAACTACATGACTGTGGCAATTTGAACCTCTGCTTTTATCCACATCTAAAACCAGAGGGATGCATAGGCAATGACTTCCTTTTTGGTTGGGGTGGGGGGTTACACAAAGGCAAGCAGTATTCCCAGATAGGACCTGTGTATCCACACATCAATTTGCTTGTTAGTTTATTGTGAGCTACTATTTTGCCAGCTTTGAACATTTAGCCTCGGGCACAATTCATATCTTCCTTAAAAAAAATAAATAAATAGGACTGACATTTTTTTCTTGCTCATGATTTTTGTTGAGCCAAGCATTAGATTAAAAGGTTGGGAAAATGCTCTAAAATGCATCCCAGAGCATTATAACCCCTGTGGCTTCGGGGACCCCTGGCTTAATTGAGTTATTTCCTAAATGATTATTATTGTGGCATGCTGGTCAGGAAAGTTGTTCTGAAAGGGTGCTAAGAAAAACTGAACAGCAAGACGGAAATTCTTTCTTTAATCATATTTTCTGTTCAAGTGATCACTGGATGAAAAGGTTGTGTAAAGAGAGAGAGAAAAGACTTTAAAATGCACTTTAGAGCATATACAAAGTTATGGCTTTTTGAAAAAGAAGGAAACGGTGTGCATGGTACGGGGAACCCAACATCGTTGGAAAAGAGTAGATTACTGGAGGGTGTGTGTGTGGGGGCAGTGTCTATGGCACCATTTCCCCCAAGTCAAGCCCTATACATAGAGCTGTTATAATCACTGTTCCAACTAAATGCCACTAACTGTAAATGTCCCTTTGTAAGATGGGCCAACATAGTACAGCACATAGGCGTGCTGTATTGTAAGCACATTGTAGCTACAGGTCAGTCTGTGTGTACTGAACAGAAGGTGCTGCCAATACAATACAGTTTACTCCGATCAACTATCAGGCCTGCAGGGACTAGAGAATTACATGATTCACTTATACCTGTTATTACTTTATCTGCTATTTGAACTCATACCTCATACACAGTGTTTTCCAGCTTGGCATGTTCTTTTGCACTAAATTAATTCAGTATGAAGACAGCCCAGGTACATATACTACCTTAGAATTTACATTTTAACTCACTCTGGGGTACTAATGACCACATAAGACATGCTACATCTATGGGTGTACATTAAATTACCAGCATTCTTATTGTGTACATGCTGTTTACCAACATAGTGTCTCTTCTAGCTTTGGGCAACTAGGAGGTGCACATAAAATGGAAGATGATGCATTTATCCCACCTTGAATGCAAAAATTCCTTGTGACAGTCTGACAAGAGTGGCTTTAAGACCTGAAAACGGGTGCTGTATCATAAAATGAAATTCTATCTTCAAGATTGTTGACTAGCTGAAAACTTCCATATTTCAGCATAGCTTAATCAAATTTTTATTAAATGCATATTTTAGAATATTTTGAGTCTTGGAATTCTGAAGCATGGGGTTCTAAAACCAAAACTCCAAATGGCCTTGAATATACATTTCCAGCAGCTATTCTTTGTGGTGAACTTCATCATTCTCATAGTCTAATAAAGGAGTTTTTTTTCTCCAAGCACGATAATTTATTATTGGTACTCCCAACCAAATTGTGAAGTGACCAAAAACACCTACCCCAAATTCAAAAACATAGTTTCAGACTCCCACATTTTTCAATTCCAAGACTCTTAAAACTGTATAATACTCATGATACATATTAAATGGGACAGTGGGAAGTGGTGCATCCAACCCTCTATTCTGCTGCAACCCTTCCCATATCATTTTATCTTAAGTTGCACTTACTTGGGCTGGTGGTTTTTTTGCTCCTTTTCCCCACTGTTTCCTCCCTTGTCTGCATTTTCCTTCTTCTCCTCTTGTGGATAAGTTGACAGTGCTTTATTGCGTGACCTGTGTCTTCGTAGGGGCTCATCACCATTTTCTCCTTTAGATGCTGGATCAGATTCCTTGTTTGCTGACCGTGACCCTCCTCTGTGTCTCACTCGCCGCTCACTTTTGCTGCCATTGACAGTTCCATTTCCTTCCTTATTCTGGCGATCAGTTGTGTGCCGGTGAGACCTGTGTCTTCTGTGTTCTCTTTCAGTACCTTCCTCAATGGATTCTTGACGATGATGCTTCCTACCCCCCTCCCGACTCCTACTGCGATCAGCTTTTCCTTCTTTAGTCTCTCCTTCAGAATCTTTAGTCCTAGTTCTCTGCTGACGATGCCGTTCTTCCTTGCCATTAGCATTTGAGTCCCCATTTTCTGTAGTTCCGTCTGTGTTCTTTTCCGTTTCACTGGGCTTGTCCTTATGGTGATGATGTTTTCTTTGTGCTTCTGTGGTGGTATCAGACTGGACAAGCTTATCTTGCTCACCTTCCTCTTCCTCCTCCTCCTCCTCTACAGGTTCTGTCACACCTACATTGTTCCTCAGGTCACCCCTAGTTTCAACAACTAAAGGTCGGTCCATGTGGGTTTTCATATCAGGTCGGATGTGAAGTGAAGATGCATAGCGTACTCGCTCTTCTGGATCTAGTTCAGTGTAAAGGGCCTCACAACTAGCTCTGATTTTCTGCCTCCTGATCTGACTTGTCCTCTTCTCCCACACAGACAGGGATTTAATCGACTTCTGATGCTCCCTACTGCAAAGGGATGAGAACAAAGTATTAAAAACATTTCCATTGAAATACTATGTTTTAAAATACAGAATTAGGTAGAGATCAAGTTATATATAATAGTAAACATATATAGATGGGAAAGCATGACAAGCAGGGTACACATGAAGAAGGAATAAAGCTTAAAGGAGTCATGGAACCCTTTTTAACAAAGAAATCCCCTTATGTTCATTTATCTTCATGATAGGGAGGGGAGGACAACATTACTAAAATATAGGTTTCTGTTAGCTTCCACCTTACTCTATAGGTAAGCTAATGTTGTACAGTCTCTCATTTACCTGGCCAAAAAAGATGCACTGCAGCCAGCAAGAGGGTACAAAGTCATTTTTATTTTTCCATTTCATCCAGTACACACCAAATTTAGATATCTTATTCCATCATTTTTCTACAGTGAATGTTGTACTGCTTCTAGCTATGGTTTACATAGCTGGTTCAGTGGTTGTGAGAAAAAATTTTCTCTCCACTACAAATGGCAGTTTGAACTAATATCTGATGCTGGGAACTACAACTCAGTAACACATGATACCCAGACTGTAGGTCAAGGAATATTTTCCTTTTCTTGTCATACCTACTGCAGAGATGAGAGTAATGCCTTTAAGATGCAGACAAATGTCCTGACTTTGTAACAAAAGAGTAGCAGTTTGTAAGGACCAAACATAAGAGGTTATGGTAGTGAACGAGGTGACACACACACACACTCAATGAAGGTATGATGCCAGGTGGCATATTGATAGATTTAGCTTATTTATTTCCTATACTTTGGTTGTATCTGTAGAGGTGTGGTGTGTTACAACTGATGTTCAACACATATGAGGACAATGTGCAGTGGTTTGTCAAATCATGGATGCATTCTTGGAAGACCAACAACCTGAAAAATGCATATTTTGGTACTATGCATCCAGTAAAGAGTTCTGCTTGTATTAAACAGAAATACAGTGTAAAGCTTACATAATTCCACCACATTTATGGAAATATGTAATGAAAGTAGAAAAAAAATGGCAGTAGGTATCGTGACCAGTTACACTCCACTAGCAGATCAGGAAAATACTTTATTTTTCCCAATAATTTATGCACCTGGGGTACAAAGTGTCAATTATCTGGTACCAAATGAAGTGTTAAGAAAGTTTTATATTGACAGTCCAGAAGGACATAATCTTCAAAGGTGAAGATTACGGTTATAGCTATTGAGTTCATTCAGGTTGCCCACTATGCACAATTATCTTTCTGATGATAATCATGCAAGATAATCTGAAGTTAGGAATGATAAAATGGCAAACTCCCCTGAAACTCTGGACAATTAATTTAGAGTTACACTGCTATATGGGGAAAATGTCAAGCAGATACAGTAATACAGTCTTATTATAGCCAGTGAAATGGCAGCCAATGATGCTATTAGCTGTGATTAGACAATGAGTAAAGGCTATCCGTGATATCCATGAATAAGTGAACCAAAGTCGTGATTCATAAAGGCCAATTATGTTAACATGCAATGATTGCAAATAAGTGTAAGCAACTGAAGAAATAATGAGATATAAATAAGAAATGATATAAAAAGGCATATGCTAATGTGGCCTTCACTCCCCTACTTTGGATTCATAGTCAGACTTCTGCACTTTTCCATGCTGTCCACAGATTCATTAAAAAAGGAGTCTTTGCTTCTATTCTACCTACTTTGCAATCCATGATGATGTTGCCATTTGCTATAAAGCCTAGCAATTTCCCAGTGTGAGCAGCTTTTCTTGGCCAAACCAAAACTGCCTGCACCCAGTGGCCCTCTTTGGACAAGGCGGCAGATATATAGGCAGAGTATAACTTGTTATAACACTGACTATCAGGAGATACTTGACAAGACTCAGAGAGGACACGGATGCTGTAAGAGTCTTAGTGAGTATGTATGGCCCCCCCACAGGGACACCGGAGGATGCATGGCCTTCATATTCCTGTGAATACAAAGGTATATATATTCCTCACTATACTTGCCACAGTGACCTTCCAGAGACAGAGTGGGAGCACACTGGGCATCTGACAGGCTTCTACCTCAAGGATACATTGACAGTTTATCTATTTCCAAGTGTCACTTCAAGACCGAGCTAGGACTAAGCATGCCTTTTATGGGGTGACACATTTCTCTGAGGTAGTTGGTGAAACAGAGTGTACTCATGTTTCAATTAGGGTCCAATCTGGTCCATGGGGGGAGATTTTAATGCATCAGGAAGGGTTGTCATTCCATCACTTGTCAGGTAGTGTGTGATGTATGGGGGAGATTCATCAACATTTCTGGCCAGCATCCTGACAGTGCACATGATTCCCATATCTGGCACACTAGCTTACTTCAACGTCTTTTCCTGCACAGTAGATGACCCGTGGTCATTTTGCTGTTAAGTGCACAAAGCTTTGTTTCTTTTTTTATTTTATTTAAATAGTTATTCATGGTAAACTGCATTGCAGAATACTAAACCACTTTATAAGCCTAGCCATGCAACCTAGCACAACTGTGTCCTATGTATCACAGGTGTTTATTGGGTGGAGCATGTTTGTTAGGAAGTTTCTAAAGGTTATGGGAGGACATGTTGGTTTGGGCATAGTTATTGTCTGCCTCTATCAGAGACATGGGAGGGCCAGACCTGAGGTGACATTCTGATTTCCCATCCATTGGTCAAGGTTACAAATTCATTAGGGATGATTTCTGCTTCACATGGAGGGGGAGCCTGTTCCAGAGCACGGGATCCTCTGAGACACATATCTGTCTCACAAACATGCCCTATTTACATTGCAAGAAAAATTTAAATCCTTGGATCTAGTGGGTCTGATGCTGTTCATTTTATGGATGTGCAAAAGGTCTATCAGAATGGGGTCCTTGGATGCCTTGTATGGCTGACATAGATTGCATCTCAGTGACCTGCAGCAAGCAGAGTACAGAGATATTTCCCAGACCCCTGACTACTGGGTCAATTCTTAGGAGTTTTTTTATTGATGGAGTAATTAGCTTGGGTGGTCCATTCCCAAAAGGCGCTATAATGTATTTCTTAACATTTAGTTTTAATCCTTGACTTTGTTACCAGTCATTTTTCTGTGTTAGACACTCTTGAAGAGGTTTGTGTCATTTATAGAATCTATGACAGTTCCCAGTTTGCAGTCATCTGTGAACTTGATCAGGCTAAGACGAAAGTGTTTACTGGGGGGAGCATGTTTGTTAGGACGTTTCTAAAGGTTATGGGGGGACATGTTAGTTTGGGCATAGTTACTATCTGCCCCTATCAGAGACATGGGAGGGCCAGACCTGAGGTGACTTCCTAATTTCCCATCCATTGGTCAAGGTTACCAGTTTGCAGTCATCTGTGAACTTGATCAGGCCAAGGCCCTTGACATTAGCCTTTCCCTCTGAGAAGTAAGCGCCAAATAGGAGCGGCCTCACCATAGAGACCAGAGGTACCCTCCTGGATCCTTTCTGTGAGCTATGTAGGGATTTATGACCAGTTCATTGAATTTTCAGCTATATCTGAGTAGGGGATTGTATCAAATGCCTTAGCCAGGTCCAGGTAGGCGGTATGTATGAAACATTTTCCCCTCATCCATTGCATTGGTGACCACCAGGTTTAGTCTGCATGACCTTCCTTTGACAAAGCCAGACTGGGTTGAATCCAGTATCTGAAAGTTGCCCATGTCCAAGTTGATCAGTTTCATGACAATTTGTTCCATGGCTTTGCATGTTAAACGTTTAGTCAGATTAATGGGTCTGTAGTTTTCAGGGTCAGTTGATAGTCTACTCTAGTGAAGTGGGATAACTATTGCAATTCTCTATTCTTGTGATATAAAGCTCTTTTTGAAGCTATAGTTGAAAATTGACTGAAGTGGTTCTAATGTCACATTTCTAGCTATCTAGGATGCATCGTGGGATATTGTTAGGGCTCATTTATGCTGTGTTTTTGGCTTTAGCTAGTGCCACGAGGACCTGCTCCCTGCTACTAGCTGAGGGTTTATGCTAGTAGCTATCCCATGGGATGAAGATGGGGGAGCGGAGAAGTTTGAGCTGAATTTGTCAGCCAGCAGATTCACTATGTTGCTCTGCTCTATGAAGGTGGCACCATTAACCACCAGTTTAGCACACTGCTGTGTGCTGCCTTTGAGGTTTTGCACATAGCTGTAGAAGGTCATGTGGTTGTGTTTAACCTATGAGGCTATCTTGACCTCATAACTGGCCTTGTTGGACTTAATTAGTCCACTCATTTTAATGTTTAGTTTAATTAGGGAGGTCTCATCATTATGGGAGCTGCTCTTCCTGATTGTTGCTATGACATTTTTCCTTTTGTTATATACCCATTTATGGTTAGGATTCCACCAGTGTTTCCTCTATACAATGATCTACATGGTTGTACAAGGTCTCTCTGAACAATTCTGCATAGGTTGCTGTCAATTCAGGGTTAGGAAGGGCATTGGATTTTGACAAACTATTACTTAACTGGATGTAGTTTGCTTTGGAATAGTTCCTAACTGTTACAGGGTTTGCTGGGGTTTCAGAGCTGATTTTTACTTAGAAGAAGACAGCTTTGTGATGACATTTGGTGTGTACCGGACCCCATATATTTTGGGGGTATGTATACGATCTCTTCAAGGGTTTGTGTGTTAATAAAGTCCTGGAATTGTGCCTATGAGATTTCCCAATCTATTGAGGGGTAGTTAAAATTTCCCATGAATAGGGTATTTGGTTGAATAGTGTGTGTCTTCAGTAGGTCAGGTACAAGCTGTGGGATTCTTGAGACACAGAGGGTAACCTATAGCTTGCTAGGATAATGCATGCGACCTTGTCAATAGTGATTTGCACATGAATCATCTCCAGGGTCTTGTCCTGTTTATCCAATCTAGACTTGTACCTGTTGCTGATATAGGCAGAGACATCTCCACCTTTTGTCCATGTCTGTGCAGTTAATGGTCTAAATGTGTGGAAAGCACTAAAGCCATGCACTGCCACATTACTTTCTGTAGACTTAAACCATGTTTTGGTAACGGCAGAGATGTCTATATTCTCCAGACTGAGTACAGCGAGTTTCTTGTTAAGGCCCCTAACATTGAGCAGTAACAAATTTATGTTTCTTTGGGTGTTATTTGCTACGTTGGTAGTTTTGACAATTTGGCATTGTCTAAAAAAAAGGCTCTAAAGTGGCCATTAAAATTTTAGCAAATATTCGGGAGCCTAGGGGGGAGATAGGTGCAGACCATCCTTTGCAAAGCAATGTGAATTGTTACCCATGTCCTCCCATGTGACAAATATTGAATCTCCCCTGGAAAGACACCAGAAATTAATCCAATTATTGAAGCCAATCATGTTTTGCTTGCACTGTGGCATCATTCTTGGTGAAGATAGAATGCTGTTCAATGCAAGGCACATAATATATCTTCATATAGTCCAGGAAAGTACATCTCAAATCAGTAACACTCACTCTGACTGTAATACAATCATTCTGGTATGTGTGCTGTAGTGATTTGAGTGCATGCCAACTTGCTAACTTGGTGGATTCTGGTTCCAGATAAGCAATTAAGTGTTTTCTTTTCCTTGTTCAGTTAGTGAGTGGAGCATCTGTGTGTCATACAATGGAGTCCCCTATGACAAGAGTCCTGGGTAATGTGTTTGCTTGTCTTATAGGCATTGCTCTTGGAGGGGGGTCAACTGGGTACAGATGTTATATGTGGTGTTTGGTGTTGCTTTTGGTGAGTTATTTAGAGATCGGTGATGATGTTAACAGGCTTTGGAGGTCTTTCACTTTTGGGAAGACTGGTTTTAGTGCCACAGCATAAGTTGGTCTATGTGTGTGATGGACATTAAGTGCTGTGGATGTAGTGTTTGTTTTCTTGACAACCTTGTTTGCATGTGAGATTTTTGCCTCCAGAGAAATTCTGTTGGTGCATCTCTCACATATCGTGTTTGTTATTTTTTAAGGATTAAATGGTTGCCTGTGAATATCAAACAATTGCTACATTGTGTCAGAATGCCCATTTCTTAACAAACTGACTGTCACAACATTTGGAAGTCGCATATCCATGTTGAGTGCACCTGCATTTCAGTGGGCTACTGTAACTTGTGGAATGGATTATACAGAGGTCTCCTTGGGTGGTCTCCAGGGTTTGGCAGTAGAATAGGTTAGATTGTGCTAAGATTCAACAGTAGTGCTATTTAACATGCAAACTAGATGCTCTAAGTTTGTCTCCACTGATTGACCTTGTTTTAGCCACACTAAGTTACATATTTCAGTTCTAAGGGTAGTTTTACACTTAAAATTTACTATATAGGCATTTGTATCTGTAACAAGGCAATGAAATGGGGAAGGAGGGGCACTGGAAGTCAAATTACTTTACAGGGTGGTAGCCAGACACAGCCTTTTAAAACCACAACAGGAAAAGGGTGGGAGGATTTGGAAAAAATTCAAACTGCAAGAAGCAGACTTCTTAGAGTGGGATCCAATATTGGTGCTCTAGTTCTACGGAGAGAATTTCAGAAACTTTAGCTTAATGTCGCAGTGTTAGTCAGATAAATGAAAAGCTGGAAACTATTGCAGCAAAACTGGAATATAAACAGCTATAAAAGTACTGAAGCACAAATTCTGGAAAAGACTTCACAATACTGCCACTACCGCAATTCCACCACAGACTAAGGCAACAGATTATACAGAAATTTAACAGTAACTTCCCCTTTTTTCTTTCTTTTCTTCTTCTTTTTTCATGTGATGCTTATTTACTGGAGCCATGGCTGACACCAGTGAGAAATCCAAGAGGAGATGCAGAAGAGAACAAAACATCCCTGTCCTAGACATGTATGGTCATTGAGAACATCTTTGGTCTCTGGAAGACTCATCTTAGGTGTCTGGATGAATCTGGTGGAATGTCTTTCAGTATGACCTAGCTACTACATGCATCATGTTTACTGCATGTTACATTCTGCACAACATGATCATGCACTAATCTGGTGAAGTGACCCATGCTATCACTGCAGCTCCCAGTTCAAGTCCTACTTTGACTAATGGTGACCAGCTGGCAGTAGTAGTAAGGGACTCCATGCAGCATGGTCATGCATAGCACATCACTGTGCGTAAAGAGGTGGAGTCTAGTGCAAAACTGTGGACCATGGCATTCAGGTTAGCATTTCTTTTCCTGTAAAAAATAAATTAACAAATAAACATGGTCTAGTGTCACTGTTCATTAGACATTCCTCATCATCTTTAAAGAATTCATTTTTTTCTATTTCAGAGGAGGTACTCATGTTATTGTTTCTAAAAGTCATGCCTGAGTGGTCACAGACTCCTATTCAATGATGTCATAAAACATCATATAAGGAATGATCACATTTTAACTGTTTTGCACAATATATTTTACAGAGGTGGTGTACCTAAGTATGCAAGTACTGAAAGTCCTGAAGTGGTATAAGTAGTAAAAAGTATTAAGTCACTACTTAACATGAATTCACACCTTAGAATTGAATGAAAACATATATCAGATTATTTTATTATGCAGTGTTACTTGATTTTGATCTATGTTGTCTGTTAAGGTACTATACATCAGATTATTTCATTTTGTCATACACAATAATTTGTGCCATCAAATATGCAAAAAAAAATAGAAAAAAAAAACAATTTGTGCAGTAGTGATGAAGAAGTGGCAATATTTGTTTACATGGCTGGATACTAATTTTCATCTATAATTATAGTTACATTTCCATGATTATTTGTGCACTACTTTTAAGTTGCAGGACACTGCCAGCTGTAACACAGTGGTAATGCATAGAACACTAATGGTGTTAATGACTACTAATTGTAGTACTTTCTTGAGAAGCACTTGTAGTCTCATGTGATCTGCTCATATGTGTCCTAACAGTATGCTGTCCTCTACGCTTTCTATGACTGACTCGTATTTGAGTCTAAGTCCTAAAAAGTGTAAGAATGGAGGTGGCCACTGCTGCTTGGTGTGCCACCATATGGGTCTATGTCAGAAGATCAACTTTTTGGAAACTTGAAAAAAGTATCGATGGGACCATAAGCTCGAGTGTCCAACAACTCAGTCAAAAAAACCCCCATAAAAATCTACCATTTTTACGTTTTTGCAGGGGTCAAGCCACTCTGCATCCCCTCACACCCCCTGTAAATTATATGCACCAACTCAGAGATTGCACTACATTGAAGAAAAGGGTAAAGGTCCCAGTCCTCACTGTGCTGTGATTTCCATTCAAAAGCTTCAAGTTTTCAAAAACTCTTATCATATGGTCTCCACAATATGGAATTTGAGTTTCTGAAAACTCAATCAACTGATAGGGACCCCATCATACTATGCATTAGTGTGATCATGGCATTATTCCTATTTTGTGCCTTTTCTAAGTAGTGCTAGAAATCCTCACTTATTCCCTAGACAACTCTGACCATTTCCAGATGACTCCCTGAGCAGTACTCTGAGCCCTAACAATGTCATGGCACATTTGCTGCTGGGTAGCCAATGCTTTACATGTCTCCTGGAGTCCTTAGCATTGCTAGTGTGGGGTGAGAGGGGCAACTGCCCAGGACACAAAGTATCAGGAGCACGATCAGTTGATCCCGATCTTCCTTAAATGCAAGACAGGCATTTACAAGCCTATATTGCATTTGTGTATGGTGTAAACTGTAGCAACTGCTTGCTATATTGGAGCAATCAGTTTACTGCAGTTAAAAAAAATGTAATCAAAACCTGAGCTCTGTAGTGCTCCTTGAAGGCAGGGTATAAACTGTGGCAACTTTTTGCTACATTTGTAGTAAACAATTTACAACAGTTTAAAAGAAGCAATCATCTGTTTTAATAAAATATACTGAAGCTGGATTGGGGGCAGGGCACCAAAATGGGACCTGAAAAGTTGGGGTGGGGGGATAGCATGTCATGAATCTGGTCTCCTGGTTGGTATCCCAGCAGGAGGAGGATCCATTTTGTTCATTTTTTTTTATCTATTTTGTTTTTTTTTCGAAATTTCACAGAAGAGCTGGGGTGGGAGGCACATTGATCTAACTGTAATAAGTTGATCACTTCACTCAATGTAGGAGAAAGAATGTCAGCTTTTTTTTTTTGCTCTGTGCCGAGGGCACCGGTTGAACCAGCCATGCTGCTGCCTCAAGGAGCTATGACAAATTCCTGTGCATAGTGTTTATTTATAAAGGTAATACTGTAGACACTGTTACCGCTGAATTAATACCAGCATCCTAAAAGCGTCCATCTGGTTTGGAGATACTGGTGTACAAGTGCATGGCTGTTCTTCCTGTACAAACATGAGTAAAACACCAGCATGTGCTTGACTTTGTGATGCACTGTGACTTCCTGCAGAGTTGAGGGGTTTGACATTCTATCATTAAACTTGGGGACTGAGCAACTTTCTTACGGCTGCCTCCTAAATATAACTATATTGTCATCATCATCATCCGTTGTCATCATCTTCAATAGCCATTCTGCTGCTTATATCCTCCAAATGTATTGGGTTAGTGGAACGGTTTGTTTCCACTGCTGACCTTGTAAAAAAATGATACACTACTGTATGCTGAGTAAGGAGGTGTGGAGGAGAATTACCACGCACACTGCCTTCATTGTCATTCTGTGCAGATGTGGAAGTTTGACCTGTTAATAGTAATTGTTGTGTGTTTAATGCAATCATTCCATGTCAGCATTCAGTTCTCTATGTTAATATATGTCATTGTTTTTAAACCAACCTTCCTAAGTAGATGTGTAGCTGCTGTATATGTTGGTAATAGTCAGTGTCAGCACAACCTCTGATTATTCTAGTTATGTCAACTCCTGTATCACTGTTATCTCCACAAATCAGAACGAAGTATTCTACATCTGGTGTTCAAGGGTAAGTCCCCCCCCCCCCAAGTACTGGTATGGGCAATTGCATCCTTCTACCTTGCTTTGGCTGTAGCACATCCTATCATATCATTTGCTGCCTTCTTACACTGTGTTAATGTGTGGTTTCCTTCTAATGACCATGTTAGAGTTGGTAACAGTTTTAGACCTTGGTCTGCTCAGCTTGTTTGGGCCCCTTTTCCCAAAAACATGTTTGCCATATGTCCAAAGGACTGTCATGAGGATGTGGTTTTCCTCATGGCTAAAGTTGTCCTTTCTCTGTCCTCATCCCTGGTTTTGCATTATTACTTCATCTAAAACAATATGCCACAGTCATACACAAAATACTTTTGATGTAATCATCAGTTCAACAACACAACTAAGAATGCACATCTGCCATCCTCTGCAAAAAAGGTAGGTGGCACAAACCCCATAATTATATAAACTTGTAGAGTCTCAGCCTAGTCAGTAAAGTTATGCTGAAGTAATGTTTACACTATTATGAATACATCCACAATGCAGAGTGCACATATACTATTATATTCAGAGCTGTAGCAGAACAACTACAGAATGGGGTTTGGGAAATACCACTACTGGCAAAGGAGAGGGGCCAGATCACCTGCTTGCTCACTGGAATTTTGATTGTACTAACCAGACCTTGAGGTGCTAGTATTTCTCAAGGGGACATTCAGAAGTTTTGTGTGGAATACACTCCCACTCTTGAGATGATGGTATGCTCATCTGGCTTGTTGCAAACATGATATGCACTAATCTCACAGCTTTGGTATCACCACTCAAGTCTGGCTATAGGTTTCCAGTTTGTCCTCACACTTTACATGCAGGGAGACGCAAGGAATTCCAACAGGCTGCTGGAGCTACTAATCAGGCTCGATTTTTCTGGGTCATAGTCTGGATTCTACCCCTCTGTGCTTGTGTAGCTGCCTAACTGCTGGATTTTAAATCACTCTTATTTATAAATCCTGTCTTCAATGAAACACCCCCCAAATTTTGTATACAAGCATCCTTTTGTCTATGACTTGTATAAAAAAAATACATCTAAATCACAGTCTGCATTGAGACATGTGCCTTCATGGTCACTATGACGTCCCAATCCTTCTGCAAAAATGGGAAAAAGGGGGTATGGATTTGTCTTGATGAGCAGGTAAATTCAATGGGCCTTATTCAAGGGGGGAGACTGTGGCTGGTATTTATACTGACTGGAAAATTTGGCCAGACACTGGGGACAGGTATTTATACTAAATGGAAAATTTGGCCAGACACTGGGGAAAGTCCATTGCTGTTGCACAGAGGGCACTGCTGTACACAAGGCAGGCAATTTTGAAGGTGTGGCAAACATTAAATCTGATGGCACACAAGTAGGGTCACTGACAGAAGAGTCCTGGGCTTATTAACATATGTGCTGGATTCTCTGGTTTATTTGTCTGATCGGACTGTGAGAAATTAGAAAGGCTGAAGTTGGGAAATACTTATCTGTAGTGAAGAAAATTGAGGAAATGTATCTGCTGTGTGTTAGATACAGGAACACGGAAGAATACCCAAGGAAGACACTACTGAGAGACTTTAGATTGGAGAGTGGAAGATAAGAACAAATGGTACCCGAGTGCTGGATGAGAGAATGCATTCTAAAGTGGACCAAAGGAAGGATGAAGTTTTAAGTGGCAGAAGAACATTTGCAGAGACAATAGGAATTCATATAGATTAGAAACCAATGCCAAATTTAGACTAATGCTGCATGGCCCTGTTACAAAAAGTATTTTCAGCAACCATTTCAATGGTCATTATCTGCTGCAAAAAAAAGGGGAGAAAAAAAAGAATGATATTCGATATTTGCTCCTCCTACTTTTTTAGTCTTTTTTTCAGTGTGCCAGGATTGAGAGTCCTGACATATCAATAGGGAACCACATTTTCTTTGGAAAAAGTTTTCTACAGTGGACGAGAATGATTATATTACATGTGATTTCTTGATGTAAATGCTGAGGTATAAAAAAGTATAACAAATAACTGTAAAAGAAAATCTAAGAACTTAACTATGGAAGAGCTGTGATTTACTGAACAGGTAACTTACAATAAAAAGTAGCCATCTCTACTGTGAAAAAGTAGCAGGCATATGGAAACGGATATTAACTATCCCACAAACAGGAACAAGAAATAACACTACCCTTGAAAATGGCAATATTTCATCATCTGGCAATTATCTAAACCTTGGCCACATTTTTCACCAATCTGTTTTAATGCCATTTAAATGTCTGCCTGCCATCCACTCCCTTGACCTACTAAATCTGTTAGGTTTGACCCAATTATTTGCTTTCCAATCAAACGCTCTAACTGCTTCCAACAAGCTTGTAAAATAATCTAATTATGGAAAATACAGCGCTACTGGTCTTCACTCTAACACTTTGTTTCTGTTGATGTTACTCATCTTCAATCCTGTTTTTTCACTGGACAGTTTCTCTACTCACAGAAAATCACAAGTATCATTTCATGGCCAGTCAATCAGCTGTATTTTATAATTTGCAGTTTGTTCTATTTATTTCACTCCCTGCCTGGTAAGGGTCTGTACTCATGTTGAGACTACAGGAAAACCTTTAATCTAATGAGTGATTTCTATCGAGGCCTCCAAAGTGAGCAATTTACTAAAAGCTCTCTTATTTGAGTTCCACTACAAGTACTTGAAACATCCAAGCTCATACTACAGTAGCCTTGTCAGCTATTGTTTGTAACTGACAGCACCAGTACGTAAATACTCTCAACACATGTACTCAAAAATGTTTGCATCTCCTGCACTCCCTGCTGAGAGGACCACTGTCCGGCCAGTTTACCAAGTCTACCATTGCTTTAAGGTACGCTGACCATTACCTACACACTCCTTGAGGAGCATGGGGCATAAAGGTTACGTTCAGGCATACCATCCTCAGAAGTGATTGCCTCAGTAGGAACAGAAGTGCAAGGAAAACTAAAGAGAACCTGCACATCCAGGAAGGAAAAAAGACTATGGGGATGGAGGGAGGGAGTGAACACTGCAGCAGTGAAAGCAAGGACATCTACCATTATGGTATAATTTTACACAACTGTACTATGTCCTTACATTCACCGCTGCAGTATTCATTACAAATGGGAGAGTGCCAAAGCTCAAGAAGAAACTTGGGAAGAGAAAGCAGCTGAGCCCTCTAAGAAGCCATGAAGAATGGCATCAGCAAAACCAGCTCTAGCTCTGGAGATACCATCCATCTGGTAACGTTTGGTAAAGGTAGGCACAGAAGTCTAGGTAGCAGCTTCAAGAATAGAAGTAGTGTCTAAGCCCTTGAAAAAAGCACCAGAAGAAGCCACAGCTCTAGGAGAATGAGCCTGTACAGAAGAAGAAAGGCTCTCACCATGAAATGTATAACAAAAGGAAATAGCCATTGAAATCCAAATAGAAACAGTTTGCTTGGAAACAGCCAAACCTAAACATCTAGGATGAAATGAAACAAACTAGCTTGAGTTTCTGATAGCTTTAGTTTTATTCAAATAAAATCTGAGCTGTCTATGCACATCTAAGATATGCAGCACCCGCTCACTGTCAGATTGCAGAGAGGGGAAAAGTAGGCAAATTAATATACTGATTAAGTGATAACTCATTAACCACCTTGGGCATGAAAGGAGGATTAGTACCCAAGGGCACCCTGTCCTCATGAAATATAAAAAAGGTGGACAAACCATAAGGGCTTGCAACTCAGACACCCATCTGGCAAAAGTAAGGGCTAACAAAAGAACTGTCTTCCAGGAACAATGTTGCCAGGAAGCTGAAACAGCAGGCTCAAAAGAAGCCATTGTCAATTTTTCCAGAACAAAATTAAGATCTCAGGGGAGGAGGAAAAAGCTTTCTGTGAGGTCTAATATTAAATCTAGAAGCTAACAGGGGAGTTAAAGGCAGACAAGCACAGAGAGCTGACAAGTGGGCCTTAATAGAAGAATAGGCCAAACCAGCACTGAGCAACTCACACAAACAAGAGAGAACCAAAAGAACATCCACAGAAAGTGGGTCCAAGGTCACAAGAAAGACACCAAATAGAAAACCTTTTCCATTTAGACAAATAGGATTTCCTAGCAGCAAGTTTCCTGGCCTCCTGCAGGATCTGCAGGCCATCCTCAGAAAAAAGGTGTCTATGAGGGATCAAAGCCCTATCACCCACAGTGTCAGTTGAAGCATGGACAGCTGGAGATGGATGAGAGACCCCTTGTCTTGTGTGAGGGATCCACCCTGTGAGGTAACTGATGATAACTGCCCTTGGCTCGATGCAGAAGTATAAGGAACCAGTGTTGTTGTAGCCAAAAGGGAGTCACCAACAAGATTTTGGAAGCATCCTGTTGAATCTTGAACAGGACTCTTGGAATGAGAGGAAGGGGAGGGAATGCATAAAGAAACATCCCATTCCAAGAAAATAAGAGGGTGTCCACCTTCCATACCAGAGGACCTGGGACTTTGGCACAAAACAGAGGAATCTGTCTGTTGAGAGCGGAGGCAAAGAGATCTACTTGAGGAGTACCCCACTGGTGAACAATGTCCAGAAACACATCCTTGTGAAGCATCCATTCCGGGTATTGCATGACAGAACTGCTCTGAGTGTCTGCCAGAATGTTCTTATCTGAAGGAATATAAATGTCTGAACAATTATTTGATACTTGATAGCCAGATCCCATACCATTAGTGCCAGCTGGCAAAGAAGGTAAGATCTTATTCTTGAGAAGCCCCAGATAGGAGCGAGGATAAAAGGCCCAACAACCAGCATAAGAGCTCTCATCTCTTTGACACTGATGTGCTCCTTCTGCTGACAAGGTGACCACACTCCCTGAACCCTCAGGGAGACAAACGATGCTCCCCATCCCACATCTGAAGCATCTGTGAACAAATCCTGAGAGAGAAGTGGAGGTTGAAAATGAAGTCCTGGATTCAGAGACAACTGCTCAATCCATCACAGAAGTTTGTTCTTGAGACACGGGAGAAGAGGAACTGTAAAGTATAGAGGATGCACATGCTGAAGCCACACAAACTTCAGAAACTACTGGAACTGCATCATGTGGAGTTTGGCCAGAGGAAGCATTGAAATGGTGAAAGCCATGAACCCCAGAGCTCTCAGAAACTTCCTGGCTGTAATGGAGGCCAGGGGAGGAAGAGTTTGAAAGTAAGAAATGAGAGTTAAGGCCTTTGAAGGAGGCAGGGACACCAGCATTAGCACAGTCTGAATCCTACAACCCAGAAAGACACGATCCTGAGGAGGAGTCAGGGAAGACTTTTTGAAGTTTAACATGAACTCCAGGCTCTAAACAAAAGAAATGGTAAAACGAAGATTTTGCAAAAGGACCTCTGGAAAGGATGCCTGAATCAGCAGGTCTTCCAAGTAAGGAAAGATGTGGATTTCTAGAAACCTGCAAAAACAATCACAGAAGTTAGGCATTTGGTGAATACCCTTATGGCAGTAGAAAGGCCAAAGGGCAAAGCACAGAATTGAAAATGCCAGGAAGCAACAGAGAACACAAACATCTCCTGAAAAGAGGATAAAATGGAATATGGAGATAAGCATCCTTGAGATCCAGATACACCATCCTTTCTGGGTGCTAGAAACATTCTTGAATAAAACCCTTTCCCCCTTTGGGATGCAGACACCTCTTGAATAGTAACCTTAGATAAGAGATCGTGAAGAACCACTGGGAAAAAAGGAAGTTGTTCCCAAGGAGGCTGAGGAATGCCCATAAAAGGAAGACAGGAAATCCAGACCATGAAGTACCCCTGCCAAGTGACTGATGGAACCCAAGAATCCTGGGTGATTTGGAGCCAAACAGGAAGAGAAGGAGGAATGTGCATGGAAACAGGTGGATAGTCAGACAGTACCTGGTTTGTCAGGAAAGGAAGGCTTTAGAATCCCTGCAGTCTGAGTGGCCTTTGCAGGAGTCATCTGTTTACCACCCTTTCTACCTTTAGGAGGAGGGTGAGACTGCCTACAAACAAAGGCTGGCTTAGAAGGTAGTTTCTCTGAAATTTAGGCACAGAAGAAACAAAGATATGTTTAAGTTCTGGTAAAGCTTTCCCCTTGTCCTGAAGAGACATAAATAAACCAGCAGCTGCTTTCCCAAACAAAGTTTATTATCCACGGGAGCATCCATTAACTTAGCCTTAATATCGCTAGGTAAAGGTTGAAGCCTAAGCCAAGAATACCTCCTCAGAACTGAACCAAAAGCAGCAGCCCTAGAAGAGGCATCTGCTGCACCATAACTACATTTACTAGAATGATGAACTACTTGACAGGAAGTCCCTAGCAAGGAAAGGGTAGAAAATTTACTCTCAAAGTCTGGAAGATCAGGAAAAAAAATGACAAGTATGAGAAAGAAGAGCCAACATATACCTAGATATATGGGTCTGATAATTAACAGCTCTAAAAGCTAGGACAGCTGAAGTATAAACCTTCTTACCAGGCCTATCCATGGTTCTACTGCCCTTGTCAGTAGGCAGTAACTTGAACTAAGGAAGCAATTGAGACGGCTTATCAGGGACTACAGACAGCACAGAGAGGTCAGCAGAAGGACATTTAAACAAAAAGGAACAATCCTCAGGCATCCTATAAAACCTTCTTGGCAGCAGGGGGCAGAGAATCTGGTACTTTAGAGGCATTGGAAAAAACATCCAATAAAACTGCCAAGAGAGGAGGAATGGCCACAGGCTTAGAAGATTCCATCTGCAGTAACTCATAGCACCTGTATCCAAAACCTGGGCTAAATCCCACTTAAAAAATTCCATCATTCTAGAGATTGTACCGCAAAAGGAAATTTCCTCAGAAGGATTATCTAGAGTAAGAGAGTACTCCTCCTCCTCAGACCCATAGTCTAAAGGAGAAGGAATCTGGGAGAATAAGCAAGGGATTTTTCAGCAGAATCCATCTCTTCCTCAGAAGAATTCAATTCTCTGGGCCTGTTAGGGGAAGAAGAGGATGAAGGAGGAGCAGGAACTGAAACCCCTTGAGGAGGCCTTAATGACAGTAAAGCATTAAATGACCCCTGGGTAAGGGCCTGACACTCACTTTGTGGATCCCTAGGAACAAAAGAAACATGATTAGGATTCTGTTTCTTTTTAAGGGAATATCCATCCTAGAAACCTGAGAAGATGCTGACTCAGGATGGCATTCCACAACTGTAGTAGGAACTTCTTCCTTAAAAACAAACTGTGGAATCTCCCTAGACCCCTCGGAAACAATCAACCATAGTTCCCCCTGAATGCCCAAAACAAATGCCTGCAAAGCCTCGTTGGACATGCTATCCGCCAGATCCTTGCCGGTCTCCAACCCAGACGTGGCAGAAGAATTTGACAATACAACCAGATGAGTCCATGGGTTTGTAATAACCTTAGGAGAAACTCCTGGCAGAGGCTGGACAGTGGAAGATTCCAGTCTTACATTTTTGCACCTTCTTCCCTGATGGCTGACCCTCAGGGCAGGAAGGTCCATCCATAGCATCTTTAGCAAGAAGCTTAATATGTTGTTTCTCAAGATATAATAAAAGGGAAGAAAGCCTACTATGAAGAGTTTTAGGGATAAACAACTGACAAACTGAACAAGATGTATCGTCGTGAGTAGCTCCTAGGCAAACAAAGACACATTGTGGTGGTCTTTATGGGGAATCAGTCTCCCACACTGGCATTTACCCTTCCTGGATGACATTAATCCCCCCCCCAAACAGCACAAAACAATCAGAAAAATAAAAAAACCCAACTGGGTAAGTATCTGCAACCGTGAAGACTTCAGCAAAGAGGATAATCACCGGAATGCCAACAAACATAAAAATGGCAAAAAACGGATGGGGGTTACAGACTGCTAGCTAAAAACATCATTCAGACTGGCAGCAAAGAAGTTCTGAGGATGGTACGCCTGAACATCACCTTTATGCCCTATGCTGCGCATAAGGAGTGGGTAGGTGATGTTCAACGTATCTTAAAGCAATGTGAGACTTTGGTAAACTGGCTAGATGGTGGGCTTCACAGCAGGGAATCCCATTTGTAATGAATACTGTAGCAGGGAATGTGAGGACATCTAAGGACACAGTCTACAATATCTCCCTACATTATCATGTTTATTACTATGTTAAAAATACATTTAAATACATCTATTGACTAAATAAATTGAGTTGGGATACGTTGATTATACAGAACTGCAATCTGTCAGTCCTGAAGTGTATGCATGCAGCTTCTGTGTTGCAACCTATGGTCTTGCAGTCACAACTGCTCATTTCACCATGCCATTATTGTAGATTTGTCAGCCTGTTTATGGTACCTTAATGGTTTTCTTATGGATGATGGATTGCTTTAAGTGCTTCTTTCAAATTAGCCATAGTGTCTGGTGGTAGTCCTGTATTTCTTGGAAATCTGTAGCTAAATGTTGTAGGTGATGGGCTATGGTGTTATGTTTCTTCTCAGTTAATCTTATGCTTTAGATTACTTATCATACATATTACTTGTATTTCTAGCTTTTATGATATTCACAAGAAAATGTATATTTTTCGAATGAATGTAAATTTTAACTTATTTTATATTAGCACTTTGTAGTTTTCATGTTATTTGTGGACTTCTCTGTATAACTGCTCCAAAATAAAATATATCAGTCTATATATTGCGAATGTTTGATTGGGATAAAACTCTTTATTGATGGTGGCCCAGGGAGAAAACTCCATAATACCCATTTTGGCAAATGCATAAAATACAGCTACATAATATCAGAAGGATGACAAACTATGTGTAAATACATGAGAGAAAAAGCTTTACAATAGCTTGCATAAACATCATTCAGAAACAGCACAGTGTACATGCTTACACAGGTATATACAGTGTTAATCCTTCCTTAGAAATAGACGCAGGCTTGTATAGAGCAGACAGAGAACATTACAAGATATACGGTAATATTACGTGCAATTTCTAGCAATTAAAACATGGTAAGAAGATACAGCTTAACTATGGAAATATAAGAAAGGGGAAGGTGGTTGATAATCATAGACTGCCATAGTCCATGTTGGCATGAACGACTTGAGACGTATCTCCCTGGACTATATAAAGAGAGACATGCTTGAGCTCAATGAATGTGTGTCCCAGGCAGGTATGTCCCTAGCCTTAAACAGCATTCTACCATCAGCCATAATGATGCCTCAGTACAAACAGAAAATGATTGACTTTAACAATTGGCTTAGTTTCTGGTGTCATTCCGGGGTGATCCAGTGTCTGACAGCCTGGAAAGATATGATCGACAGACCGTGATGCTTTGCTAGAGATGGCCTGCATCTGTCTCACTTGGGCTTTAGGCTTCTGGCAAAGGACCTTGTCTCCCGATAGTGCCTTTTTTAGAAAATGTCATGAGGTCGATACTACCGAAATAAAAATTTCAACAAAACAAAAATTAAAGGTCATGCTGCTAAACGCTGGGAGTCTAAACATGAAACTGCACTCATTGCAAGCATTCTTAACCCTGGAAAATGCTGACATTTGTGCAGTCACAGAAACCTGGTTCAAAGCTGTGGAGAGCCCCCCGTCTTACCTGGTTACTCATCCTAGCATACATTCAGACCCCAAAATATGGGCAGCAAAGCCAAAGGAGATAGAGTTTCAATATATATTAAAGACACACACACCTCCAGGCTGGTCAAAGAGTATGATGCACAGGAGACACTCCAGGTGCAGTTAACCATTGACAAGACCCATATTCAAATTATAGCTAGCTTCAGGCCCCCAAATTTAACTCAAGATACCCACTCCACCTATCTGGACCTCTTCAAATCTATCAAGATTCAACCCTTTACCCTTATCCTGCATGACTTTAATTACCCAACCATAGATTGGAAAAACTACTCATGCCAGAACACAAATGCTCAAAGATTCCTTAATTTTATCAATGCAAATGCCTTGGAAAAGCTAGTTGATACCCCCCCCACAAAAGGTGATAATATCTTGGACTTGTTATTAACCAACATGAGTAACCACTGTAGCAACCCTATGGTATTATTCTCCCTGGTAAGATCCAACCATAATGCGGTCACTTTCGAAGTCACCATCTCCCCTGACCCCCCTCAAGCTAGGATAAAACAAAAAAAAACTTCTCCAAAGCTGATTACAACCTGCTGAGGGGTGGTATAAACAGCTTCACAGCACCCTCTCCCACTGTAGGAACTGGCACCAATGTCCAAATCTACACCAAAGTACTATACGAGCACTTATATAGATGCATGGAATCAGGAATACCTGACAGGACAAAATCATCCTCCGCAAGGAAGAGTAAAGCTGTCTGGTGGACATCTGCAATAAATGAACTATATAAAAAAAGGAAAAAATTGCTGTCCAAGACTAAGGAGGAGCAGGTGCCCAAATGGAAGCAATCTCTCCTTAGTCTGAACAAGCAAATAAGAGTAGTAGTGAAATTCTCTAAAGCCAACTTCGAGTCCAAATTGGTCATATCTACTAGACACAATCATAAGGCCTTCTTCACATATGTCTGCAGTCTCAATGGAAGTACCCAGATCTGTTCAGAACTGGTGGTCAAGGACACCACATACACAAATGCTGTACATATAGCCACTCTACTGGCTGACAGATTCAGCAAAAACTTCTCCCCTCTGCCCCCCATCAGTAAATCAGGACATCCCCAGTACGTGCACCCCACCCTTATCTCTAGGGAACAAGTAATCACTGCCCTCTCAAAGGTAAAAACTAAAGCCTCCATGGGACCAGATAACATCCCAGGCTGCATACTATATGAACTCAGGCATGAACTTGCAGCACCATTAGGCACCCTATTCAGCCAAAGCTTGTGTACCGGCTTTGTACCAGCCGAGTGGAGGACAGCTGCTGTCATCCATTTATACAAAGATGAAGCGTCCACCGATCCAACAAATTATAGACCCATCAGTCTAACTAGACTAATCTGCAAGGCCATGGAATGGACTATCATGGAACTCATTAACAGGGACATTGCCAACCTCCAAATACTCAACCCCACACAGTTTGGCTTTGTCAAGGGGAGGTCATGTCTGTTAAATCTGGTCGACTTCTTTGAGACAGTCACCAAAGCCATGGATGAGGGGAAGAAGGCCCACACCATCTATCTTGACCTGGCCAAAGCCTTTAACACTATTCGCCATTCATAGGTTGGTACTAGGCTATCAGCCCTAGGGCCTATACAAGCCTAACCAAACAATTCCCTGGATATTTCCCACAATATTTACTTCCCTGGACCCCTGTCTAGCAGGGTGACTTTATGTGATCCCCGGGGTGAATTTCCCATCTCCCATCCAATCGTCCAGGTTCCTTTTGAAGAGGGCCAAGGAGGCGTTCTGCTTGACATGTATGGGCAATCTATTCCAGAGTATGGGGAGTCTGTGGGTCAGGAACCTAGCCCTCCAGCATGTTTTGTTCATTGTGATGACAAGGTTTAGATCCCTGGAGCGTGTGGCTCTGAGGGATTAGGATTTCTTTAAGTGGAGCATGTCCAACAGCTCAGGTTTGACATGGCCTTGTATGTTAAGCAGAGATCGCCTCTGAGTAGATGATATGCCACAGAGTATAGCTGGAGTTTTTTTTTTTTAGACGGTCAGCATAGGGCATCTGGTTTAGGCCTCTGATTCTTTTAGTGAGGGATTTCTGTGGCCTTTCCAGCTTTGCAGATATCTTGTGAGGTACATACCAAATGGGGTGTTGTACTCTATAATGGGTCTAATGAGGGATGAGTACAGTGGGACAATGACATCCTTTTTTCTGGATGAAAAGCCCTTAGTGATGAGGTGTGCCACACAGAAGGATTTCCTGACTGTTGTGGTGATGTGGTTATCGAAGGTGAGACCACTGTCCACCTGTGTCCCCAAGTCTCTCATCACAGGGTTGGGAGGGTGGCCTAATGGTTAAGGTGTTTGCCTTACAAACACAAGGTGCAGGGTTTAAATCTCACAGGGGATAATTGGCTAGGCTTAAAATGGCTCGCAAGGGCAGTTAGCCTAGTACTAACCTATGAACCTATGAACCTATGAACACTTTCGGTGTTTAGTGTACTGTCACCTATGTGGTAATTAATGGATACATGTTTTTTCCCAAAGGGGATAACTATACATTTCTTGGCATTAAGCTTGAGCCCATGGTTCTGGCACCAAGCATCTGTTTCTGTAAGGCTCTTTTGTAGAATATCCACATCATTTGGGGATTCAATAATGGCTCCCAGTTTGCAGTCATCTTGCGAACTTTGTTAGCCAGAGTCCCTTAGTGTTGGCCTGTACTTCAGAGAAGTAGATGCCAAACAAGAGCAGACCCAGGACTGAACTCTGAAGAACTCCACTTGTCTGGGGCTGGATTTGGAGTCAGCTACTTTTACAGTCTGGGTTCTGTCAGTAAGCCAGGTGGCAACGCATCGAGTGACGTAGGGATTTATGCCAAGCTTAGTAAGTTTATCTATGATTCCAGAGTGGGGGATGGTGTTGAAGACCATGGTGAGGTAAAGATAGGCTGTGTGGACCACCTTACCCTCATCCACAGCTCTGGAGACTGATTTGAACAAGTCAATCAGGTTCTGGAGACAAGATTGGCCCTTCAAGACCCCAAACTGGGTGGGGTCCAGTGTTTGAAGGTTGCCAATGTCTTTGTTTATAAGTTCCATGATAATGCATTCCATGCCCTTGCTCGTCAGATGGATGGGACAGTAGTAACTGGGATCCAAGGTGGATCCCCCCTTGTGGAGTGGGATAAAAGTAGCTGTGCACTACTCAGTGAGCACAAAGCCTGAGATAAGGCTATGATTAAACATGACACTTAGGTGGGGTGCCAGTTTATTTTGTAGTTCATGTAGTACACAGCCCGGGATGTCATCTGGTCCCATGAATGCTGTATTCATAGCTTTGGAGAGGGCAGTTTTTACCTGTGTGGCCATGATTACTGGAATTTGGCAATCTTTTGGTATTGAGATGGGCCCTTTAGGGGGTGAGAGGGGGATGAAGTTGGCACTAAATCGATCTGCCAGGATATTGGCAATATCATTGGGATCAGTATATTTAATGCCATTCTGTTGTAGCTCAGAGCAGATCTGAGCATTGCCATTTAAATTCTTGACATAACTATAGAATGCCTTGTGGTTGTCTATGGAATCTTTGGCAATTTTATCTTTGTAACTAGCTTTGGAGGATTTTTTGAGGGATCTCAGCTTCTTACTGAGGCTGGTAAGGGAGTTCTTTGCATCCTGGGATTTTCCTCTTTTCTGCAACAGTTTCTTCCTTCTGCTGTATAGTTTGTTTATGGCAGGGGACCACCAGATTGGCTTCCTTTTTTTTGAGGAGAGCGTCTTGGTTCTATTTGGAATGGCACGATGCATGCACGAGTGGATGTACTCGTACAGTGCCTTAGTGTAGGATTCAGCAGTCAAAGTTTCAGCTCCTGTCTGCATGGGTGCCATGAAGTTTATCACTTCTGACTTAAGTAACATGAAGTTGGCTTTGGAGAAGTTTTTTAAAGAGGATTCCTTACTGGAGGGTGGGAGTGGGATGTGGATGTCAAAGGTGATTTGCTTATGGTCAGACCTGACCAATGAGGGGGTGACCACTATCTCCCATGTTGGTAATGACCAGGTCTAGGATATTGGAACCCCTGGTGGGACAATGGATTAGTTGATCCAGGGCAGTGGAATATATGAATTCCAAGAACTGTTGTGAAAAGGTGTTGGTACCCGAGTTTTTTCCCAGTTAATGACAGGATAGTTGAAATCACCCAGTATTAGAGTGTTTGGTTGTATCTTAATATTTTCCAGTATGTTTAGAAAGGTGTAGTGAGAATCCTGGGGCATGGTGGGGGATCTGTAGCAAGCTACAATTTGGATTGCAGTCTTACCTAGTGTTAGTTGCACCTGGAGAATTTCAGATGCATTGGGTTGGGCAACTAGCCTGGAGATGTGAATATCCTTGGTGAATATGGACACTTCTCCACCTTTAGTGTTTCGGTCTTGGTTTGGTAGCCGAAAAATGAGGTAAGAGTTTTAGCCTGGTATTGCAGGGGTGCTCTCTGGAGTCTTGAACCAGGTCTCAGTTACTGCACAGATACTGATGTTCTCCATTTTTAGGAGTGCATCGAGAGAGTGCATTTTGAGGTTTAGACTTCTAGCATTGAGTAGCATTACCTTCAAATTTTGCATGCTTGTATCTGTTACGGTGGTGGTTTTGTCCTTTGAACCATGCCTAAAAAAGGCACTATGCACTATAGGGGTGGCAAGAGCTTTAGCCAGTAACCTGAATCCCAGGGGTGACAGGTGCTGACCATCTCTGGCAAAGCACCGTGGCTTGTCAATCATGTCGTCCCAGGCAGACAGATACTTGATCCCCTTTGAATGGTACCAGAAGCTTAGTCAATTATTGAAGTCAATCATTTTGTCCTTATACTGTGGTATCATTCTGGGTGAAGGCAGGATGTTACTCAGGGCTAGGGTCATACCTGCCAGGCCACATGATCCAAGAGCTCTTCCATGTCTCTTTTCATGTAGTCCATGGAGGTACTTCTCAAGTCATTCACTCCAACATGGACAATGACAGAGTCGTATCTGTACTTGTTGTGGAGTGACCTGAGTGCATGCATTATGTGGCGGAGCCTGGCACCTGACAAGCAGCTGACTTTAATTTTCTCCTTGCTCAGCTTGGTGAGTGGGACATCAGTGTGCCTGACTATACAGTCACTTATGACTAAAGTGTTGGGTACATTGTCTTGCCTTAGGGGCTGTTGTTGGGTGACACACTGGTGTTGTGAGCTATGTGTCACTTTGGTTGTGACTGGTGTTTGCTTGCTTTTCAGCTTTGGAGGTCCTTGTTGCTTGGGCAGGTTAACGTTAAGGGCCTCTGCATATGTTGGTTTAGTGTTGCTATGTGTGCGTGTTGATGGTGTGGGATTTGAAGGGCTATGTGTTGCTTGAGGTGTAGTGCAGGTGTTAACCTTCACCTCTTGACTGTCTGGCGCAGTCATGGCTGGAGAGAGCTTTGCTTCCAGTTTGGCTATGTAAGTGCATCTCTCACAGGTTGTAGTGTTGGGTGGTAGGAGGAGAGGGTTGTCTGTTTACATGAGGCAGTTGCTGCATTGCCCCAGTATGCCCAGATTCACCAGGTGGACAGGAGAAATCACCTGAAGTTGACCCTTGGACATACATATTTATGTGCTTTTTTGTAAAGTACAAGAGCTATTTTCCCTTACCTTTGCAAGGTACTTTGCAATTATAGGCTTTTTAGTGCCTGTGATTAATTTCTCCTTATTAACAAGGAGAGTTTAGTGCTTGTATCAGTTTAAGGCTTCCTAGTGTTTTCCAGCAGGTTCTTGAGCAAGTGCTAGTCACAAGGGTTCAGCTTTTAGTGCTACTACTAAGAAACCAGGTAGTTCTAAGGGAAAATTTGAAGAGCACACTTTCTGGCACCTGGAATAGTTTAACCGTAGCCCTGCTGTAATGCACGATGTGAAAAATGCGCAAACATATGCGTTTTTAAGACAGAAAGCTGAAAGGGATAGCAATCAGCCCAAAATGGCTAATAAAATTACAATTTCAGAGCTGGAAACCACTCCTCTAGCATTAGATAGGCAGTACAATGCTCACCACTCCCACTGGTAAGCAGTAGGATGTCCCTCTACCACAGCAAGGTCTGGATAGCACTGATCACAGAAAATAAAGTCCTGAAACCTGCAAAGCCTGAGATCTGGACTATACTAGCTAGGAAAGGTGGGAAACGAGTAAACAAGATAGTGTTTTTTTTTTTTTTTTGGTTAAAACAGGCTAAACAATACAATAATACAGTAAATAAACACAGAAAAGGCTAAAGCACTTGAGTGTGTAGCCCTAAACAGTAAATGCAATTAAAACTCGGGCATAGTAGGGCATCAACTAAGCATCAATCCATATGTTACCAGATGGATAGCAAACTGAAAAAATAGGGTTAAACCCATAACGAGCAGTATACCCCAGGGATCGGTCTTGGAGCCTCTGTTATTTAGGATATACTTCTCTGAGGTGGAGGCCAAAACCAATGGGCTGTGGCTGACCAAGTTTGCAGATGACTGCAAGCTGGGTGTAGTCATCAATTCCCCAAGTGATGTGGACGTCCTCCAAGAGGGTCTCACCCAAACAAATGACTGGTGCCAGAAACATGGCCTCAAGCTGAATGCAAAAAAATGTGTTATCCCCTTTGGGGAGAATGATGTCCCACATATTATCACATTAATAACAATGTCCCAAGTATGAAATCAGTAGTGAGGGATTTGGGCACTCAGGTTGATAGCAATCCGACTTTTGACCACCATGTTGTTTCCGTTGTATGGAAAGCTTTCTACGTGGCTCACCACATAAGTAAGGGTATCTCACCCAGGGACATAGATGTCATAACATCTCCTGTATTCTTCCCTTATAAGGCCAATTATTGAGTACAACACCCCTTTTGCCATGCACCTCACAAAGCACATGTAGCAGCTGGAGAGACCACAGAGCTTCCTTACCAGGAGAATCCAGGGCCTCAAACATCTACCCTACACGGATAGGCTAAAAGCCCTGTCCCTCTACTCAGTTTCATACAGACTCTTCAGAGGTGACCTCTGTCTGGCATACAAAACAAGCTCAGACCTCACCTTGATGAGACTGCTGCATATCCACAAGGCAAGTTCCACTCGAGCAACCCATACACGTGACCTCAACCTGGTCTGTGATATCAATAGGACTTGTTAGTGGGACAGATTTGTGTCCCAGAGACTCCCCATCTGTGGAATAGTCTCCCTTCTCCAAGTCAAGCAGAGTACCTCATTATCCCTTTTTAAGAGCAACCTGGATAACTGGATGGGAAACAAAAAATACACCCCTGGGATTCCATCTGTATCCCTGGTGGCCAGGGGCTTTGGGTGCTGTCTTGTCTAAATATGGGCTAAACTCTTGGCTAGGTTTATAAGGGCGTCGGGGCCAATAGCCTAGTAACCTCCTATGATCCTATAAAGTAATACAGAAAAATATATTAGTAGAGCAACTATGACTGTATCGTAATATCAAAGACTGAGAAGTGAAGTAATTAGGAAAGTTAGAATCGTTGGCTCTACTTGGACTGTTTTAAGCGGTATGAGTTTTGTAGATGAGTTTTGTAGATGAGAAGAGAGTGATGAAAGTGTGACAGAGAGGGCGGCAGTGACAGGGGGTGATCTAATTACAGACAAGAGATCGAATCTTACAAAGAAACAAACCTGAAGCCTGTACAAACGACCTTGACATTTGGACCAGTCATTGGAAACAGAATTTAATTTATTAATGGTACAGGATAACATTGCACACTTCCCCAGCAAAGTTTATATGAGGTAAGATAGAGGGATTTTGTTTTACATTTGCAGCATAATTCATGCTTACCTATGGGCCAACAATGTGCTTGTGTTCATACCACTCTTTCTTTGCTGAAAAGTCTGGCAAAAATTAACAATAATGGGGAGACAGACCTAAAATCAAGGACAATTTTAAAATATAACCGAAATTAAATTAAAACGTTAATAGAGGTTTTCCATCAACATGCATTTTTTCTGAACAGTAAAAAGCTGAATGGTTTTATTGACTGACTGCAATTTACAGTGATGTAGTAGAAAATTAAACATTTTTAAGGGAAAGAGCAAAAGTATGAGGCAAAATCAGGGACAGTTCAGAGGTGTGCTTGGTTTCTGCTTCAGATGTACAAATGCACAGATGCACAAGCATATCAGGGCTGTTTCAGAAAATAAAAAAGCAGATTTGGAAAGTGAATAATGAATCCCACATTCATTGTCCAAACACAAGGAAAATGTGAAATAAGGAACAACAACAATATGTATACAGACGCAGAAGTTGAGTAAGACATCAAAGAAAAGGAAGGTGTCCGGGCAACAATGGGTGCATTTATCAAAACTGATTTAAGTGCTGTAAAGAAAAGAGGGATGCAACAGAACAGAACCTGAAGGATGCCACAGAACCATATTCATTCTTATGGGAAGGAGAACAATTGGAGGAAGATGAAAGACAAGAGTCAGTAGTGTGAAGGAATAAAACTGTAAAAATTAAGGATTTCAGTAGAAACAGTGATAACACTGGAAACTGAAAATAAGTACATATGTTTCATTCAGATTTATCTTTGCATTTTATTATTTTTTAATAAAGAGCTTTTCAAAATAAAAAATTAAAATAAAAACAATGCATAAAAATGCAGCGCTTTAAACCACTATAAGGACAGATATGAAGAGGGGTGCACTGTTAAACCTGTGAAGTGGGACAACTTGAGTAATAGTTGTAAAACTATAATGCTTACCTCCTTTTTAAAAAAGTGGACATCATTTTAATGAACAAGACAGAAGGCAGGCAGAAAAAATATATCAGGAAGTGAAATATGATGGTGTATTGGAGAAAGTACATCATGAGGCTTTTTATATTGCTGACAAATCACATTAAACCAATTAACTTATGTAATGCAGAGTCAGGAATGGCTATGACTGTTTATGTCACAGCATCATGAGTTGACTGCAAGTAAAATAAATATATATGTTTCTCCGAGTAGATAAATACACACATTTGTAGCATGGGATAAGTACCTTTTATTTGGGTGGGACTTTTTATCATGTTGCATTGAGAGTATGAGGTAAAAAAGGTGATTTTGGATGTGAAAGTGATATTAAACAAAAATACTGCAAAGAGGATTACATCATGAAATCATACAGGCAACTGAATGTGAACTGGTTAGCTTCTATGACATGGTTAACTTAGTACATCTTTTTATTCTGATAGGATAAATAGGATAATGATGCCAAACAGAGGTGTGAGATGGGAAAGGATAGGTGTTGCTAACATCAGGAAGACTTTTTAACAAGACTGAATCTTAATATTTTAAGTGGGTTGTTGTATGTGCATGGATTTCCTAAAAAATGGCAAATGAGTTCTTTTGTTGGTGTAACTTACTGTATGTGACTCCACTGGTAATTAGTTTTGATAACGTATGTGAATAAGAAGAATACGTCGAGGATGTCCAGTGAGTGCAATTCTTTTTTCATTATACATTATGTCAATTTGGATGAGAACATGGGAAGTGCATAACAATTAAAGTGTTTTCTTTAATACAGGCTTACATAAATGATTTATTAAGAAAGGAATACCAAGAAGGCTGTTGTGAGCCTATTACAAGATACTAAATTTTGAAAACACAAGTTCTGGGTGTAATATCTGTTTTAGGCTATTGGTAGTACATTTGGTGAAACAAGGGTTAGGTAACATACAAGATATAATATGCCACAAAAACAAATGAGAGATGCATATGATTTGGATTTTTTCAGCAAGACAGAATGGTATTAAACAATGTATTTCATTATTATACTCAATCTATTAAAGGTGAACTTGATATGATTCTAAGCAGGGGATTGGGATGATCAATCCAGTTGTGCAGTTAAAGCTTTGCACAATATTACAGGTAAAAATGGTGCACTCACAATAATTGTTCACATCCTCCTTGCTCCCTGCTTATAAATGGTTGAAGGGAAGAGAAAGAAATACACAGATTAGTGTATATATTAGGGTAAAGCAATGAAGTGTTCAGGTTATAAAATGAGTGCTAAACCAAGATAATATATAGCAGCTATTCAAAAAGGAAATGCAAAAGAATTACATTATTCAATCAGGAGAATATGCTATGGAGCAGAGTAATAGAAAATGAAAACATATTTATTAGGCAAGAAGGAAAATAATGACTTATTGGGATGGACTCAAAAAATCATCCTGTTAAGGCAGCAGGTAAGTGCAAAGTAAGGAGAAAAGCATATAATTTTATGAATTATGCAGTGGGAATGGAAGAATCAATATAGCATGCTTCAGAAATCATTCAAACTATTCTGATAGGGTAGGCACTAAAGGTTTCTGTTCTGTAATATGGGACCAAACAAAAGTTGGTGTTTGGATGTTTCAGAGAAGAAATGTGAAATGGGATGCTGGTGTTTTGACTGTCATTGGGCAGTTGGCCAGTGCTTGTTATGTTAAATGTGGAAGTTCACTGGCATCTATTCTCATAGAGGTGATCAAGGAGGTGAGGGTTCAGTTTTATTTGTCCCTCTTCCCTGAGTTTGGCTGATCCTGGAGCTGGTATACATAAAGTTTGTTGAATGGGAGATCATACCCATGTTTAGAAGTGTGGGGAAGTTTTCTTTTTAAACTTTGGAGTGTCCCTTTCAACTTCCCAATGTTCTAGATATTTTGAGGTTGAATAATTACATGTCAAGTCATCAAATCTCTCTTGCACAAATTCAAACCTTGCTCCCCCACTGCTGACAAACTACCTTCTTACTTTCTCAAAATTGCTGCAGTCATGGGTGCCGGAACCATAGAGCGAGGGGGAGGGAATGCCCCCCCACACTTTTACAGCTGCAACAGCTGGACCCAAAGGAGGACTCGTGTGCATTGCACGCCAACGTAAGCTCAAAAAAAAGTGAGCGGAAATAACTATAGCCTGCTCAATAAGAGATTTTTCGACCGCTCGGGCGTAAGTATGCGTTGAGGGTTTTGGAAAATTATCATATGCCTGTGTGCAGAATTTGTTGTTATATCTCTTTAGCTAATGGCTGCACCTTTGATTGTCAGACGAAAGTGATGTCAGATCGCTAATAGGAGGTGATTTCATCTTTATTGAACATTGCAAAACATTTAAAAAGTTTCGTTTGATCATAGGTAAAGAACTGTATAAGGTTTTAGGTATTCATTTCTTAGTGTTTTGAATACCTCTCAACCTCTTACTTAGCACAAGAAATCTCGACAAAGTGAAAAATAATGGGAGGGCTAGGTGGAGGACATTTTAAATATTGCTATTAACTTAGAACGTTGCTAGACCAACAGGTTTTGCGTTCTGCATTTTTGAAGGCTATACATTCTAAGACTCAAATTTGTCATTTAGTAACTTCAGGCATATAATGATTTGCCTGAAAACCACAAATTATATGAGGAACAGGCCAAAAATATGAGGAAAATACGGACATTTGAGAGGTGTTTTTTTTTTTCTTAAATTGAATGCTTCATTTAAACGGATGTGGAAGACGCAGTAGCAGCAGATGTTTGAATGAAATTCAATATTTTTTCAAGGAATATTACTTGACCAGGTTGCTACCATTCAGTTACTATTGGAATATGATGCAAGAACACAGTTAAATGATTCATGATTTGCATGAAGTGAGTACAAAACTGCTAAGTAGAATTTTGATACATGATAGGAAATTAGTATTCCAGAGAACTAGAAAAGTTCAGAAGGAATTTCAGAAGGTCAGCAGTGGGGTGTGGATCAAGAAGAACAGTGCAGTTGGGGGTCGTGGTGAGTGACAAGAATGGTGAGGCTGACTTGTAGAGCAGACGCTGGATGCATATGCAAAAACTATGGAAGAGTGCAGCATTGAATAGGGTGGATAAAGCAGGTTTTATATAGAGATAAGTTAAAGGGGTTTATTAGATAACAATATGACAGGCCACTGAGCTGGCAGATTGATCAGTTACAGTTGGCTGTCCAGAGCTGGACTTACAGTAAAGTGAAATATTAGGAGATGCATATAATTTGCCATCATTTAATTTAGTTGTGGCATGCCTCTAAATTGCCTGTATGTTTGTGTACCATGAAAGAAAAAGTGTGTGGGGGTGTGTCTGTAAGAAAAAGAAATTAAAGACATTTGATGTTGGTCCACCAACAGAAAACACAAAGACAGTAGAACACAGATGTGATGTAATGCCTTTTACTGGACCAACACAGGTTTTGCAATTATTCAACCTTTCGAGCTGGCATGAGCCCTTCAAAAACACGAGTCATTACAAAATCTGTGTTAGTCCAGTAAAAGATATTAAATTGTGTCTGTGTTTCCCTGCCTGTGTGCTTTCCTTTTATTTGTATGTGTTCTGTGATAGGTTGGCTCCACATTCAGGATTTGCTTCCTGACCTTATTCAGTCTGAGTGTGAGGTTAGGCTCTGGCTTGCTTTTGACCATGCCTTACATTAATTGGATTATTGAAGAGTGAATGCTTGATTACATCTCCAGTTGTATTTTATCATTAGACCCTGCATTGTTTTTCCTTCTGTTTCTTTTCACATGATCCCCGTTTTCTAATGGCCAGTAGTCTTCCTTACTTGCATTCACCACACACTTCTTTATGTTTCTTATAACTGATTAATGTCATTAAAGTGGTTAATCATTTACTGCAAATCTGTTTTTCATACTGTTATTGCAGCTTGTTTTATTGTAGTGCATGGAGTGCCATGATTACACTCAAAAATGGTTAAATAATATCTAGTTAAGTACTACTAAAGAACAAACTCTGATCTTAAAAACGCTTAGAGGATTGTTAAGCATCCCCTAGGTGCTGTTGAGTCTGTGCTAAAAGCAGTTAGTGCTGGCCAGAAAACAACAGCTTAATTTCAATTCCCTTTTCTGTCTGCTAAAGTACACCCAGCACTTTGGTCACAACTGCTTCCTTTACACAGGTAATATTTAAGATGTCAACCACTTCCCCACTGCCTTACCTGCTTTCAAAGCTGGTACAACACATCATGCTTTTTTTTTTTTTCTGATTTTCACTAGCTAGCAGTACATGGAGAAGATAAATCTCTATGCAATACAACAAATTATGATCTGATCTCTGATTGTAATGAAATGTTGTGTGTTCTTGACATGGATGCCAAGATTCATTGCTTCAGCTTTGCTCTCAAGGTGAATTCCTTAGCATCCATGTCTTGAATGCATAATATGCTTGTTACAATTGGCAACCTGGTCATAATCCTCTGTGTTATGTACCACTGTTTCATGTTATACCTAGAATGAGCTGATCTGGCAAATTATTTTGTAATGCATGCCGTGGTACCTCAAGAGATGTAATATCTGTTTTGCTTTTATCCTTCCCCAACTTTTTTCTTGCATTACTTGGTTTATATTTTTTGATTTCATTGTAAACTTATGGCATAAGTCAAATTAAGGGGATATGCACTCATTGTATGAATTCATAGTTTAATTTAGCCCACTGTATAACAGAGAGCTCATTCAGTTTAGTCATAGTCATGTACAGTTGTAAGTGTATGTAATGCTTTTTATTTACTGTGTTTTCTATTTAAGGGGGAAATTTCTCATTTGTGGCCGTGACAAAAGAAGGTACTGCCAGCACAGCTAGCTGGAATTTTGTAATTAATTATATGTAATTTGTGAATATCGAACTGTATGTCATACAAGATGCTGGTGTTATAAATGCATTAGAACTGTATGTCATGTGCAATTTGAATCAGTGCATGCGAAATCAGAAATGCATCCCCAGAAGTACTAGATCTAACTATTTAACATTTGCCTATGACTTAAATAGGACATGTTGTAGGGACAGGTGAGAATCCCCATTCCCTTTATTCTTCAAGGCCAACAGCCACTTTATTTGTAGATGAACCAATGAAATATAAAGTTGTTTCCTAGCAGCAACCTCTTCATTAGTTTGAGATCTCTTTAATGTACAATTATTTAGATGACTTTTACTTCTGCAGAGATTGTGCATATTTATTGATATTGGTGGATTGTAATGACAGAAGTTTGAGTGGCCTTTTATGGTTCAAATTTTCTGAAATGGGTAGTGTTGTCATTGGTTCATACATTTTGTTTCATTGCTTACTAGAAGACTGTTCACAACTACAAATTTAAAACACAATCTAACAACCGGTGCTGTATTATGCAAGGAATATACTTTAATACAATCAGGAAGGTGAATCAAAGAATGCATACATGTATGCATGGCCCTAGAAATGTTTGAAAACAGCCCAGAGGAAGGTGTGAAAGGCTCAAAATCACTGGCAATGTTTAAGCTTTACTCTTGTTACCAAAGCAATGGATGAAGGTAAAACAGCCACATTACCTTGACCTGGCCAAGCCTTTTGACACAATCCCCTACTCAGGTGTAGTACAAAAGAGGAATAATGTAAGAGCAAACACTTGTATCACTAGCTGGATTACCAACTTGCTCACAGGATGCAGGAGATCAAAATAGGGGAAGAGAGCAGTCACCAAAGGAGTCCCCCAGGGTTCGTTGCAGAGACTTTTTCTGTTTGGCATATACATATCAAAAAGTAAAAGAACATACCAAGGGGCTTTGGCCGGCTAAGTTTGAGATGATTGCAAGCTAGGAACAGTTATTGAATCCCCAAATAAATTAACCATCATGCAGGAAGGTTTGTCCCAAACAATAACTGGTGTTAAAATCATGACAATGCCCTCTGAGAACTGACTCAGTTGTTTGGCATTTGGGAACTTGTGTGTACTGTGACCTACCTTTTGACCAACATGTGCCCAGAGTCATAAGAAAGCTTTTCTATATTGTACAGCTTATAAACATATTGATTGTGACTAGATCTAGAGATGTTGTTGTCCCCCTTTACAAAGCTCTCATTAGGTCAATCATTTTGTATAATGCCCACTTTGGCATGTATCTGTCCAGCCCCATGCAACAATTGGCATACATTCAGAGATACCTTACTTCAAAAGGAAAAGTCTTAAATGACAGGTCTTGCATGGACCACCTCAAAGATTTATTACTATACTCAGTATCGTACAGAGTGCTTAGACGTGAGATGTCTGGCATACAAGGCATCCTCCAACCTAATACAGATGGACCTATTGAACATCAACAAGTCGAATGGCATCAGAAATACTCAGTCCAGGTATCTAAACTCAATGTTGTGGAGAGATGGATATATGTCACAGAGGCTACCACTGTTCCAGAATAGACTAGCCATAAAAATAAAACAAAGCTTATCCATCTATATTCAAACACAACTTGGATATAATGATGGGTAATAGAAAATGTACTCCAGGATTGCCCCTCATGCCACTAATGGATAGAGGCAGTTCCTAAATGTTGCATCCCTTTCATGGGTCCCCTCAAATTATCTATGGAATGATCACAGTTATTCATATTAGAGCTAATATACAATTATCAGCCATATGGTAGGTAAGACCCATCAGAAAATGTTTATTTAAGCACCAACATGGAACTGGTTAAGCTTAAAATGACCTCCAAGTCAACTTTTAGTTATGTACTCACCATAACTTCAGATGTTTGGGATCCATCTCGCCTACATTCTGACTGATGGGTTCGGAGCCGATCCCTCGGCTCCGACTCGGCACGCTTATGCCAAAGAGCGAAGTCTCTTATTGGCTGAGCTTACTATATCCCAGGATGTACCACTACCAGTCCCCCAGATCTAGTTTGTCCGCATACATGCACACATGCACGCACTGATTATATAACATCGTCAGATGAAACAAGATAAAACAGTAGAACTCAAAACCGTTCAATCTCTTCTGATCTCCAAGGCAGGGGAAGGAGGGTGGGTATTAGGAATGTAGGCGAGATGGATCCCAAACATCTGAAGTTATGGTGAGTACATAACTAAAAGATGTTATGTGATCCTATCTCGCCTACATTCTGACTGATGGGACAGCGTCCCTAGCACCTGAATCCTGGGTGGCTCACTGGAAAACACTCCTGAGTACCGTGGAACCAAATGATGCTCGCCCTTTAGATGCCACATCCAATTTATAGTGGGAAATGAAAGTGTGCGGATTTGACCAAGTAGCAGCACAAATCTCCGATATAGCAAGTTTGGAATGAAAGGCTATAGAAGTTGCCATAGCTCTGGTTGAGTGAGCTTTGATAGATGTTGTAAGTTGCTTATTCGAAGAAGAATAAGCCTGAGTTATACAATCTCTAATCCATTTGGAGATAGTAGCTTTTGTAATGGTTTTACCCAATTTATTGTCTGAGAAGGACACAAACAATTGGTCTGACTTACGAAATTGTTGAGTCCTGTCTAAATAGAAGCGCAATTGCCTGTGAACATCCAATTTATGGAGAGTGTATTCTGCATCATTGGAGAATTTTGGGAAGAAAACTGGTAGCTCTAGAGATTGTTGAAGACAGAGATTAGAACAGACCTTTGGGACAAAGGATGGATTAGGCCTAAGTGATACTCTATCCTTGTGGAAAATCAAGTACGGGGGTTTAATAGATAGGGCTTGAAGCTCTGAGACTCTTCTTGCAGAAGTAATTGCAACTAAGAAGGCAGTTTTCCAAGACAGATATTTTAACTCACATGTAGCAGCAGGTTCGAAAGGGGAAGATGTTAATGCACGAAGCACCAAATCAAGATCCCACGGAGGCGCAGGATGAAAAACTGGGGTCTTAACAGGCCCGCACCTTTAATAAAAGTCTTGCATAATCTGCTGCTCATCAATGGAGGATCCATAGATTCGTGGAATTTAGAGATAGCCGCCAGTTGTACTTTAATAGTAGAGACAGAAGATCCTTGATTAAACAGGGATGTTAAAATTTCAAAACTTCGGGATCGAGCAATGATAGGGTCTAAGCCCTGAGTTGAGCCCAGATAGCAAACCTCTTCCACTTACTGAGGTACAATTTGTTAGTGGTGGGTTTGTGGGCTGAAGATAAAATGTGAATAACTTCCGGATCTAATGTGTGACTTCTGACTAAAGTCGGAAGTGGAGGAGCCAGGCTGTCAACTTCAAGGAGCGTAGGGACTGATGCTGTTGTCCCGACTGATGGATTAGCAGATCCGGAGTTAGATCTAACGTCCAAGGATCGTCCACCGCATGTTTCTTCAGGTAGGGAAACCATACCTGACGAGGCCAGTATGGAGCAATCAGTATCATTGTGGACCCCAATTGAGAAGCTTTTTGAATGACTTTGGAGAGAAGTGGTATCGGAGGAAAGGCATAAAGTAGCCCTGTTGGCCAAGGTTGTGCTAGAGCATCCATAGCCGATTCCCCTTGATGTGGAGTCAAGGAGAAGTTTGCACTTCGTGTTCAGTGGTGTTGCAAATAGATCGCAGCACGGCGTTCCCCATCTCCTGAAAACCTGAGCTGCTACTGTTTCGTTTAGGGACCACTCGTGAGGAGAGAGAATTGTCCTGCTCAATTTGTCTGCCAATATATTTGATTTCCCCGGAATGTGGGTCGCTACCAAGAAGCGGTTGGTAGCTACAGCCCATTCCCACACCCTCATGGCCTCTCTGCAAAGGGGGTAAGATCTGGTCCCTCCTTGTTTGTTCAGATACCAGACCACCGACATGTTGTCTGTGTGGATGGCGATGATGCCCTGAGGAAGAAACTTGTGTAAGGCCTGTAGGGATAGAAGTACAGCCATCATCTCCAACACATTGATGTGGAGAAGAGCTTCGTCTGGAAGCCAGGAGCCCTGAACTAACCTGCCCAGACAATGCCCCCCCCACCCTATCTGGGAGGCATCTGTCGTCAGGGTAACCACTGGAGAGGGAATAACAAAGGGGCTTCCTTGATTTAGATTGGATGTCTGAAGCCACCAGCGAAGGTTCCGTTTGCATGTTTCCGTAATCATGATGTGATGATTGAGGGGAAGATCCTGAAAGGACCATTGAGTTGACAATAGCCACTGAAGAATCCTCATGTGTAATCTTGCCAGAGGAACTAAAAGAACCGTGGCAGACATTGAACCTAAAACTTGTAGAACCATCCTGGCTGGGGCTTTGGATCTCGAAATCAGAGCTTGAACTTGGCCCTGTAAAGTTTGGATCCTTTCGGCAGGAAGAAAAACGCGCATCAATTTTGAGTCTATCTCTGCTCCTATGAACCTTATGCGCTGAGAGGGCAGCAAGACAGACTTTGACCAATTGAATGTAATCCCCAGGGTAGCACCCAGGGAGATGGTGGCTTTGAGGTTGTCCATTAGTAGATGCCTGGTGGTGGCAGTCAGGAGCCAGTCGTCCAGATAGGAAAACACTTGGAATCCAAGACTTCTCAGGTGAGCCGTCACTACTGCCAAACACTTGGTGAACACCCTGGGGGCTGTAGTGAGACCAAAGGGCAGAGCACAAAATTGGTAATGACTGACTCCCAGGCTGAAGCGCAGATACCTCCTGGACGCCTGATGTATCGGTATGTGATAATAGGCGTCCTTGAGGTCTATGGAGCACATCCAAACATCCTTCTCCAACAATGGGAGAATGGATTGTAACGTGACCATTCGGAATTTGGATTTCGTGACGGATTGGTTCAGTCTGCTGAGATCCAATATTGGTCTCAGGTCCCCTGTCTTTTGGCACTAAAAGAACCTGGAGTAATTTCTGGATCCAATCTGGTCTGTGGGGACCGGTTGGATGACTCCTTTTTCTAGCAGCTTTAAAGCTTCTGCGGCTGCAATTTCCCTTTGACTGGGTGGTGGGTCCGGGATCTTTTTGGACGGTGGTGGTGAGTATGTGAATGGGATGGTGTAACCTCCGGCAATGATCCGAAGCACCCATCTGTCCTGAGTGATTGACTCCCAGGCTTTTAGGTGCTTGGCAAAACGACACCCGACTGGCTCCGGAGCAGCACAGCCGGGCAATCCCTCATGATGTGTGGGAGGCTGAAGAGCCACGAAAGGACTCGCGGTCTCCAGAATTGCGGGGCCCTCTGCCGCCTCTGGGACGGCGTCTCCCAGAAAAATTCCCCCGTCCTCTGCCTCTGGAAGGGGAATCTTCCTGCTGTTGAGGAAAAAACTTACGTGATTTCCGGAACCACATCTTCCCCCCTCCTTTGGCCTTGGGATAAGGCCGAAAGGGAGTGGAATAACGGGCACCTACAGCAGATAAAGTTTTTCCCTCTTGCTCACAGCGGGTAAGGGTGTCTTTAACCTTTGGTCCAAACAAAGAGGACCCATCAAAGGGAGCGTCGGCGAAGGAAGACTTGAAGGCCTCCGCAAACTGACACAAGCGGAGCCAGGCTTGTCTCCGTAGAGCCACGCCTGTGCCTGCCGCTCTACCCGCCCCTTCGGCCGCATAGGAAATGAGCCTCATGGACAAGTTAGAAATTGACGTAAGGATAGCCAACTGAGAGCTAACCGACTGGGCTAGCTGCTCAGGTAGGTTACCCGTGAGGGAATCTGACAGCTCCTTGACCAGATCCCTCTGAAGCCTGGTAAAATGTGCCAAATAATTCAGAGACCTTAAAGTAAAGGCCGCTGAAGTCAGGGTGCGCTTCCCGTACCTGTCCATGCTCCTAGACTCCTTATTAGGAGGATGGACGGATGTTGAAGCCTCTGCCACGTCCTGTTGTGTAGCAGATGCCACCACCATGGCATCTACAGCCACGCCTTTAGTGAGGAACTCCTTCTCGGGTGGGGCAGACAAAAATTTATTAGGACGAGAAGGGACTGGTTCCACGGTATCTGGATGTTCCCGCCTTCGACAAACTAAATCCAGAAGCTCGTCGAAGGGCGGAGACACCCAGGAGGTGGAGGGCTGAGCCCCAAAGGCCTTGAGGAGCACTGACTCATCAGCAGAGGGGGGTTTGGATATCCAGCCGCCTCGTTGTTTGAGGATCTCTAAGATGTCTGCAAATGAGACATCATCCGAGGACAACTTTGGGGACCCCTCCGCATCATCAAGATCAGTGTCCGATGTAATAGACTCGGGGGAGTCCACGTGCTTCCTCTTGCACAATCTCTTCCTTGGGGGTTCCTCCGAAGACAACTCCGAAGAACCCTCAGGAGGAGGGGAACCCCCAATGGGGGTAACCTCAGGCCCAGGGGCTCCGCTGCCTACGGACAGGGGAACTGCCAAAGACCCAGTCTCCACGCCCAGGGAAGGTGCCGGTAAAGCCGGAGAGATGGCCGAAGACTTGGCCAAGGCACTCCTCATAGCCCTGAAAGCCGGACCCCCAGAATCCTGGGAGTGTCCAGTCTCTGGAGCCATGATAGCAGACGGCAATCCCGCAGCCGAAGCACTGAGAGGGAGGCTCGGAACCGAAAGCATAGGTCCCGAAATATCACCCCCGGGTCCAGCCGAAGAAGTCCGTGTACCAAACTCGGACCCGAAGGCCCGGGTTGGAGTAAGGGTGGGAGCCGACCCTAAGATCTCCACCGGCTCCAACAGCATCTGCTCCGACGGAGCCGAAGCGGTCGGAGGAGGAACAGCCATGGGATGGGCATGGGCTATCGGCTCCAAAGCCGACTGGGTCAGAGCCGAAACAAGTTTTTGAAAGACTGGTGACTGGAACAGTCTTTGGAGCACCCTGTCTATATCCGAATCCGACATCCTCGAGGACTTAGAGGATACTGAACGGGTTCGAGAAGGCCTCTCCAACGGCCCCAAAGGACTAGGGGACCGGCTCCGAGGCGACTCGATGATTATCGGCACCGAGGGAATACCCACAGTAGTTTCCATCGGTGCCGAGGAGGACTTCGGCGCCGAGGAGGAAGTGTCTGAGCGGGCAACCTTAGTCGGCTCCGAGACCAGTGGAGCCGACGAAGGTGACCCGCCTCTCGATGCCCCAGCCATCGGCTCCGAAGCCCGAGGAGTCGAGACTGGTGGCATCGAGGCAGACGTTCGCCCTCGGCTCCGAAGTCCTTGGAGCCGAAGGAGAAGCCTGCCTATGTCTTTTGGCGGCCGGATCAGACGGACTGGTCGGAGCCGACGCCTTCTTCTTTTTGGTTGGAGAAGGAGAGGATGCTAGAGCTTCTTCGAAGGAGGGTTTGATTAAGCCTTTAAGGATAAGCTTATTTTTCCTCTCCTGGAGGACCCTAGAGGAAAAAGCGTGACACACGCTGCATGACTCCTGTAAATGTTTTGCACCCAAACAATAAACACAGAGAGAGTGGTCATCTGTGATTGACATTTTAAAATTACATTTGGTGCATTTTTTGAAGCCCGAAGGCCTAGGATTTTGAGACATTATGACCAAAAATGCAGTAAGAATACACAATCCAAAATTAACTTTACTTAACTGACTCTACAAAAATCAGTTTAGAACTGCCGGTTTAACAATCCGTACAACAAGAAACTCAAGGGGATCTGAAATCCCAAAAGTTTGAGAGGGGTTAACTGACCGGGAAAGGCCCTACAGATAAAGGAGGCCTGAAATCAGAAACAACCCAATCACTCAACAAGTTTCCACAAAAAAAACTTTCAATCACTACACAAAGCACAGTAGCCGTTAAAACAGCTTTTTATGACAGGAAAAACAATTTTCTGACAGAAAAAAGTAAGTAAAATTTACTACTCAGCTCAGCCAGCTCGAGACCACGTCTTCGCTAGTTAGCGGCAAACGAGATCTGGGGGACTGGTAGTGGTGCATCCTGGGATATAGTAAGCTCAGCCAATAAGAGACTTCGCTCTTTGGCATAAGCGTGCCGAGTCGGAGCCGAGGGATCGGCTCCGAACCCATCAGTCAGAATGTAGGCGAGATAGGATCACATAACATCCTATGTTCTGGTTGCAAATAATGCCCTTTTTAGATCTCTAAGTACCCATCTCATCCTCCGTCTCCCCAGTCATCAACAGCTTCTGGTACCTCTGGCTGCAGTTTATTGCCTGCTGTGTCTCTATAGTCATAAATAGATCCATTAATGAAGCCTGTGTTCCTGACATATATAAATCTTGCTTTACAATCCTGCTACATAAGGGCGGCAACTCCACTGACCCTTCTAATTACAGGCCCATTGTCATTCTGTCCCCATCTCCAAAATTCTTGCGAAATGCATACATGCCCAGTTACTCAAACACCTGCATGACAATAACCAGCTAACCTCCACCCAACATGGTTTCAGTCCCCACCAGAGTACATCCACTGCATTACTTTCTTCCATCTAAACAGTAGCCATGGCCCGTGATAAAAACATGCTCATCTCCTGCTTATTCCTCAACCTCTCAAAGGCTTTTGACAGTGTTTCTTACTCTAAACTTCTAAATAAACTCTCAGACTTCAACCTCTCTAGCTCCACAGTAAACTGGTTCTCCAGCTACCTCTCCAATAAGCAACAATCTGTTTGCTGGCAAACTGTCTTCTCACCCTTCCTTCCAGTCAAAAAAGGAGTTCCTTTAAGATGAATTCTAGGCCACCTCTTGTTTAATATTTTCATGAGAAAACTAGATTCTGCTTGTGAGCTCTCTTCTCTATTACACTACAGCAGCGATTCCACACTTATCTCCACCATCCATAATATTCCTAATATTTTAACACTCACTCAGGACACATTCTCTTTTGTTAAAATGTGGCTCTCTGATAATCGGCTACTATTAAATCCTAAAAAAAAAACAAAACTCCTTCTCTTCTTTCCAAGAACACTGACACAACACAGATCCTCTTTTGTCATCACCACCCTCAACAATACCATCATTAAAGCTGAACCTCATACAAAACAACCTGGCACCATAATCGATGACGAAGTAAAATTCGATGGACATATCCAACAATGTATTAAAAAAAAAACCACCAGAAACTTGGACTACTTTAAAGAAATAGAAAATCCCTTACACTTACCTCCAAACTTTCTCTGGCTCAGTCACTCCTCTTACCATGTCTACTTTACATTGCCCCTATCCTTACAAATATTCAGTCTACTCTATTGACCAAACTTGACCAAACGTACAATAAAATAGCCAGATTTGCCACTAATCTTCCTGACAGTACTCATCACTGTCCTGCCTTACAAAAGCTTCAACGGCCTGAATTATCTTAACTACTACCTCCTCAATTACATAGCATACATTCTGTTCTCTACAATCCCTCTTCCTGCCCCTCCCTCTCAAACCTAGTATCTTACTACATCCCCCCAACACCTCTGCATGGCTGACGAACATCTTCTTGATATCAACAAACCCAAAAAGATCATTGGAAAGTCCCTATGTTTAGAACATACTCCCCACTAAATATAAGAAATATCTCCCAACAACATCAGTTTAAAAGAAAGTTAAAAAACTATCTCCAAAAGACTTGGTCCTGCTCATGTCAAGGCCCAACAAGACATCACTGTTGTCTCTAAATCCCCTATTTTGGTCTTACTTCTCTTCTATTCTATTAGAATTATCTTTTAAGTTGTATGTTTTTGTAATGGAAATTTTCCTTGGATTACTGAGTTTTTGTGCTGTAGACTGGAGCTTGTCTCCTCGTGTTAGGGAAATGTACTTTTGACCATTTTGTTATTGTATGTCTAGTGTATGTTTGTATACAGATTAGAGCTTTTTTCCTTAGGTCTCCACTGAAAATGGGCCCTTGGCTCAGTTGGACCAACCCTGTCAACAAATGTCAAATCAATAAATGTTGATTAAATGAGACGCAACCATTCATAATGGAAATTGGATACTGATGTAGTCTCAGTTTTAACCCTTTTGGCTGTATGGATCATTTTTACATATGATATTCACATGTACTTCATAAAATGGGGTACAGTTGTTATTAATTATTGAAAAAGACAGCAATGACAAATGTGAATACTAAATGGGGACTATTTGGGGAAAAATGAATAAAGCTTGGAAATTATAACATCTTGTCTAAAGGACAGCAACTCAGCAATCAGATCTCATCATAAGTATATAATTGTAATAAGGGCATGCAGGGCAGATGAGTGATGTCCCCCTGCACAACATTTTAAAGGTTTAACAGTATATTTTGGAATCTGCACCAGTTTAGTTTCTGAAGTAACTGGACTAACAAGATCAAGGCTGACACTTCTGCTTGGGACCATATTGAAATATAAATTCAAATGTCAACATCAGTCTTTTGCATAAAAATTATTGATTGTGATTGTTCTATGAAATATAATGAGAATTGCAGGCCTCATTCATTCATTTTAACACCTTAATGAACCTGGTATTTTGTGTGTTAAATGCTGCATTCCTGGCTAGTGAAAAAATGTTTGCAGGGAAGATGTAAGGCGGAAAGAAGGTCACAAGGCCTTTTGGTCTTTTCAGTCTTTCGTAGCTCATTGAGAAGAGTTAAATTTACTAGCGGCATTTATTTTTTTATTACTAAGAGATCGTGGGAGTCTATCTACTCAGCCTCATTAGTTACCCTCCACTTGCCCATTAAGTACTCATACTGCCCTAATAATATTGTCTCTGTGACTGTGTTACATAGATTCTTATTGAATGCTTGCACTTGGTCTAAAAACATTTTCAAGTCCAGGATTCCAATTAAACTAACTCGGTGAATACACTTTTGATATATGCACAGAAATACAAAGCACACAAGCATATCATACTGTGCTTGGTGAAGAAGGAAAACTGACATTTCTGGAAAGGGCTTTGGAAAAACAAATGCCAATAACTTGTGATATTATGTATATTCAATACGTATTTGTCATTGTGAAATGTTGGATTGCACTGGCACTAAACAACAGCAATGCTGCTTAAAAGATGTGTAGCCAATAACATGGGATTACATGAGGCAGTTTACATGTACAAATTAAAACAGTAACATTTCATTGCATTATGAATAAAATAACTACATTTTTCTCCCAAGATAGGTATAGCCAAGCTCTTAAGACTAAAATGGAGTTTTCACAGTCTCAATGCTCAGGTCCGTGTTAAAAGAATAACTCTGTCCTCATACTGTGATTGCAATAAAACCAATGAGTGTGAAATACCAGGCAACTTATTTACATCAAAGGTTTTACAGGAGAGCCAAATAGGTGCATCCAAGATCATGCAGATGTGTGCATTACCAGGGTGCATTTCTCTTTAATCATGTATATATCCAAAAATTATGCTGTGAAGGATTATGATACAGTCACTGTTGCCGTTTTTGATCAAAGTCAGGAATTCATCAGCAACTCCTGCATTAGAATTGCATTTCTGCTTTACAGAAATGTAGAACACCTAGCTATTTTCTTTATAGCAATACACCTTCATCTGTGAGACATGAAGAAGAAAACGTTACTTGTAATTTGGGCACTGGTTATTGGTTTCCCAGACTCAAGCCATGGTTTTGTTGATCAAATTGAAAGTGCAGATTTGAATGGGCAGTTTTTAACCTGAATTATCAAGTAATTTAGGGAGAAGAAGTTTGGTCTTAGTTTTGTTGCCCAGTTGTTTTGAATTATTTGATTTCATAATTAGAAAACCTATGCCTCCGTTTTTTTTTTTTTTTTTGTAAGTCAGTATTACATGTTTTTTTTTTGTTAAAGAAGTAAGTGACAATCTCAAAATGTCAGTGCCACTTGTCAGCATAAGAGGAGTGGCACATCAGCATCTGTTGCTTAAACATAGTAGAAAACCTAAGGGCAGTTATGTTTTTTTTTTTGCTTGATTTGACATGGTTTCCATTCTGATCTTACCAGCCTATCCCATTTACTACTATGCAGTACTTAGGAAGTTGCACTAATTGGTTAGCAGTGCCGATGTCTTTTCTTGCACTGTGCAGATGGGAGACAGAAATCCTTCTTTTGTACTCTGTAGCTAGGGAGATAAATCGTGCTTCTTACCAACAATATGCAAACATACAGACTTGAAATTTCTTGCAAGAGCTCATTTGCTGTAATTCGTGTCTTCAGAACTTTGTATTGCATATTCTGTTGGAGGATAGCTCTATGCCTGTGTTTACTCATTTGCTGAACAAGCTTTCACATGGTAAAGACTTGCCAGTTTGCGCATTTTGGTGACATCATGGAGACACATTTTCTGACTTGAATCTTTTGAAGGATCTATTTGCTTAGACCATCCTTATTCAAAACACATAAAAATTGCTTTTACTTGCCGTGAAGAAGAAAGCTCGTCCCATTATCTCCCCATCCAAAATAGTCACTATATTTTCCACTTTCTTGAATATTTTAGAGCTTGAGACTAATGAGCATTTGTTGCTGCTGCTTAGAGTTCCTTTCTTTCCTCATCTATCTGGGTTGCGACATCCTGATTGTGATTAATAAAACTCTCCATTTTCTCTTTTACATGCAGAAGTATTCTACCTTAGTTAACAGGTATGCAGTATACCTTTTTCATTCCAGAGAGTGCGTACACATGAAGGTAATAGGAGAGACACAGGGAAACATTCACTGAGAATAGGCATAGAAAATACTGCTTTAGAAGATCTGGTTTTGTGGTTCAAAGGGATGGTGTCCTAACTGTAACCCAGAAAACTGGGATTCATTTAGCAACCCTGGCACTAGAGGATACCCTGGTCCACTTACCTTTTGGGGGGGGTTAAATGAGGAATGCATGCTTTTTGGCACACAGAAATGGCAAGATTTCTCTAGTGGAATCTAGAAAAAAACACCTTCCATGCTTCAGAAAAGAGGACCAGTGTTACTTCTAGCAACTTCTGTTGCAGATCTGAGGGATGGCCATCAAGAGTGGCATATTGCATTCCCTAACTTCCTGTTCGTGAGCACACAAAGGAGGCGGTACGGCTGTAACATAAAACCATGACCTTCCATTGATAGCCGCCATATGATGTTCCCTCTTGTTTAGCTCTCAACTGCTGATGGGAATGGATAGGCTAATATGTCTGAAGGTCATTACACAGTAGTAGCAAAGTAATGCAAAAGAAAAAAAATGTGGGATTAATAAGTAACAAAGGCACTGTTGTACAGACTTTGCGATTCCCTGCTTTTATTAAGAACAGGTTGATCTTTAAAGTTTATTGATATCCAGCCCCAAGCTCTCAGCAATTATTTCCAGGCCACTACTTAATGCTGTCTGATGCTGTTCTGCCCATGAAGCATTCTAAAACACAGTGCTGACACCCATTCTAAAGACAAATGTAAAATATAAACTGCATTCTAGGAGTACTATACATTATGTCAAGCTACATTAACATACCATATGATATATACCTTTAACATCATTCACACTGGCACACAAAAGTTTATAGGTGCGCACACATTTAGCTGAGAGCACCTGCTGTAACATTTGAGCAAAACTGGAAGTAAACATCCAATGCAACTTCCATCATTGTTTGGCTTTACATATTTTCAGCTGCATGTAGCAGCAAGGTCACACACCTGCAGGAGAAAGGAAATTTCCCTGTATTCCAGAAGTTGCATGATCTCAGAGATGTCATATTTAGACATTGGAAGTGGAGTCTCATCCACTACAAAAAAAAAATCATTATAATTCCATTCAGTGAATTGGTATGAATCCACATTTATTTATTAGATTGTGAATACAGTTCAGACACAACATACTGATAATTAACCCAGCATGTATGTGCAAACAACTTTCAAGATGATAGGTTGCAAATTTGGTGAAAGGTGAAATGCAATAAATTACTGAAAATTACTCAACCCGTGCTAAGCATGAAGACATAAAGATGTTTAATTTCTTAATCCAAAAAACTGAAAACAATGTTTTCAAATTGTGTAACTGTAAAAATAAACTAAAAAAACACAATAAAAACAGGTGGAGCCACTGAATTTCTTCTTTGAAAATCGTTTATTAAACGATTTTCCAAAGAAGAGATTCAGTGGCTCCACCTGTTTTTATTGTGTTTTTTTAGTTTATGTTTAATTTCTTGTTTAGTTTTACAGCAAAATAAGTTGATTAAATAATGCAAAACACTCAGTTCTCTGACTTGTAAATCTATATTTTACTTAATAGTGGCGATAAAATACAATCTGAAGTATTTAACTTCATTTGTGCAGCAACCTATGGGAATCGGATCCAACCTCGGAACCGAGACAGCAGTTTTCAACAGCCTTAGATCCAAGCTCCAAGCTCCTCCCCTACCCATAATCCCCTGCCAACCCTGACTGACCTCCGATCTAGTTTGTCGCAGTTTTCTTCAGCAGCTTGATCCAGAGTTCCAGGCATTTTCGTCCACTTTGTGAGAAAAATGTAACTTTTCTGACCCTTTTCTTTAACTCTTGGTGTGAGTGTGTTTTCAGGTCCCTTTATCTCTTAGAACTCTCTTAGTTTAATTTATTTTATTCCATATCTAACCTCCCCCTTCCTTCATGGTTCTGTCAGGGTTGTGTGTGTGTCTTTGGGGCCTAGTGTGTATGGTTTTACCTTCTAGTATGTCTGAGGCCCCAAAGTTGGTGTTTTCTAAGTGCACAGAGTGTGGCCATAAGCTGTCCCCAGCGGATGGCCACACTCGGTGTGTGTGTTGTGCCTTGGGGTTGAGCACCTGTCCTCTGGTTGTACCATATGTGCAGCATTCAACCCCAGGGCACTCAAGGACCGGAGGTCTAAGCTGATTCTGGCGGGTCTTCTGCCCCCGGATTCAGCTTCTACCTCCGGTCCTCCCATGGCTCCCGCTGTGGCTGCCACTCCTGCTTCCCTCCCCCCGGCCGGACCTCAACCTCCCACCTTAGGCCCTGAGGAGAGGGAGGCTAGGAAAGAAAGGAGGAAGGAGAAGCACCACAAGCGGCGGGCCGAGGCCTCCACTTCAGCCCCTCCGGCTAAGCCGTCTTCTCCCTGCAGGACTTCTGGGTCTACTCCTTCTCGGATCCGGTCCCCATGCTGTTCACCGGGTCCTGAGGAGGAGGAGACCCGATCTCCATTGAGGTCATCGAGGCGACACTCCCGCCTCACCTCGGTGGCCTCGTCGAGATCTATCCAAAGTCTCACTGATGCAGATTTGGACCGGATGATGAGAAGATTCCTGCAGGCCCAACTGCAGATGGGAGTGCTCCTGCCTCCCCCCCCTCCAGTGGGGAGCTCGACCCCCTTCTTTGCCCCAATAGCTCCTTCTCTGTCCCGTTTCCCGGGTTCGGAGTCTTCGGAGCCGGGCAGCCTTGGAGCCGGGGGTGTGTCAGCGCCGATAGTCTCGGGTACTTCTGCGCCGACACTTCCCTTGAGTCTGTTGGGTCCATTTTCTTCTAATATGAGCTCTCAGAGCCGAGGGCTGAGCTTCAGATCTGGCGGTATCGGTATGTCTTCGGCTCCATCCAGGTCGGAGCATGCTAGTTCGTTGGATCCGATCACTTTGGTGCTAACTCCGATCTGTCAGTCGGATCCGAGCGAGGGTCTGCTTTCAGATCCCAGAGAGAGCAGCTCTCCTCGGCATTCGACATGGTGGAGAGGGCTCTGTCGAGGGATTCCAGGCCCCCCGGCCCTTGCCACGGCTCCACCTTGCACTCCTTCTCTGTTGGGTCCGACTTCCATCACCCGGCCCCAGAGACAGCCTGCTTTGACGTCCCAGGTAGTTCCATTGTAACAAGACGTTGCTGGTGAGACCTCCTCGGACAGCCCCCCGAGGAGGTTCCTCAAGCGAAGGTGCAAGAGGAGGCACCTGGACTCCCCCGAGTCCTTGACTGAAGACACAGATTTGGAGGAAGGGGAAGGCTCTCCAAGATCACCCCCTGAAGATGTCTCATTTGGTGACATCATGGAGATGCTCAGAATAAGGGGGGGTGGTCTGCCCCAAAGCCTACCTTGGACGAATCCGTGTTCCTGGAGGCATTTGAAGCAGGCCCATCTACCTCTTGGGTGTCCCCTCCGGCCGACCCCGTGGTAGACTTGATTACTACCAGGGCGTGGAAGAAGCCGGACACTGTGGAGCCAGTCCTCAAGCGCCCGGACAAGATTCTTAGCCCACCCTCTGACAAGTCCCACTGGAGCAAGGGTCCCCCTGTAGATGTCATGTTGGTGGCGGCGGCCACCAAGAGGGAACTTTCTCAGGAGAGTCCCTCGGTTCATCCCCCAAGCAAGGAGTCTTGGTCGATGGACCGCCTAGGGAAGCGGGTGTTTAGTTTGGCTACCTTCTCTGTGAGGTCGCCCCCCCGAGTCCATGTCGGCGGAGGACAAACAATTGCTCTCTACCCAGATGGCCACTCTACGTTCCATATCTAACACCTCTATGCGGCTACTGTCTCATGCCACGGAAGGAGCCGCTAGAGCCAGCGGAGCGGGCCTCGTCATGAGACGTCAGGCCTGGCTCCAGCACTGTGATTTCACGGAACCCTTTAAGGCGTCTTTCGCTAAAGCCCCTTTTGATGGTTCTGCCCTCTTCAGTAAAACCGTGTGAGATACCTTGGTCCAGAGCAAAAAGGACGGGAAGACTTTGTCTGCCGAAGTCCACTTCTCTGCTCCCCGGAGGTCCTTCTCTAAGAACCAAAAGGGACAGAAGAAGATGTGGTTCCGGAAGTCGCAACAGTCCAGTCCCGCTCTGGACTCCCAGCCCTTCTGTGGCAGAGGAGGGCAGGGTGGACGCCACCCTAGAGGCAGAGGGGGCCCACGGAACTTTGGATCCAGAGAACCCTTCTCGGACCAACCCACACAACATCCCTGAGGGGTTGCCTGACTGCTCCACTCTGGAGGCAGTCGGGGGGCATTTCTTGAAGCACCCAGCAGCTTGGGAGTCCATCACGACAGAACGCTGGGAGCTTCGCATCATATCCAGAGGATATCAGATCCCCTTTTCTCGTTACCCACACAGCCCCAGATACCTCCCCAATGTCCCACCCAATCAGAGGGAGGCTGCAGCAATGGAAATCCAACATTTGCTGGAAAAAAAGAGCCATCCAACATGTCCCCCCAGACCAGTGTGGGTCCGGGTTTTACTCCAGATTCTTCTTGGTGCCAAAAAAGACGGGGGACTTAAGACCAATCCTCGACCTCTCTTCCCTGAATCTGTGAGTAACCAAAGAGAAGTTCCGCATGGTCACTCTTCAATCCATTCTCCCCCTTTTGCAGGAGAACGATTGGATGTGCTCTATAGACCTCATGGATGCGTACTACCACATTCTGATGGACAGGCAATCCAGGAGGTTCCTCCGCTTCCGGCTAGGAGCCAGTCATTTCCAATTCAGGGTCCTCCCCTTTGTTCTCACCACAGCCCCCAGGGTGTTCACCAAAGTGTTAGCAGTGATAGCGGCCCACCTGAGGCTCCAGGGAATTCAGGTCTTCCCATACCTGGATGACTGGCTCCTGACCGCCCCGACAAGGCATCTACTCTGTGCAGCCAGAAACCACTTTCTTCGTCTAGCTCCCCGGCTGGGGATCAATATCAACATAGAAAAGTCATCTCTTATTCGGACTCAAACCATAGACTTCATAGGGGCCAGATTAGACACAAACAAACTCCTAGCTTTCTTGACCACAAACCGGCTACTAACCCTGAGGCTACACGTGCAGGCCATTCTGCAATCTCCAGCTCCCCCAGTGGAATTGGTCTTGAGGTCTCTTGGCTCGATGGCGGCAGCAATCAACCTATTGCCAATGGCATGTTTGAACATGAGGGTCTTACAATGGACCCTTCAGGTCCAGTGGTCCTTTCTTCACTATCCTCTGAGCCATCCCATTCCCCTCAGCAGGGCTTGCAAGAGGGCCCTCCTATGGTGGCTCCAATCTCCGGACCTCCAGCAAGGACGCCCCTTTTCTATGACCCCTCCACTAGCCACAGTGACCACGGATGCCTCCCACCTTGGGTGGAGGGGGCATTGTTCAGGCAGGACAGTCCAAGGCACGTGGGACCTCACGGAGACCTCACTGCATATCAACGTCCTAGAGATGAGGGCAGTGCTGTTAGCGTTGCAAGCACTTCAGGACCTTCTTCCTGTAGGAACAATTGCGATTCAGATGGACAATATGTCTGTTGTCTGGTACATCAACAAACAGGGGAGAACCAGGTCTTACCCACTCCGTCGAGAGGCCATGAGGGTGTGGGAATGGGCGATCTCCACCAACCGCTTTCTCATAGCAATGCACATTCCGGGACGGTCCAACATCCTAGTGGACAAACTAAGTCACACCATCCTGTTACCATATGAGTGGTCTCTGAATCCCGAGATAGCGAATCGGATTTTCACCAAATGGGGTCAGCGCTGTTGCGATCTCTTTGCCTCTCCCTCTAACACAAAATGTTAGGACTACTTTGCTCTCATTTCCCCCTCTGGGGAACCCCCGAGAGATGCTCTGGTGCATGCTTGGCCTCCCGGTCTTCTTTATGCTTACCCTCCTCTTCCTCTGATGCTGAAGTTTCTTCAGAAAGCCAGTCAGTTGGGGAGCAGGATTATCCTCATTGCCCCATTTTGGCCTCGTCAAACCTGGTTCCCTTATCTTTGGTCTCATCTGGTGAATCCTCCTTGATTTCTGGATCCCCGTCCAGATCTAATATCCCACCCCCTTGATCTCCCAGTCCCGAACCTGGACAACCTTGGCTGCTCCAGTTCCACGTGTAGCTAGGACTCCCGGTATCTCTTCCCCAGTTAAAACTATTTTAGTAGCAGCACACAAGCCTTCTACTAGAAAGATCTATAGCAGCAAATGGAAACGTTTCTCCATTTGGGCGGCACACAAAAATTTGGATCCTTTTACAGCTCCTTTGCCCACTGTATTAGACTTTCTGTCATGACTGTTTCATCAGGGGACTAGCTCCTCCACAGTCAAGGTTCAACTAGCAGATATCTCTCATTATCACGTGGGAAATAAACTGGGCCCTTTGATCACCACGAAATTGTGCAAGACCTTTTTGAAGGGCACCTTTCTGCTCAGACCTCCAGTGAAGGATGTAGTCCCTCCTTGGGATTTAACGCTGGTGCTGCAGGACTTGACAGCTCCCCCGTTTGAGCCAGCAGCTTCAGTAGATCTTAAATTCTTGTCATGGAAAACGGCCTTTCTTGTCGCTATCACCTCGGCTCGAAGGGTCTCTGAACTACAGGCCCTCTGTGTAAAACCCCCATACTTGACCTTTCACAAGGATAGAGTTTACCTCAGGACAAATCCCTCTTTACTTCCCAAGGTTGCCTCTGAGTCAAATATTAACCAGTCCATCAACCTGCCGGTATTTTTTCCTAATTACCATAATAAAGGGGAATACAAATTACCCTCACTGGATGTGCATAAACAACTTTGCTTCTACATCCACAGGACATCTGGTCATAGGAAATCCGACCAGTTGTTCGTCTCCTTTGCCAAATTTAACTTGGGTAAATATGTGTCTAAAGTCACACTGTCTAGATGGATTTCACAGTGTATCCTTTTAGCATATGAAAGTTCGGGCAGCCCCGCACCTCAGGGAGTCCATGCCCACTCTACTCGATCTATGTCTACCTCTGCGGCTTTTAGAGCTAGAGTTTCTTTGGATGATATTTCCTCGGCAGCCACTTGGGCCTCATCTCATACCTTTATCAATCACTATAAATTGGACATTATCTCCAGAGGGAGAGCATCCTTTGGCTCTGCAGTGCTCCGGAACATCCTTCCATGAAGACCGCCCAAGATTCAGGTAGCTGGGGACTCTGTCCCATAGGTTGCTGCACAAATGAAGTTAACTACTTCAGATTAAGAAGTTATGTACTCACCATAACGTTCCATCTGAGTAGGTAAACTTCATTTGTCAGCAACCGTCCCTCCCTCCTGCCCCCTCACTTGCGAATGTCTTCATACTCAGGTCCATGGGTTTTACCCACTTTATCTTGAGAATAATAATCTTATAGCAGTTTCTGCTGTTGGGCAAACTTGATCTGAGGTCAGTCAGGGTTGGCATGGGATTATGGGTAGGGGGAGGAGCTTGGAGCTCGGATCCAAGGCTGTTGAAAACTGCCGGCTCGGAACCAAGGTTGGATCCGATTCCCATAGGTTGCTGACTAATGAAGTTTACCTACTCAGATGGAACGTTATGGTGAGTACATAACTTTTTATTTTAAGGGGACGTTAATGACAGCATCAGTTCTACTGTGGCTTCTTGGGCAAAGTGTTCAGTAAATGTAACACACAGCAAAGCTGCATTTATGATTAATATTGCTTAAAGTCTTAAAGGAGGCAGAAAAGTAGGGCAGAGATGGGAAGAAATTTTTGGCTATTCTACAACCTCAGTTTTAACCAAGATAAGGTAGTTGACTGTTTTTATTTTTTTGTTCTTAATTTAAGCTTGCTGTCTTTTGAATTAATTAGTTATCAGGCATTGCCTGTAAAATAACAGTTCAGATTTGTTGGTTTAATTTACTTCTGCTAATAGTCCTAAATGTGTAAATCATGTTATGGTAACTGGCAGATTAGCTGATTTCAACAGGGCTATCTCATTTTGTTGAAAACACGAACCATCGAACCCCTATTTATCGAACATAATAAAATGAAAGTTGAATTCCGCAAACAATCACTGCCTTGAATGTTTTTTCCCAAGGAAACTAACTAGTTGGCCATCATTAGGAATTTGTCCTTTTCCCTACTGTAGTGCAGTCTCAGAGTTGGTATATTTAGTGGGGGGTTGAGGGGGGTGCAGCCTCCCACTTGGGTAGGTTTTAAATTATGTGGTTCTTGTGAAGGTCACTAGGACGGCCCAAGTTAGTTTCTCATGGAAAAAATTTTGCAGAAGTGATCGCCAAATTTAGCTTTCAGTTTATTGAGTTTGATAAATAGGGATTCAGTGGTTTGCGTTTTCGACAAAATGATATAGACCTGATTTCAACATAAGAACAATAGTAGGCAATGTGATCACAGGGGCCATAAGATGCCTGGCCAAAGAAAAGCTTAAATGGTCTTGCACTGTCTTGATGCACTTAATAGCGAATTTGATGCACAGAGTGCGCACACAATCTCTGACAGTATAAGGAGACTAGTAGTATATCAGCAATGGTTGTGAGGGCAGAAAAGCTTTTAAAGCAGATGACAGAAGGCTAGCATAATGGTGCAATGGATGGTGTTGTTGTCTCACAGCAAGAGGTTCTCTGGTTTGATTCTCTGCCAGAGTGTCTTCTGTGTAGAGGCTGCATGGATTTTCTCCAGGTGTTATTTCATCCCACATTCCAAAGCCATGCAGTAGATAGGTTGGACATACGAAACTGGCTGTAGGTACGAGAGTACATATGTGTGTCGTATGGAAGAACAGCCAGGGTTGGGCTAGGCACCCAGCAGGGTAAACATTAGTTCTGAAAAAGGGAGATGGATGGATAAACAGAAGGGATCAGGGAAGGAAATGAGGGTTGTTTTAGCTACAATATCAAAAAGAAAGATATCAGGAACAGTCAGGGCCAGGCTAAGCAAAAATAGGTGGGAGATCACAGAAAACTAGGAAAAAGCAGAGGTGTTCTTTGAATACTTGTTCCAGTTTACAGAAAGGAAAGCAAAGCGTGTATGATATGTTGTGAGGAAATAAGTACAGAATGGGGAGAGCAGTGAACAGATACCAGGATAAAAGTGGAGGAAATGGGAAAAGGAAATGGCTGCTTATAGTGAGAGTAAAATACAAAGGAATACAAGGACCTGATGGGCTGTCTCCTAGAATCCTTATTAGTCTGGCTATTGTGTTAGCAGATCCCTGATACAGATGTTCAAACAGTTCACTAGCCACTTCTCATATAATTGCAGAAGGCGTCTCACAAGTTGAAAGGAGCTGACAATCAAACTTGATTCAGTTCTTAGACTCAGTAAGGTGAACATGAAAGAGAAGTCAGTAAAAGAGATCTACCTGGATTTGAGAAGGGTCTTTGGCTCAGTTCCACAGAGATGGATAAAAGAAAATCTGAAGGGTTTGTGGGTATTAAAGGAGTAAGACAACTGATTGCTGAATTGTTGATTGGTAGCAAACAGAGGGCTGGTGTGAAAGAGATGATGACAGAAATAAACAACTAACTAGCAAAGTACCACGGTAGGTCTGTCTTGGGTCCAATACTTTTCATTATCTTTCATTCCGCCATATCTAAGGAAACTGAAACAGGATCAACCTGTTTGCTGATGACACAAAGACAGGTGCAGCAAATGAGATTGAGGGATGTTTTAAGGAAATATTTCAAAAAGCAGACCAACTGGCATAAAGGTGACAGTTGAGATTCAGTGTAGAGAAATGTAAATACTGTGCTTGAGTCACAATGATTGTAGTGTGAATAATCAGCTGGGGAGAGGAACTGATGCAATCTGGGCAGGAGAAGGCTCTAGAGATGTTGAGTGTACCTGGAATGGTCCGCCTGAATCAGTGTGAGAAGGCAGTGGCAGCTGCATAGAGGAGGCCTGGGGTGAATAGTCAGTGGAATAGACTCCAAAAACAAAGTAGTAATACTTTCAATGGACTAGGTCATGATCAGATGATGATATCATCAATTCTTTGTATTCAATTCTGTTAGTCATACAAAGAAAGGGACATCAAGATTGCCTGAAGGAATCCAGAGAACTTCTACTAGAAAAGTATGTGCAGATTGGACAGGAAAGACTATGAAAAGAAACTAGCTTTTTTATATTATCTTTTCGTTACTAAAAACTATAATAGATGATGTCATAGTCATGTGAGGCAGTTGTGAAGGAGTCATCTTGAACAGGAAGAATAGAGAGGAAGAAGAAAGGGCTTATGCAACAGATTGTTGAGACAAACTATTCTCTGGACCTCCAAAGACCCTTCTTCACAGAGGGCTGCAGACCACACATTATACCACCAGAATGGGTGGTGAGGAAGGAATCTAGAAACACTCAAGGGCATGGTACAGTCAGAGAAAAAGTGAAGTGAAAGAGATAGAGTGGAAGCAGAATGTCAGATGCATTTATGGAACAGAATAGACAGGCTTATTGACCCCTCCTACCATCAAGTTAATGTAATTTAATGTGATTAGGATAGATAAACTGGGTGAAGCATCACAAACTGTCCTTCCTTTACTGGCAATTTTAATTGTAACTGATATTACACTGCTGATATACTGTCGTTTCTGAGTCAATGTTTCACTACTGTACACCAGAATCTGTGTTTCAGAGACAAATATTTGACTGAATTAGTTAACTCATATTTTAAATATTTCTGTTTACTAAAATTTTACAGTAATAAAGCAGAAAGGAATATATATTTACTAGCCAAATTAGTGATTTACCTGTTTTATTTTCATTTAATAAGGCCATCTTTTGTAGTTTATGTTGTGATACAAGTTTAGTTCATGTCAACATTTGCAAATGTAGTTCAGGGATCGCTATTTGAAGTTTATTGAATAAATTAAACACAGACAGGGAGATATTTTCTACCCTGTTTATAAATGGGCATTTGTCTAAATGCTTGACATGTCATAGATATGAACACAGTAAAGTTGAGAAATGTTTGTCTTAAAAGCAGCAATACGACATTGAAGTTATGAGGAACTGAATATACAGGTTAATTAAATTACTTTATGTGATCTTCTACAAGGGTGTAGATCACATTGATGATGGATATAGAAAGGTGTTAATGGCATTACAGTTTAACCCTTCCACTTATAAGCTGGGATGGCCACTTTAATGGATGCTGATAAACAAGAATGGGACACGAACTGGAAGTCTGGCAGATGCTTATCCAAGGTTATGAAAGTGATTACTTGTGGAAGAATAATAGTTCTTCAGGAAGAATTTTTTTTATTTTCTCACTCATGACCATATACTTGCAGGAAGAGAGAAATTTTAAGAGAGATTGTTTTGTAAATGTTTCATAATTCTGACTGTGGTGATATGGCCCTTACTGATGGTCATTAAATAGTTTTCTGTTTCACTAATATAGTATATACCTGCAATCTTCAAAGAGAGAGAGAGACAGAGATCCAAAAAAGCAGTAGCAATATAATGGTGACAAATATGTCATGTGACATGCTCTTTGGGTTAATAGAGCACATTCATGGTGAGCCAAGTCCTCAGGTGACATCTTATTTTCACCTTCAGGCTGATCAAGGTCTGTTAGAACAGTACCATGAGCAGCATAAAATGTGGGGCAGTGGCTTGAAAAAGCAAAAGGATTTGTTTCTGGGAAAGGGGCTTATCTAAGTACATCATAACAACATGCAGTGGGACCTACTGTATATTTTCAGCCTTCTTGAAAGGGCAAAGATAAGTTTTAATGTCTACATTTTCCATGGGTCTGGTGCTAAGTTAGAGTTTTGAAAAATATATTTTTCAGTTAAAGGATAGTGGAGTTTCATTTGTTGTTATTCAGTTTTGATTTATTACTGACAGACTAATGACATATTTTCAATAATTAATATATTACATACATGCTACAGAGATGGATCAGATCTAGAAGTAAAATATCACAAAAAGACCATTTGTTGGAATGGACTGAAAACTTGCATGACTGTCTCTAGTATGTTATGTTCATGATGGATGAAAGCAAACTTGTTTCACCCTTTATTCCATGTTACCTTAGATTGCCTTCAAGATTTAAAAGTAACAGAGGAGGTAAGGAGCATTGTGAACACTCGGCTTTTAGAGTGTAAGATGTACTAACAGTTGTGTAAACTGGATAAGCAAGTCAAGAAATACAGATCAAATAGACATGAAAGTAATACTCATCTCGTAATCCATGCATTTGATTGATAGGTGACAAAGTTGGCTAAACACTTATTTATCCTCTTTCCAAACCTACTGTTCTAGGTTCAGATTAAATTAAGAATTCTGATGGACAAATAAGTGTCTACAATGATGTTGTAGGATCAAGTTAATGTAGATGACGATTCTTCTGAGAGTACTATGTGTGCATACCCCCACCTGTAGTAGTCAAAGAGGATAAAAAGCTGGCTAGAATTCAAGCATCTTTTGACAAATTTGTCTGGAATGGGAAGGCAAGCAGGACTGCTAGAGGAAGATTATGTTTCGCTAGGAAATGTGGATGGAAAATGTTAGAATTTAGACTTAATGCATTAGTTGCTGCTGTCACTGCAATATGTTCCCAGCCAGGATTTATCTTTTTCAGAGTTGACAAAGTAAAAAGGCTAAGCCAAAATGTTTAGTATAATTTATAGTTTTTTTAGAGAATTTAGAGGGAACTTTGAGTGGTTATAGGTCTACTGTGAATGTGAATCTGGAACAATAACAACTGAAAAATGCAGATCTGTTCATTTCATGAAAGAGGTGGCACAAAAAAATATCAGTTGTGTAGAAAATATGTTTGGGATAAGAAAAGAAGGGAGCTTGAGAGTTATGGACTGGTCAGATTCTAAATCTAGGTTTCAAATGTTTGAAGGGGGTGGTTCTATTTTGAACAACTTAAGTAAGCTGTGAAAAAGTGAGCAATCGATTTGTGGCTAGAGGGCATGGTAGAGGAGCTAAATCATCAGATTAAAATACAGCACAGAAAATCTATCAGAGGGATGAATAAAAGATTTTCATGTGGTAAAGTATATAAAGTTCTTCTATAGCAGAAATATGTGACTATTATTGATAAACTAAGGATGAGGTCAGAACATATTGAAGGAATTACATTCTGGGATGAGGTCAGAACATATTGAAGGAATTACATTCTCAAAATGAGACTACCTGTTGTGTGGGATCACTACATCTGCTGAATGCACAGACCCAGATATAGGATTGTAATACCACCGGTAGAGGCACAGGTGAGTGATGCGAATACTGTGCAGGTCTCATTCAAGTTTTGGGACTGTTGCACTATTACAAGATATTAGAATGTTTGTATTAAAGTGTGGAAAAACATCTTTGATAAACCAGTCGCTCTCAAGTGGGAGTTTTCCTGGCAGTCTGACTCTGGGGTATTTTTGCAATGGGTTAGAAAGATGAAATGAGATGAAGGATGGTCACAGGTTCAGACATTTGGTGTATGTGCTTGGTTGAGGAGCCAATGGTGTGAAGCTACCATCTGTGGGATTATGACTGAATGCCTTTAAGTCAGAATCACACCTAAGATGTTGCGATAGTAATCCTGCTCAGTATGAGAGGAACCACACGTTCAAACATCTGGATGGAATTCAGGTGAGTAATGTTAGAACTTACCTGTGTGTGTTATGTACTCAAGACAGAGAAAAAGAACATGGTAAGGCAATGTGGGACAAACTAATGCATTACTATTAGATTCATGAATAAGAGGGTTAAGCTCCTTTGGGAGAATGGCTTTATCTGGCTGGCACTTAGGGAAGGGGGACTTTTAAAGGGATTTGAGGGAAGAACAAATCATTAACATTTTAACAAACCTTTTTTATTCCAATGATTCTTGTTTAAGCTGCAGAAAGAATTAGTCTGTAATGGAGGTTTACTGGCCAGTTTCAAACGCGTTTGCAAATAAAAAACTCAATATGATAAACAATAAGATACAAACTAAAGCAGTTAACATGCACCAAGTTTAGTTTGTATAAAAGAGAATATATTACAATATTAATCAGTAGGCATCAATCAAAAGTGCTGTACAGCATTAATAGGGCAGAAAATGTCCCATGTATCATTTTAGTATAGCTCAGAGTCAGACGCATCAAATTGCACTTTCAAGTCCAAAACATGTTTTTCTCTAGTCGTTCTGGGTTGACAGAATCTTTCCAAGGATCTTTTGTCCCTGATGAGCACTGAAAAAAGATTGCTAAGTTCCGTGTCCACACTCTGGGGGAATCCAAACAACTGAAGGTAATTATCTGCAAATTTACACTGGTTTCCTTGGAAAAAATATCCATTTAATTGCAGTGAGGAACTTGGCTGATTTCTTTCTTGGGCAAGAAACTTCTTTACTGCAAACAGATCTGTTTTTGATTCTGTGGCTGACCAGATTTCCCTGGAATCATCAAGACGCAATATCACAGCTTTAATTCCTTTATCAGTGTGTGACTGTATAGCAGTCCTCAGTCATATTCCCAGGCCAAGTTCTTTCAGAGTCTGTCTTTAGCTATACAACTCAGAAGACTGAATGTCTAAGTATGATTGCAGTATATGACCCTTGCAAAATGGAGCGAAAACTGTTGCATGACTCTGTTCTTTCTCTGCTGTTGGTTGTTCTTTCTCTGCTGTTGGTTGTTCCTAGCTATTAATACAGTTCTTGTTCACTGTTATGCCTTTGGAACACAGATTGTTTCTCTATACCCAGTTTTAATACTGTTTGACAAAAATATTTTTTTGAGTGTGTGTGAAGAGGTGGATTTGTACACATTAACATTTATTCCACAGCCTGTGATTTTATTACTCTTTTTGACCTCTTGGTAGTAATTCCACAGAGCAGGACATGCAGTTTCTATACCCAGCTTTGAAATCCATTCAGTATGTCCCTTTTCCTTCCCCTTTTTGGTGGGTTAAAATGGATACTAGGACACAAAGCCAAAGGTGGCCCCTGTTCCCTGATAAGAAAACTAATCTTTTACATTGCATTACTTTCCTACACTCTGTCAGTGTCTCTGTGACACACTGATACATTATATATCAGGAAATTAGTAAGGCTAATACACACCAATAAACAAAGGCAAAATTGATAACTATTATCAATACACATTAACAACACTATGTATTCACAATTACATTAACAACAATAGATGTTAAGTTGTCTATCTCCCCTTCATTCTTGCTGGTTGGGTTCGGAGCTGATCCTCAGCTCTGACTCGGCCATCTTCAAAAGCTCGAGAGCTGCTTACTGGCTCGAGGCCCCCCTATATCCCATGATGCCTGGCGCTAGATACCCAGATCTCGTTTGCCGCTTATGCTGCGAGGTTGTTCTACTGGCTCAGGTCATATAAGCTTCATTATTATTATTGTATTTTTCATGTTAAAACTGTATTGGTTAGTGTAGAATTAGTCATTAGTTAGACTTTAGTATTGTAGCTAGTTTTCTTCTAGATAAGCATTACCCTTCCTTAAGGAACTCATTTAAGTTAGAGAGTTTCCCCACCCCCCCTCTCTCCCTTTTCCACAGAAAGTTCTTTTCGTTTAAGTTAGAGGTTAACCTTTCTATATCCCTTAAAAAAAAAAAAAAAAATTCCTCTAATTAATCACTGTTAGTGTTTATTGATAGTTTTCGACATTTTTTGTTGTAGTGGTACTTGTAGTGGGTTGTGGTAACTGTAGAGTGTTAACTTTTACTGTTGGTTACCTTAACCATTTGTGTGGAATCTTGTCCTTGGTTTTCTCCCGAGGATGTCCAAGGATCCAAAACCGTCCAGATTCAAGAAGTGTGACTCATGCTGTCAAAAGATGTCTCTGACAGATGGTCACACTTCTTGTGTCTATTGTCTGGGCACTGTGCACCTGCAGGACTCTTGCTCGATCTGTCGTGCCTTCAGTCCAAGAGTCCTGCAGGAGTGCAAAAATAAATTGATTCTAAGGGGTATGCTTAAACCCCAAGATTCACCAGTGAAGGCTCAGCCGGTGAAATCTTCCAGGCCACCTAAACCTTCGGCTCCCAGTTCGGAGCCGTCGTTGGGTGAAGCCACACAATCCATTTCGGCTCTGGCTGGAACCGATGTCCCTCCCTCCCAGTCGGCTCTGATACGGTCTTCGGAGCCGGCTGAGAGTCAAAAGAGATCCAGGTCTCCTTCTTTGGAGTTGATACATTCAGCTCCGAAGTCGCCCCTGCTCCAAACGGAGCGTAGTCATTGATCATCCCACTCTTCTCGGTCCTCTAGACTTTCGGACCATGACTTGGAAAGAGTGGTCAGTAGGCTCTTAAAATCGCACGCCCTAGCCAAAATGTTGTCCAGCCCTCCTCATCAAGAGTCGGCTCCGTCCACAGCTGTAGATATTCCTCCTCCAACTCTTCCTATGAGCTCGGAGCCGGAGTTCGTTGTGGTTCGAGTCGTGGAACCATCGGCGCTGATACCCTCTCTTTCAGTTCTGTCGTCGGCTCCGATCCCTTCCCTGGTACCTTTCCTTGAGGGATCTGGGCGCCGAGACTCCCTAGTCGGCTCTGAGGGGGCGAGTGGCATCAGACCCTTGTCCGACCCCACTCTCCCTCTAGGTGCTTTGGCACAGGTGAGCTCGGCTCCCACATCTGCCTTGGAGCAGTCTCCCTTGGTGTGGGGAGGGCTTCTGTTTTTTTCGGAAGCCTGAGCCTTCTCTGCGTCTGGGCAGGGATGCCTTTGAGGTGATGAGGAATTTACTGGCCCCCCCCCCCCGAGTCAGTCCCACGATCGACCCCGTCGGCTCCTCCCCCTAGGGTGCCTGCGTCAGCCTTTGCCCCTCTTCCAGACCCCAAGCGTGGTGATCCAGCACTCCAGGACACCCCTTTGGGGATATCCTCCTCTTCCGAGGCCTCCCCTGATCTTTCAGAGGAGCCACTTCGCAAGAGAAAATGCAAGAGGAAGCATGTTGACTCCCCCGCGTCTGTCACATTGGATACCGACTTAGAGGAGTCAGAAGGGTTCCCAAGATCCCCCTCTGAAGATGTCTCCTTCTCAGACATCCTTGAGATGCTTAGGCAGAGGGGAAACTGGACTACCCTAAGCCCTTCTGAGGATGAGTCAGTATTCCTGGATGCGTTTGGATCCCGACCTTCCACCTCCTGGGTGTATCCTCCTTTCGACCCACTGATGTCTGTGGTGGCTCGAAAGGCATGGACGGCTCCAGACACAGTGGAACCGACCCCTAGAAGACCTGCCAAGTTCATTACTGCCCCGCAGGACAAACAGTTATTGACTAAGGGTGTCCCCGTTGATGCCATGGTGGTGGCAGTGGCCACAAAGAAGGAGTTGGCTGAAACTTCTTCATCTGTCCATCCCCCTAACAAGGAGTCCAGGACGATGGACAGATATGGGAAGCGGATGTTCTCTTCAGCGACCTTTTCCATGTGGTCCCTGAATTACCTGTGCCACTTTACCCATCTTCAGAGGGATCTCCTTAAAGAGCTTGGAGATACCCTCCAAGATCCATCAGCTGAGGGGGCCCAGGCTAAGGCAGCCTTCCAGCTGGCGACTCTTAATTCAGTGGTAAACTCCTCCATGCGGCTCATTTCCTATGTAGCCAATGGTGCGAGTAGAGCCACAGGCACAGGCGTGGCCCTAAGGAGGTACACTTGGATGCGGCTATGTAACTTTGCGGAACCTTTCAGAGCATCTTTCACCAACACCCCCTTTGATGGTTCCTCTCTCTTCGAATCACAGGTGAAAGATACCCTTACCAGGTGTGAGCAGGAAGGCAAGACTCTGTCTGCTGTAGGAGTCCATTTTTCCACTCCCTCCAGACCATATCCTAAGGGTCAGAAGAGAGGGAAGATGTAGTTCCGGAAATCACAAGAGCCTTGCCGGACACATGTGGTGAGTTCCCCTCCAGGGGCAGAGAAGGGAACAATAACAGACACTGCCCTCGTGGCAGAGGGGGTCTGCAAAACCAGGGCAGCAGAGAATCTTTCTCTGACAAGCCCTTCCAGCATCCCTGAAGGGTTGCCCGGCTGCTCACCTCTGGAGGCAGTCGGGGGAAGATTATCGCTGTACCCAAGAGCCTGGCAAGACATAACACAAGACAAATGGGTACAGTCCGTCATATCTGGAGGCTACAGAATTCCCTTCGTTTGCACCCCCTTAAGGTCAAACAAGTCCCTTCCAGATGTTCCACCAATCTAAGGGACCAAGCAGTGCAAGAAGTCTCAAAACTGCTAAGAAAAAGGGCCATCCAGCAAGTCCCAGCAGACCAACAAGGATCCAGAATTTACTCAAAGTTTTTTGGTACCAAAAAGACAGGGGACTGGAGACCCATTTTGGATCTCAGCAGACTAAACAAGTCTGTACAAAGAACGAAGTTCTGAATGGTCACGCTTCAGTCCATTTTACCCTTTCTGGGTCAGGACAATTGGATGTGCTCCATAGATCTTCAGGATGCGTACTACCACATCAAAATGGACAGACACTCCCAAAGATTCCTTCGCTTCCTGCTGGGAGCCAGTCATTATCAGTTCAGAGCTCTGCCCTTTTGTCTCACCACAGCCCCCAGGGTGTTTGCCAAATGTATGGTAGTAGTTACCGCTCACCTGAGACGGCAAAGATTCCAGGTGTTTCCATATCTCGATGACTGGTTCCTCACTGCTACCACCAGACATCACCTTCTGGGAGCCAGAGACTGCACCATCGACACTTGCACCAGGCTAGGTATCACAATAAATTTCGAAAAGTCTGCATTGTCACCCTGTCAATCCATCACCTTTATAGGTGCAAATTTAAATACCAAAGACATGTTAGCGAGCCTCCCACCAGAGAGGGTGTTAGTGATTCGTCAGCATGTCAAGGTTTTATTAGCATGCAAAAGGATTCAAGCCAGGTTTGTCCTTCAAATGCTAGGTCTCATGGCAGCAATTGTACTTGTCCCTCTAGCTCATTTTCACATGAGGATTCTCCAGTGGCTTCTTTTCGCCCAATGGTCCTTCCAGCAACTTCCCATGTCTTACATGATTATGATCACTCAGGCATGCAAGAAGCATCTTGCGTGGTGGATGGTCTCCACATCAGTGCTCCACGGCAGACCATTTGTTCTCCCCCCTCCAGTGGCTACAGTGACCACGGACGCCTCCCTGATCAGGTGGGGGGGGCATTATGAGGGCAGAACAGTCCAAGGCACCTGGCAACCTCACGAGTATCATCTGCACATAAATGTCTTGGAGAGGAGGGCCGTGCTCTTAGCATTGCAGGCTCTTCAAGACTCTCTTCCTACCGGGACCATTGCAGTTAAAACAGACAATATGTCCGTAGTGTGGTACATCAACAAGCAGGGCAGAACCAGGTCTTACCCCTATGTCGAGAAGCACTCAGACTCTGGCAGTGGGTGATCTCTTCCCAACCGTTTCTGACTGCAACACACATCCCTGGGAGGTACAACGTCATAGCAGACAGACTGAGCAGAGCAATTTTCATGCCTCATGAGTGGTCTTTGAACCAGGTAGTTGCGGACCAAATCATCTGCAGATGGGGCCAACCTTGCTGCAACCTTTTTGCAACTCCCTTCAACAGCAAGTGCAGCAATTTCTTCTCTCTCCTTCCACTTCCTGGGCATTCCCCCAGAGACGCTCTAGTCCACGATTGGCCCCAGGGAATTCTTGATGCATTCCCCCCTTTCCCCCTCATACCGAAGCTAATTCAGAAGGCTACCATTTTGTGTTGCAAAATGATCCTCATTGCTCCTTACTGGCCTCGACAAATATGGTTTCCGTTCCTGCATTGCTATCTTCTCGAACAGTCTTGGACTCTGGACCTAGTTCCAGACCTCCCGATTCATCATTCTGGTGGGCTGCGCCAATCCCTGCACACTCTCCAGCTCACAGCTTGGTTGCTCCACTTCCAACCCTAGCCAGGCTCCCAGATATCTCCCCCTCTGTGCGTGAAATCCTTTTGTCATCACACAAGTCTATGACCAGAAAAACTTATGCTAGTAAGTGGAAACATTTTTCTTCTTGGGCAGAGGCAAAACGTATAGACCCCTTTTCAGCCCCCGTACACTCCATTTTGGAATTTCTCGCAGAGCTCTTCCATACTGGGTCCGCTTCCGCCACAATTAGAGTTCAGTTAGCGGCAATTTCAAATTTTCACATTGGCCTGTCTGAAAACAATATCATGTCCCGTAAGCTGTGTAAAGCCTTTCTCAGAGGAACCACTCTGCTCAGGCCCCTACAGTGAGAGATCCTCCACCACCGTGGGATCTACATTTGATTTTAGCTTTGCTCATTTTGCCCCCTTTTGAACCTGCAGCTTCTTGTTCACTGAAGTTCTTATCTTGGAAAACCCTTTTTCTGGTAGCTATTACTTCAGCCAGAAGAGTTTAGGAACTACAGGCTCTTTCTATCCATCCCCCATACCTCGTGTTCCACAATGACAGGGTTGCTCTTAGGACTAATCCTTCCTTCCTTCCTAAGGTCTTTTCAGAGAGTAACTTGAATCAGTCCATAGACTTTCCTGTGTTTTTCCCTAACCGCTCCAACAGGGCGGAGTATAAGTTGCATCAGCTAGATGTTCACAGGCAACTATGCTTTTATTTACATAGAACCAAAGACATTAGAAAATCAGATCAACTGTTCCTGTCTTATGCAGTAGGTAAACAGGGTCTTCCGGTCTCCAAGGTGACCTTATCCAGGTGGTTGTCTTCTATCATCACATTCATATACCAACTCAGGAATAAACAATTACTGGTCAAACCAAAAGGTCACTCCACCAGAGCTTTAGCCACTTCGGTAGCTTTTCAGGCTAGGTTGCCCATGGAATCTATTTGTGCTGCCGCTACATGGGCCAACCCACATACTTTCATTTCGCATTACAAGTTGGATTTGGTTTCCAGGAGCAGAGCTGATTTTGGTTCCACTGTTCTGAAGAGTCTGTTCCGATGAGCCACCCATGATTGAGGTGCTAGGGACACTGCCCCAACCAGCAAGAATGAAGGCGAGATAGACAACTTAACATAAAGAAGTTATGTACCTACCATAACGTTCCATGTTAGTTGTCTTCTTCTCGCCTTCTTTCTTGCGTGCCGACCGAGAAGAGTTCCTCTTGATTTTGCACTGGCTGAGTCTTCTCTGGCTATTTCCTTCTGCTTAGTAGTCTCCCCAGTAGGAATTATGCATTCTAGGATAGCATTCATTTATTATTATGTCTGCAGTTAGACTTACCAAATGAGATCTGGGTATCTAGTGCCAGGCATCCTGGGATATAGGGGGGCCTCGAGCCAGTAAGCAGCTCTCGTGCTTTTGAAGATGGCAGAGTCGGAGCAGAGGATTGGCTCTGAGCCCAACCAGCAAGAAAGAAGGTGAGAAGAAGACAACTACATGGAACGTTATGGTAGGTACATAACTTCTTTTTATACTATCATACTAAGAATAATGATCATGGTTATTAATATTGGTATTTTTTGTTTTAAATCAAAAGCTTTATGCTCTATAACAGGGTACAGTCATCAGCCAAGCGGAAACTTTTGGTGATATACTGAAGATGACCTTTGCTAATAATTTTGGGCAGAGGCACCACAGCATCCAGATAGAGTACCATGATAGTCAGTGTACCAGGGAAAGCTATAACATAGGGCAGACTTTTACCGGTTTCAGGCATTTCTGAACCATAACTATCTTTTGCATTCCTCCAAGACTACTTCAGTCTCTAAAATGACTCTGGGAGGGACTTCTGTGTAAGAGGTCAGAGCAGAAAGTCTATGGCATATTTGTTTCATTTCTTAACTAGGTGAGCAGGCTGGTTAGACTAACCTCTTTCAAAATACAAGTCACGTAATCTCAGTCTTTATGAAGTATGTGCACTTTCAAGATTTGGTATAATAGTTCACGCTGTTTGTGTAAAAAATAAAGTGTTTACAAACATGAAGCATCATTACAAATAAATCATTTAGTTACCTACAGATATGGTATTTACAAATCTTTAGAATTTTTAGAAAGTAATGGATTTTACATTTATACAAGTGTGAATTAGTACAAGCCTGGCTCATAAAGGTAAAGCAGAAGAGAGGTGGCACTATGAAAACAGCAGTAAAGTAGTGTACATGTATGCAGAATGAGTTGTAGTGGGTAAGTAACAGTGACAGCTAAAGTGGATAGTATTAGTTTACAGCTGGAAGACTACAGACAGTAGAATGGTAGGCACAACCTGGGGGTTGGAAGCAGGTTCATTTGGCAGAGAATTATAGGTGAGTAACATTTTTTTGGAAGTTACTTCTTACTGGCTGGATAACAATGTTTGTAGGAATGGAGTTCCATGAGGTAGGGCTCATTTTTGAAATGCCTCTTGCAGTTGTATTTACAACAAAAAGATGTAGAGAGAATGAGCATTCCAAGATGTTATTTCTTAGTGAGTATGGTGTTTTACATGACCCTTTTCTTAATGAGATGGTTTATTTCCACAAAGTGCCATCAATATGTTTAAATCTCAGAATTTTATAAAGTGAATGAGTTAGTAATATTTTTTGAGTAGTTTGGTTATGTGGTTATTGCTGAGAGTTATCAAGCAGGAATGTATGCTCCAGTAGGAATAAGTTTTTTTTTTTAAATAGATTTTTATGTATCAGGAGTGAAGTAACTAATATAATTGTAAATGCATTTTAGATGGTTAAATACTACGGAGTTATCATTTCAGCATCATAGGTGAAAGAAATATTTTGGTCAGTGTGTATGTCACAGTTTTCAGTTCAAAGACCACTATAAGGCGAGTCAATAAATCATATTCAAAGGTTCTCTACAACCACAAGAAGGAAGCCAGAAGAAAGGCTGGCAGATAACTGGAGGATGCCCGTTTATTTTAAAGTTGGCAAGAGCACTACTCTCTGTGACATGTTACTTCAGAATACTAAATGGAAGATCGAGTAATAGTATTAATGTTAAAGACGGTGAGTACTGGAAATACAAAGAGTGAGAACAGAAATTGAGAGCACAGACCTTTTCTCTCACCAAAATCATTGGCAGGAATAAGATTTCAGCAGCAACACCGAAGCAGCATCATTTTGCTCCCACCCATGGTGATACTAGGGAAAGGAATTATAAACATAGTTGCCTTTGCTCTCACCCAACACTTCACTAGGTAAAGATTGTGAGGTGGGTGAAGTTGTTAGAAAATGTGTATGCACACACACACACGCGCACACACACACACACACACACACACGTGAGGAAGCTTTATTAGTAAAAGTTTAGAGAGTGCTTATTTTACCCGGCTTTCAATCTACAACATATGAATTGGGTTTGAATACATTAGAGAGCAACACTACTGGGTTAATTCGTTTTTCTAAGAAATATTATAAAGCACTGTAACATGTGATTCTTATAGCAGTGATAAACATGGGAATGGCTCCTGCAGAATTTTTCAAATGCTTCAGCACTGGAAGCCATTTCAAATGACTACAACAGCTTGAAATGGATTTTGATGAATAAATAAAGATGGTATTTTTTCACAGGGACAACGTTCTGACATTGCCTACACGTTTGTCATGAAGGAGACAATCTCTGAACTCCCTTTTTAAATGATCATTTGCAAAGTTTGCTTTTGGGGGAAAAGGATTTACCTTACAAGACTGTAATGTCCATTCTTCAAATGTGCATTAGGTATGTCACTCATTTGTCCTTTGCACAATTGTCCAGTATTGCTATGAAAAGTAACTCAGTAAAAAGTTCATGTAACTCAATTTCTAATTTAAGGATTAGATAAATACTCTATTGTCTACTTATGCAGGATTAGATTGGTTTAACCAAATCATGCATATGAAAACCTGGGAGGCCATACTGCCTGGAAGTCCTAAGAGTGAATTTTCACCCATAACCTGATTTTCAGCAAGATGTTAGGGAATAAAATCACATTTAACCTATCCTTTTCACCTGTTTCCCTTTTGTCATATTTTAAAGAGACAATATTTACATCCAGTTGAAGCTTGCAGGTGTCCTCATGCCTAATCTTCATTGTATGAATACATGATAGTCCCACAAAACTGAGTCATCAAAAAGCAAGCTGATCACAAGCAAGGTGACAAAATCACTTTCCGAGATTATACTTTTTATAATTTTTTTTTTTTTTTTTTTATAGACGGGGGGTCTAGTCACTATCACCCAAGCAGAAGGAAATCCCTCCCTTTATCCCCAGTAAATTATAATCATCTACACGACTGATGCACATTGGATCCAGACAACCACATGTGCTTCATATTCCTTTTACGAATGCTCAGTTTGGCCAAGTGCCATCATGTGTAGCCATTATTAATCATGTTACAGGATTTTAATGAAATAGATAAACTAGTAGAACAGTATAGATGTGTCTTGATTTTGGGACTTGTATGCAAAAAGTATCCAAAACAGAATTTGTTGGATGTGGGGCATATCCAAACATGTAGGTCAAGTTTTCCTTATACAAGTCTCAAGGGGAAAAAATAAAAAAAAAAATGCCAGTCATGGGGTTGAGGATGGTAGACCCAGCGATAGATGGGGCCCTAGGGTAAGCCAGAAAGAATGAAGCAGAAGAGGAAAAATACATATTTAGAACCAGTGTTCAAACAGTTACAAACAGATAAATATTTTCTCCTGTTTGAATGACTGCTTACTAAGGGCTCACTTCAGAATGTTTTGCATACAACAAATGTGAGTTTGTTCTATAACCTATGCATAAATATGAAAAACACATTTATACAAGCAAATGGAACAGTCTTGGAAGAAGCAGCACATTCATCTCAAGTGCAAGTCTTTCATCCACTGGGGGAAAAAACAAGCCATGTTGATATCAATTTCAAAAAACAAATTACTTTATTTTCTGCACTCACAGGAAGACTTCTAATGTTTCTTTTTGCAGGACTTCAGGTGAGGAAGCCTTACCAGTTGCTTAGTCAAGAAACTCAATGGAAGTTTAATTTCCAGTTCTTTGTTTAGTAAGGAATGACTTTCTATGGTGGACAAATCCTCTTAGAGTCTCTCAGCTGAAAAGCCACTTCAGCTATGAAGTTAACAGTAAAACGTTACAGCAGACAATTCACACTATGCATGTGGCGCATATTTCAAGACTGGGACAATACAAGATTTGTAAGGTCCCTAGGAAAATAACTTTCACGTCATTAAGATGATGAAAGCAATTTCCACATTCCTAACAACATTTTAGAACAATATAACCTTACGTCAAATAACACATTGATATGCTGTAGTTTATAAAACACAAAGGTCAGAAAACAATAATGGGGCAAAGAAGCAATCCAGACAAGATGGTGGACAGATCAATGTAGTCCATTTCTGCCTGCAGTTTGTCATTCAGCCGACTAGATATACTGGTGGATTCTCACACCAGACACTTGTACTTAACTTATGAATGACAACTGAAGACTGTTTAAGTGGATGTATCCCTCTAGGAAACACCTCAAATAAACCTCTCTGTTCTTCATCTCGGTGCTTAATTCAAGTCTGACAAACAGGCAACAGGCTGTTGAATGGGACAATGACTATTCTTCCACCTTACCCATATCCTTCGGTGTGCCTCAAGTTTCAAGGTTCTAGGGCACTTCCTGTTCAACCAGTTTATAAATGACTTAACATATTTCATCCAGGAATGCAAGAATAGTCCAATACGCTGATGACTGTACCATTATATGTATGGCCAAAGATCTCCTTACTTTCCAAAAACATGCAAAACAGTCTTACTCTTACTTTGAAACCTGTCTGGAAAACTCCCAACTCCTTTTAAATGCCAAGAAAACAATCTTATGTTATTTATCCCAAAACAGTATATCACCCAGAAAGAGTTATTTTCTATAGCTTCTAGGAACATACAAACATTCAAAAGGTAATGCAGACCAAACTTCTAGAAGTTGTTATAAACAACCAACTGAAAGTCAATCACATGCTACTAGTAGTAAAAAACTTGCTAAAGATTAGGCAGTCTCTAGAGAGCTAAGCCTTTCCTCTCAGATACAACCAGGAAGAACATTGCAGCAGCCTATCTCCTTTACAACCCTAGTATATGCCCCCCCCCCCTAATCTGACCAGCTTAAGCTTCACAGTAGCCCACAAACTCCAACTATGATATAATAAAGTTGTGAAGTATGCTACTAATATACCCTATAGGGTACATCACTGCTTAGCAATCAAACACCTTAACTGGCTAGAGCTCTCAAACCTACCTACACACAACTACAGATAATCCATAAACTACTAAGTAAACCAAAACAATGCTCAAGCCTTGAATCACTCATTCATTTATGTACAACTAAGAAAAATCTTCACTTGTGGGACAGATGCTTAATGATATTTAAATCTAAAAATACAGCAGGTGACACACTAGACTCTAACCATGTCACTAGAAGGTAGAACTCTCTTCCATGCTCATTTAGACAAATTAAAAATATAAATTCCTTCAAAACTGAACTTAAGCAATACTGTATGCATTCTTGACTCTGGTCTTGTGAACTCCTGGCTAAGATTATACTCTAAATGTCTGCTGCACTTCAGTATGCATCATATCCTATGTAATGGAACCTATATTTTTCCAAATATTTTATGTAGTATCATGCTGTCTTCTAATCTGAATATTACGCTATTTTATTTCTGAATATTGTATGTTTTTCTGTTTGCTGAATTAATGTTTTTCTATTATTTGTACAGTTAGTCTATGTATCTCTGAACATTGTATTGCTGTTCAATGTTTCTATCAGAATGGCTGAGTTGCACTCAATGTATTCAGTGTAATTTGCTGGGGCTTTTCTCCCTATGCCTCCACTAAAAAGGGGCTTCTGTCCAACATGACTTTCCTGGTCAACAAATGCAAGTAATAAATAAATTCTTATTTAAACTGATGCTGCCCATCTTTGAACCAGCTGACTCAGTACAGCTGAAATACTTTTCATGAAAAGCCCTTTGTGGCAGCAATTTCTAGAAATTCTGAGCTGAAAAGATTAATGTTAAAAAATGGTTTATTATCAAAATTTAGATGGTCACTTACACAAAGCTTGGAAGGTCAAAAGGCTGTTTTCAAGTTTGCGTAATGTTGATCCAGAAAATGTTCGACTCTTGTTTATATAATGCACTAGATGGACGTTTGTTCCTGATGTCACTAAAATGTTCTGACATCCTAATTCTCAATGGTCTTGATGCCTGCCCAATGTAAAAGGCAGAACAGGAACAACTAACTAGATATATAACCCAATTAGTCCCACAATTGCCAAAACATCTAATCTCAAAAACTTTAGCAATTTTCCTGCTAGAAAATTCTTTAGATTTCCTCATGTATACACAAAATGAACAAAGGCCACAAGGAAAGGAACCCCTTAATTGATCACCAGAAAGTGTGAGTTGTGTACCACTCATGTTCACCTGTCTTCTCTTTTTATGTAGGTTCAAATATGACCCCAAAGTACAGTCTCTCCTATATGAAAACTGGCACACCGAAGCAAGAATATTAGCCAAAGCTGGATTATCTAATAGAATATTCAATTACTATTGACCACATTTTTATAACATTAATGTTCCTACCAAATGTGGTCACAAATCTAATGGGGACACCTGAAGTGGTTTTATCTTTATAGCTAAGCAAATCATTTCTGTTAAATTGTTCCACCCAATTATATGCTGAAATGATATGACCCAGTTTGTATCCTCTTGCCTTAAATCTGTTTCTTAAGTCATGCTGATAATATTCATAACTTGCCTGGTTGGATATCCTTTTGATTCTCAAAAATTGAGACTTGGGGGTATTTCTTGTAATATGTTCATTTGTGTATACATGAGGAAATCTAAAGAATTTTCTAGCAGGAATACAGCTAAAGTTTTTGAGATTAGATGTTTTGGCAATTGTGGGACTAATTGAGTTATATATCTAGTTAGTTGTTCCTGTTCTGCCTTTTACATTGGGCAGACCTCAAGACTATTGAGAATGAGGATGTCAGAACATTTTAGTGACATCAGGAACAAACGTCCATCTAGTGCGTTATATAAACATGTATTGTTTCACACTAGTGCGAAGTTTCAGTTTCAAATCATTGATGCTATTAGGGGTGATAACATCAATAAATTTGGTTAATAAGAATGAAAAAGCCTGGATTATCAGATTAGGGGGTTATTTAACCCAGGTCTCAATGATCACTTATAAGGTGATATATATATATATATATATTAGTTTTTTAACCAGGCTTGTATTTCTTCACCATGTAAATATTAAGATATGACTAATTTTCTGCTTTCAATATGATTATTTTTATGTTTATTTTTGTGGCAATACATCTTTAAATGTGTAATTGTCCTTATCAATTTACTTATTAGCCAATTATCATATGGCTATATTAAGCTAGGTGATGGAGCATTATTCTATCACTGAATAAGGCTTTGTGCCGAAACCTGTCTGTTGTTTGGGTCAGAATAAATATATATTTTGGATATATTCACTCTGGTGCTGGCTGCCTTTTTGACTTTGAGCTATTTACTTTGGCCATGCACCTGCCTGTTGTGCGAGTTCTCTTTTGGATTGTATCACTTCACATTATTACCACATCATCCCAGAAATGTGGAGTCTATAGTGTCTGTCTTTAGCACTTGCACAATTTGCCCTATATATTCTAGGTCCAATTTCTCTAGGAAATGGTATTTTTAGTGCCATACAAGAAGGCTTGTCCTCTTTACTCCATCAGTATAAGACTGCTAGCTGTTTCCTGGGTGAAAATCGGGGGGTTTAATATGCATTTTATTTTACATTAAGCCCTATTCCTGTAATTTTCACTACCTTGAGAGATTTAAGATTGTGTCATTGTGGGGTGGTCCCTCAAAATTAACCTGTTCCATGAAGCTTGATCAAGTCGCACATGAGTTTTCAAAAGTCGCACGTTTGTTTTATATTTCTAACATGATTTGCGATAAATTGTGAGTGACATTTCATGTTGTGCTGTTTTAGTTTTATAATATACTTACATTTAATCATTCAAAATTAGGACACTAGATCAGATGACTGACTAATGGATATCACTGCTATCTCCCTAAATCTTATTTCTAAGTAGTAACTGAATAATTTAGCTTTTGATATATGAAGCAAACATGCCAGCTGTTTTTGCACTCCTAGAAGCAGCTAATCCCATCTCTGAGCTTTATCTCTTCAAACTCCCACGACTTTTTTCTTTTACTCCTCATCACCTCCCAATTTATCAACTTTTCTGCATCTGCAACTGCTCTGCCTTTACACAATAAAAAATGTATGTTGTTGTGTCTTTCGGCTTTTCCCGGTTAGGGGTCGCCACAGCAGACCTCCGGTCCGCTAATGATTGGCAGTAGATTTTTACATGCCGAGTTGCCGGCCCTGATGCACAACCTTCAACGAAGGTACGCCCATTCACGCATGTCTCTACACAGAAGATGCTCTAGCTGAGAATCGAACAGGACAACGTCTTACTGTGAGGTGGCAACGCTACCACAGCACCACCACCGCAGTAAAAAATGTATACTGGTCTTGAATTTCCCCATTATATCTTAAGAATCTGTATATGCTTCATCTCATCCAAGCATCCA